>NC_091284.1:221012084-221317774 GCF_032444005.1 Ranitomeya imitator | reverse complement strand
GAGATAAGTCAAGTTTTTGTGATCAGTCAAGACCACCACGCGATGCTTAGCTCATTCAAGCCAATGACGCCACTCCTCGAATGCCCACTTCATGGCTAGCAACTCTCGATTGCCAACATCATAATTTCGCTCAGCAGGCGAAAATTTCCTGGAAAAGAAGGCGCATGGTTTCATCACCGAGCAATCAGAACTTCTCTGCGACAAAACAGCCCCTGCTCCAATTTCAGAAGCATCAACCTCGACCTGGAACGGAAGCGAAACATCTGGTTGGCACAACACAGGGGCAGAAGAAAAACGACGCTTCAACTCCTGAAAAGCTTCCACAGCAGCAGAAGACCAATTGACCACATCAGCACCCTTCTTGGTTAAATCAGTCAACGGTTTAGCAATACTAGAAAAATTATTGATAAAGCGACGATAAAAATTAGCAAAGCCCAGGAACTTCTGCAGACTCTTCAGGGATGTTGGCTGAGTCCAATCATAAATGGCCTGAACTTTAACAGGGTCCATCTCTATAGTAGAAGGAGAAAAAATGAACCCCAAAAATGAAACCTTCTGAACACCAAAGAGACACTTTGACCCCTTCACAAACAAAGAATTAGAACGCAGGACCTGGAACACCATTCTGACCTGCTTCACATGAGACTCCCAATCATCCGAGAAGACCAAAATATCATCCAAGTATACAATCAGGAATTTATCCAGGTACTCTCGGAAGATGTCATGCATAAAGGACTGAAACACTGATGGAGCATTAGAAAGCCTGAATGGCATAACCAGGTACTCAAAATGGCCTTCGGGCGTATTAAATGCTGTTTTCCATTCATCGCCCCGTTTAATACGCACAAGATTATATGCACCACGAAGATCTATCTTGGTGAACCAACTAGCCCTTTAATCCGAGCAAACAAATCAGACAGCAGCGGCAAGGGGTACTGAAATTTGACCGTAATTTTATTTAGAAGGCGGTAATCAATACAAGGTCTCAGCGAACCATCCTTCTTGGCCACAAAAAAGAACCCCGCTCCCAATGGCGACGATGACGGGCGAATATGACCCTTCTCCAAAGACTCCTTCACGTAACTCCGCATAGCGGCGTGCTCAGGTACAGATAAATTAAACAGTCGACCCTTAGGAAACTGACTACCAGGAATCAAATCGATAGCACAATCACAATCCGTATGCGGAGGTAGGGCATTGGACTTGGGCTCATCGAATACATCCCGGTAATCAGACAAGAACTCTGGGACCTCAGAAGGGGTGGATGATGAGATAGACAGAAATGGAACATCACCATGTACCCCCTGACAACCCCAGCTGGACACAGACATTGATTTCCAATCTAATACTGGGTTATGGACTTGTAGCCATGGCAACCCCAACACGACCACATCATGCAGATTATGCAACACCAGAAAGCGAATATCCTCCTGGTGCGCAGGAGCCATGCACATGGTCAGCTGGGTCCAATACTGAGGCTTATTCTTGGCCAAAGGCGTAGCATCAATTCCTCTCAATGGAATAAGACACTGCAAGGGCTCCAAGACAAACCCACAGCGCCTAGCAAACTCCAAGTCCATAAAATTCAGGGCAGCGCCTGAATCCACAAATGCCATGACAGAATAGGAAGACAAAGAGCAGATCAAAGTAACCGACAAAAGAAATTTTGACTGTACCGTACTAATGGTGGCGGACCTAGCGAACCGCTTAGTGCGCTTAGGACAATCGGAGATAGCATGAGTGGAATCACCACAGTAGAAACACAGCCCATTCTGACGTCTGTGTTCTTGCCTTTCAGCTCTGGTCAAAGTCCTATCGCACTGCATAGGCTCAGGTTTATGCTCAGATAATACCGCCAAATGGTGCACAGATTTACACTCACGCAAGCGTCGACCGATCTGAATGGCCAAAGACATAGACTCATTCAGACCAGCAGGCATAGGAAATCCCACCATAACATCCTTAAGGGCTTCAGAGAGACCCTTTCTGAAAATAGCTGCCAGCGCACCTTCATTCCATTGAGTGAGCACGGACCACTTTCTAAACTTCTGACAATAAATCTCTATCTCATCCTGACCCTGACACAGAGCCAGCAAATTTTTCTCCACCTGATCCACTGATTTAGGTTCGTCGTACAGCAATCCGAGCGCCAGAAAAAACGCATCAATATTACATAATGCAGGATCTCCTGGCGCAAGGGAAAATGCCCAGTCTTGAGGGTCGCCACGTAATAAAGAAATAATGATCTTAACTTGTTGAACTGGGTCACCAGAGGAGCGGGGTTTCAAAGCCAGAAATAGTTTGCAATTATTTTTAAAATTCAAAAACTTAGTTCTATCTCCAGAAAATAACTCAGGAATAGGAATTTTAGGTTCTAACAAAGGATTCTGAACCACTAAATCTTGAATGTTCTGTACTCTTATAGTGAGATTATCCATCAAAGAGGACAGACCCTGAATGTCCATGTCCACACCTGTGTTCTGAATCACCCTGATGTAAAGGGGAAAAGATAGACAGAACACAGTGCAAAGAAAAAAAAATGGTCTCAGAACTTCTCTTTTCCCTCTATTGAGAAGCATTAGTACTTTGGGCCTCCAGTACTGTTATGAACAGGTAATTCAGAACCACAATGGACATTGAAGTTCAGAGCACACAAAGTGACCTGACATTTACCAAAAACATAGGACGAGCTCTGAGACGTGGAAACTCTGCTGACCGCAATCCCTAATCCTATCACACCACACTAGAGGTAGCCGTGGATTGCGCCTAACGCTCCCTATGCAACTCGGCACAGCCTGAGAAACTAACTAGCCCTGAAGATAGAAAAATAAGCCTACCTTGCTTCAGAGAAATTCCCCAAAGGAAAAGGCAGCCCCCCACATATAATGACTGTGAGTAAAGATGAAATACAAACACAGAGATGAAATAGATTTAGCAAAGTGAGGCCCTACTTACTGAATAGACCGAGGATAGGAAAGGTAGCTTTGCGGTCAACACAAAAACCTACAAACAACCACGCAGAGGGGCAAAAAGACCCTCCGCACCGACTAACGGTACGGAGGTGCTCCCTCTGCGTCTCAGAGCTTCCAGCAAGCAAGAAAAACCAATAAAGCAAGCTGGACAGAAAAAATAGCAAACAAAAAATAACACAAGCAGAACTTAGCTTATGCAGGAGAGACAGGCCACAGGAACGATCCAGGAGGAAGCAAGACCAATACTAGAACATTGACTGGAGGCCAGGATCAAAGCACCAGGTGGAGTTAAATAGAGCAGCACCTAACAACTTAACCTCATCACCTGAGGAAGGAAACTCAGAAGCCGCAGTACCACTCTCATCCACCAAAGGAAGCTCATAGACAGAACCAGCCGCAGTACCACTCACGACCACAGGAGGGAGCTTGGCCACAGAATTCACAACACTGCACACTCACACTATTTCAGATATTAAACTTGCTCCAATTAGGCCTTGGTCTACACCATGATAGACCCTGGGCTCCAACACCGCCAATGGCTGCTCAGAAGTGCCGTCTGCACAGAGAAAAACACTAGCTCCTGTTAGTGGGGTTCAGTAACGTCAGCTGCTCCCCTCCTGAGTATCCGGCAATTGGTCCTGCTACATCCACACTCACACTACTTCAGATATTAAAGTTGCTCCAATTAGGCCTCGGCCTACACTCTGCTTCTCCTGGATTCGTTGGGCTCCAACACCGCAAATTGCTGCCCGGAAGTGCTGTCTGCACAGTCAACAGTTGCTCCTCTGTTATTGGGTTTCAGTAACGCCAGCTGCTCCCCTCATGTGTGTGCGGCAATTTCTCCTGCTCCCGCCACACTAAGACTACAACAGATATTAAACTTGCTCCAATTAGGCCTCGGCCTACACTCTGCTTCTAGCATTGACCCTGGGATCCAACACCGACAGTTGCTACCCGGAAGTGCTGTCTGCACAGTCAACAGTTGCTCCTTTGTTATTGGGGTTCAGTAACGCCAGCGGCTCCCCTGCTGTGTGTGCGGCAATTTCTCCTGCTCCCTCCACACTAAGACTACAACAGATATTAAACTTGCTCCAATTAGGCCTTGGCCTACACTCTGCTTCTAGCATTGACCCTGGGATCCAACACCGCCAGTTGCTGCTCGGAAGTGCTGTCTGCACAGTCAACAGTTGCTCCTCTGTTATTGGGGTTCAGTAACGCCAGCTACTCCCCTGGTGTGTGTGTGGCAATTTCTCCTGCTCCCTCCACACTAAGACTACAACAGATATTAAACTTGCTCCAATTAGACCTCGGCCTACACTCTGCTTATAGCATTGACCCTGGGCTCCAACACCGCCAATTGCTGCCCGGAAGTGCTGTCTGCACAGTCAACAGTTGCTCCTCTGTTATTGGGGTTCAGTAATGCCAGCTGCTCCCCTGCTGTGTGTGCGGCAATTTCTCCACTCAGTTTCTAGCATTGACCCTGGGCTCCAACACCGCCAGTTGCTGCCCGGAAGTGCTGTCTGCACAGTCAACAGTTGCTCCTCTGTTATTGAGGTTCAGTAATGCCAGCTGCTCCCCTGCTGTGTGTGCGGCAATTTCTCCTGCTCCCTCCACACTCACACTACTACAGAAATTAAAGGGAACCTGTCCCCCCAGGCGTTTGTAACTAAAAGAGCCATCTTATGCAGCACTAATGCTGCACAAGGAAAAGGTGGCTCTTTTAGTTATGCTCCTTGCACACGCTGCACAAAACACTTATAAAATGTGTCCCCTCATACCGTGAAAGTCCCAGAGGCGGGACTTTCCTTCCTAATCAGACGGGGCACAGCTGTCATTCATACCCCATTGGCCCTGTGCGCCCCCTCCTGAGTGTTGTTTCAATCTGTCCTGGAGCCTGCGCTGTTATGTTATCCCTTGGCCATGCGCAGTTAGTGCTGCACATCTTCTGAAATCATTTGATGTCAGGCTGACTGCACCTGTGCGGCCGTGCTGCCCAAGATCCCGCCCCACATTGTCTTCTGATTTATTCACACTGCGGTGCTGGGATTCATGGGCATGCGCAGTGCATATCTTTGCCTCTCACTGATCTCCCTCCGCCTTCTTCAGACTGTGCGGCGTCAGCTGATCCCTGATCACCGTGGCTTGCGCTTAGGGATCAGCTGACGCTGCAGTCTGAAGAACGTGGAAGGAAATGAGTGAGAGGTGAAGATATGCACTGCGCATGCCCATGAATCCCAGCCCCGCAGTGTGAATAAATCAGAAGACACTGTGGGCGGGATCTCGGGCAGCACGGCCGCACAGGCGCAGCCTGACAACAAATTATGTTAGAAGATGGGCAGCGCTAACTGCGCATGCCCAAAGGATAACATAACAGCGCAGGCTCCGGGACAGATTCAAACAACGCTGAGGAAGCGGCGCCCGGCACCAAGGGGGTATGAATGACGGCTGTGCTGCGTCTCATTAAGAAGAAAGTCCCGCCTCTAGGACTGTTTCACTGTATGAGTGGGCACATTTTATAAGTGTTAACTTCAGCGTGTGCAAGGAGCATAAGTAAAAGAGCCACCTTTTCCTTGTGCAGCATTAGTGCTGCACAAGGTGGCTCTTTTAGTTACAAATGCCTGGGGAGGTTACACGTTCTCTTTCAACTTGCTCCAATTAGGCCTCAGTCTACACTCTGTTTCTCCTGTAATCCATGGGCTCCAACACTGCCAGTTGCTGCTTGGAAGTGCCGTCTGCAAAGTCAATACATGCTCCAGTGTTTTGGGGTTCAGTAACGTCAGCTGATCCCCAGCTGTGTGTAAGGCAATTTCTCCTGCTCCCTCCACATTGACACCACTACAGATTTTAAACTTGCTCCTTTTAGGCCTCTGCCTACACTCTGTTTCTCATGTAATCCCTGGGCTCCAACACCTCCAGTTGCTGCTCAGAAGTGTCTTTGGCACGGGTACTCCCTTCTGCCCAGCCTGGTTCCAGCACACCAGCTGTTTCCGGGTAGTGTCAAGGTCAATTTGCCTCCAATACATTGCCCTGTCGGGTTAGCCAACTCTATGGTGCCTGCAATTTAGGTGCTTCCTATGTGGGCTGTGGGAACTGGCAATCAATGCTGGTTCCGTAGTGCCAATAGGACAAGCTCCCCCTGTAGGACTGTGGGTTTTCGGAAACTACGGCCGGCTCGCGGCCTAGCAATTTTATTTTTCTGTGGACCTTCTGCTGTCTATCTGAGTTCCAGCACCATTAGCTGATTCTTTGGAAGTCAATCTGGAATAGGTCCCCCTGGTTCCAGTACCGTCAGCTGGTTCCAGGCACAGCCTTTGGCTTAGGTGCCTCTTTCTGGGTATCTGAGTTCCACCAACGTCTGGTGGTCCTTGGTAGTGCTTTCTGGCACGGGTACCTCCTGCTTAGTAACCAGGTTCCAGTACCGTTAGCTGGTCCTCAGTAGTTCCATTGGCTCTTGTACCTTCTACTACCCATCTGGGTTCCAGTACCGTCAGCTGGCTCTCGGCAGTGCCTTTGGCACGGGTACTCCCTCCTGCCCAGCCTGGTTCGAGCACGCCAGCTGTTTCCGGGTAGTGTCAAGGTCACTTTGCCTCCAATACGTTGTCCTGTTGGGTTGCGGTTGGGTTAGCCAACTCTATGGTGCCAGCAGTTTAGGTGCTTCCTATGTGGGCTGCGGGAACTGGCAATCAAGGCTGGTTCCGTAGTGCTAATAGGACAAGCTCCCCCTGTAGGACTGTGGGTTTTCGGTAAGTCCGGCCGGCTTGCGGCCTTGCAATTTTTTTTCCTGTGGACCTTCTGCTGCCTATCTTAGTTCCAGCACCATTAGCTGGTTCTTTGGAATTCAATCTTGAATAGGTCCCCCTGGTTCCAGTACCGTCAGCTGGTTCCAAGCAGAGCCTTTGGCTTAGGTGCCTCCTTCTGGGTATCCAAGTTCCACCAACGTCTGGTGGTCCTTGGTAGTGCTTTCTGGCACGGGTACCTCCTGCTTAGTAACTGGGTTCCAGTACCGTCAGCTGGTCCTCGGTAGTTCCATTGGCTCTTGTACCTTCTGCTACCCATCTGGGTTGCAGTACCGTCAGCTGGTTCTCGGCAGTGTATTTTGCTCTTGTACCTTCTGCTCTCCATCTTGGTTCCAGTACCGTCAGCTGGTTCCAGGCAGAGCCTTTGGCTTAGGTGCCTCCTTCTGGGTATCCGAGTTCCACCAATGTCTGGTGGTCCTTGGTAGTGCTTTCTGGCATGGGTACCTCCTGCTGTTCCTCAGCCTTCTTGTACCTTCTGCTACATTTCCAAGTTCAAGCTTTTGGAAATGGTTTTTGCTAATTACTCTGGATCTCCCTGACGACGACCCTAAAGATGATGACCCTGAAGACCACCCCGAAGAAGACGATGACTCCAGAGACGACGACCCCGGAGGCGACGACCCTGGAGACGATGACCCTGAAGACCAAGAAACAGAAGAACAAGAAGCTGCAGAACAAAAAGCAGAAGAACATTAAGCATAAGACTAAAGATCAGAGTAAAAGATATTATCTACAGATAAGAAGACTAAGCAGTGTATGGGGGTGAGTCCGTTGCTCCTCGTGGTGCCCCTGTAAAAAACCTGCTGCTCCAGGCCAAACTGAACACGGACAAATCCTGTTGTAAATCATTTGTGAGAGGCAGAACGGAAGGTGTAATCTTCAAAGTTTTATAGATAACAACTACAGGAATGCCTGTCACAAATAAGAATATGATGAAGCAGAAGAATATGAAAAAGTAGAATATGAAAAAGAATGATAGTTGAATAAAAAGAATATGCAGGATGTAAAAAAAAGAATAATAGGAAGAAGGAAGAAGAAGATGAATAAGGTGAAGGAAAAGTTGATGAAAAAGATGCTGCTGCTGAGGATGATGAAGAAGAAAGTGTGGGAGAAGTAAAAAAGAAGGTGAAGAGCATGGACTTGCATTGGTATCGGTATTGGCGATATCCGATATTTTTTGGATATCGGCCGATCCAATCCGATACCGATATTTCCGAATATCGGAAGGTATCGCTCAACACTACTCTGCAGTACTCATTTATTGACCTGAGCTCTATTCCTTCCCTATGGGGCTACTGTGCACTGTGCTTGGCTTTCTCCACCAGCCACTTAGAGATATAGCGTAACGGTGGTCAAGCATTCAACCTTCCTCTCCAATTTGTAATGGGAATTATATTTCTCCATTATGCCAGTGTGGGTTCCAGTGATGAGGCAAACGACCGATCAGCAAGTTATTACCTATCCTCAAAAAGTCATTTGCAGCACTTCATGTAGAAGTTAACAGCACTGAGATTCCTTTTTAAGGAGAGCAAACCCATATAAAAGGATTGGGAGAGGAGATAGGCTGCATGAAGATTTTATACCCACAAGCAGATGATGACAGTGAGGACTTGAGAAAGTCTCATGGATGTTTAAGTGTTGGATGCCTTCTCCTGAATATTAGGTTACCTCTTCGAAAGGGCAATTTTTCATTTTTTTGCTCTTGTTTTTTTCTCCTCTTATGCCAACAGCCATGGCTCTTTTATTTTTCTGTCAGCATTGGCGTTTGAGGGCTTGTTTTTCTGAAGCACACAATCCAGTTTATCATGTGATAATGTGTGACAAAATAGCAAAAAAAAGCTAATTTCCACAATTGTTTTTTTGGTTTTCTATTTACAGTGTTGATTTTACAGTAAAAATGACCTTGCAATATGATTCTCCAGGTCAGTACAATTATGGAGGAACAAAACATGCATAGTTTTTGTTGTTTTTAAATGATGGAAAAAGAATCAGATATTTGTAAAACAAAACAAAAAATTTTTGCTTGTGAGGGGTTGTTTTTGTTTTCGCCCAAGCCACTGTATTTATTGACATCATTGTAGGGTATATACAATATTTTGATCACCTCTTTTTGCATTCTTATGTCTTACTGCGGCAGCCAAAAAAATGCAATTCTGGCGTTTTTATTTTTTTTTCCATCATGCCGCTTATAAAATTGGATTAAGTTTTTTTATTTTGATAGATCAGATTTTTACAAATGCAGCAATACCATATATGTGACTTTTTCAATGTTTTCATTTCTTAATTTTTAACGGGGGATAAGAGGAGGTATTTCAACTTATGTTTTTTTCATTTTTTTCATATTTTTTTAAAGCATTTTTTAACTTTTCTAATTATTTCTAAATTACGGCAATTTCTGAGCAATGTTATAAGCAAGAAATAAAAAATTGCATGTTTTAATGTGCAGATTATCAGTGAACAAGCTATTTTATCAGCTCTTTCCTATTACTGTCTTATGTAAACATGACTGCGATCACTCGATTAACGAGTAAAAAGCTCCTTAAATGGGTGATTGGATTGGTTGTGTTGACATAAAAGTGTCAGTGTCGGCAGCACATCACCATATATAAAACGGAATGTGCCGTTGACGGAATTATGCTATAATGGGCCAGAACTATCACATTTAACAATTGTTCTGTTCCCATAACTTGTCATTGGCTCATATAAAAAGGATGGTAGATGAGCACTGACCCACTAGATTACTATCGACCGGTGCTCATAGCTAGAATATCTAAATAGGCCATTAGGCATCATACAGATGTATAAACATGGGCCGTTGTTCATCAATGTTTAGGATTTGAGTTTCATTAGTTTTTGGTCAGTGTTAGTTTTTACCATCAGTAATTTTCACATGTAGATAATTAATGGATAACAATGTAATGTTAATCACAGACTGGACATGAATTGTACGCTGATGCTTTCCATGTTCTATCTGTTTTTTTCAAAGACCCATAGATTTGTATAGGTAATGTTGTATTCACAAATCCATGTGCTCGCCTGTCTCCTCACCCAAACGTGACAGCCTCCTGGGCATACATGAGGCTGTCAAGTTCAAGTCAAGAGACCAGTGTAGAGACCGTGTATCATGATCTGTGCTTGGACTGTGACACACGGATGTGGAAATACGACATTTTAATTTGTGTCTCAGATCACAAAAGGATTTGTCTCTGTCATTTTTTTCACTTCTTGTCCATTTTGAAAAAAACACTGACTCTTGACCTTTGGCACTCTAATGGCCCCTTTCTCACTTATCACCCCTTCATTGTGCTCTGATAGATTTATTAGCAACCCTACCACATAGAGCTCCTGACCTCCCAACACATCCTCCACAGGTCACACAGCTGTTCAACATTACTGTTAATAAATTCATCAAGACATAGCTCTCGGGGCTTTCAGCACCTCAAAGTGCTCAGTGCAGTGCCTGCTTGTACATAGAACTTCTCACTCTCCCCTGCCAAGCAGCAGGGCACAGTTCTCCACTGAGCAATCCACTCATGTACAGCTCCATGCCTCTGGTCTGATCTTAGCTTCTGATTAGCAATTGTACACATGAGACTACTTTTAAAAAGTGAAAAAGCATTGAGAGGCATCATAGATGATTGTAGAGGCATAACTGCAACCTCTGCTTGTGTACACTGTTTAGTATCTGATAGAGGGAATTTTACCTCACTAGTTTTCTTTGTAATTTTCTGTTGTGCTGATGTATGCATATAATATATGTACTGAGTGGTAAGTAGTAGTTTACAGTAGAGGACAGGATGGGACATTGCTACAAGATAGGGACCACGATGGGAAATTACTACAAGATGCTGACCAGGTTGAGGGACATTACTACAAAATGTTGACCAGGATGCAGGACATTATTGCAAGATACTGACCACGGTTGGGGACACTACTGAAAAATGCTTATCAGGATGTGGACATTACTACTAGTGATGGGCGTACCCGTGGATGTTTGGGTCCAGTAGGTTCAGACGAACATCTGAAAAAAGTTCAGTTCGGGTAAATCCCACAAAAAATTGATTCAGACAAAACCCCCAACAGAGCCACACACTATAATGAGACAGATAGAGACACTTCGTACTTCATTTGGCATCTGCTCTGGTGGTATTCATCTTTGTGGTCGTCCATACTGGTGCACTAAAAGACGCCTAAAATGCTGATATACTGCTGGAACCGAGATAAGTCCAAAGTTACTCCATCTGCCTCTTAAGTGAGTAGTTCCATTGGGTATTTTGTGTGAATCACAGTTTTGGGGAACTTGCACGGAAACCCTGACATAAGTGGTCAGTGGAGAGCGCAGGATAAATGTGAGCCGAGCCTTATTCCATTTTTTGGGAGGTAGAATGAACAAACAGAGAACAGTACAAGAATAGTTTTTATAATTTTTTTTTGCGCAGTTCACCGTGCTCTATAAGTGATAAGGTAGACTTACCAGTGACTTGGTGCAATTACAGCAACACCAGATTTATCATCCTTTTTTTTAGGTTTTGCTGCTATCACACAGTAAAAATGCTTTTGTATAAAAAGTAGTTTTTTTCATTGCTACATTCTGAGTGCTGCAACTTTTTTTTTTGGCTATCAGAACTGTATGAGGGCTTATTTTTTGCGGGACGACTTGCAGATTTTTTTGGTACCATATTGGGGTCACACAATATTTTTTAATTGCCTTTTATTTAGATTTTCCAAACACAGAATGAACAAAAAAAATCAATTCAATTATTGCTTTTATTTATTATTTTTTACACCGATCGCCAAACGGTAAAAGTGAAAAGATAGATTTGCTCGTCAAGTCAGTATGACTAAACGATTTGTATAGTTCTTTTAACTTTGCTATTTTTACACATTAAATACAATATTTTCCAAAAATTAATTTGTTTTTGCATTGTCATATTCTGAGAGCTGTTACTCTTTTATTTTTTTGCCCAATGTGCTATATTAGGGCTTGTTTTTGTGGGATGGTTTTGCACTTTCATTTACATCATTTTTTTTTTTACTTATGACTTTTTGATCCCTTTTTATTCACTTTTTTGTGAGTCCATATGATGAAAAAGTTAAATTTTTGGCATGTTTTTTCCTTTATTTTTTTTACAGTGTTTACAATATATAATTAATAATGTGCCAGTTTTAGACAGCAGGTCGTTCCTGAGGCGACGATACCGGTTATGTGTACTTTTTTGTTTAATCACAAATGTGTCTTGTGTTTCGAAATTGCTTTTTGTGATTTGTGTGCGCTTTTTTGATGTTTTTTTAACTATTTGACATATTTTATTTTCCTTCTTTTTCCTTTTTCACTTAGTCCCACTATGGGACATGCCCCTTTAAATTTTTCACTCTGTTTCATTACAGCCATTTGGTAAAAACAAAACAGTTCATTTTTTTCACATTAATGTACTCTCTGCACCCCATCTTGACTGAAAAAAACATAAATAGTAATTTTTGCTAATTTATTATAAAAGAAAAACTGAAATTTGACATGGTCATAAGTATTCAGACCCTTTGCCAGTATTGAGTAGAAGCACCTTTTGAGCTAATACAGCCATGAGTCTTCTTGGGAATGATGCAGCAAGTTTTTCACACTTGGATTTGGGGATCCACTGCCATTCTTCCTTGCAGGTCCTCTCCAGTTCTGTCAGGTTGGATGGTGAACATTGGTGGCAGCCATTTTCAGGTCTCTCCAGAGATACTCAATTGGATTCAGGTCAGGGCTCTGGCTGGGCCAGTGAAGAATGGTTACAGAGTTGTTCTGAAACCACTCCTTTGTTATTTCAGCTGTGTACTTAGGGTTATTGTCTTGTTGAAAGGTGAACCTTTGGCCAAGTCTGAGGTCTACAGCACACTGGAAGAAGTTTTCATCCAGGATATTTCTTTACTTGGCCACGTTCATGTTTCCTTCAATGACAACCAGTCGTCCTGTTCCTACAGCTGAAAAACACCCACATAGCATGATGCTGCCACCATCATGTTTCACTGTTGGGATGGTATTGGGCAGGTGATGAGCATTGCCTAGTTTTCTCCACACATACCACTTAGAATTATCACCAAAAAGGTCTATCTTCGTCTCAACAGACCAGAGAAGCTTATTTCTCATAGTCTGGGAGTCCATCATGTGTTTTTTAGCAAACTCTATGCGGGTTTTCATATGTCTTGCACTGAGGAGAGGCTTCCGTTGGGCCACTCTGCCATAAAGTCCTGACTGGTGGAGGGCTACAGTGATAGTTGACTTTGTGGAACTTTCTCCCATCTCCCTACTGCATCTCTGGAGCTCAGTCACAGTGATCTTGGGGTTCTTTTTACATCTATCACCAAGGCTCTTCTCCCATGATTGCTGAGTTTGATTGGACGGCCATGTCTAGGAAGACTTCTGATGGTCCCAAACTTTTTCCATTTAAGGATTATGGAGGCCACTGTGCTCTTATGAACCTTGAGTACTGCAGAAATTCTGTTGTAACCTTGGCCATATCTGTACCTTGCCACAATTCTGTCTCTGAGCTCCTTGGCCAGTTTCTTTGACCTCATGATTCTCATTTGGTCTGACATGCACTGTGAGCTGTGAGGTCTTATATAGACAGGTGTGTGCCTTTCCAAATCAAGTCCTATCAGTTTAATTAAACACAGATGGCCTCCAATGAAGAAGGAGAACCATCTCAAGGAGGATAACAAGGAAATGGACAGCATGTGACTTAACCCCTTAGTGACGGAGCCAAATTTTTAAAATCTGACCAGTGTCACTTTATGTGGTAATAACTCTGCAGCGCTTCAACAAATCCCGGTGATTTTGAGATTGTTTTTTCATGACATATTATAATTTATGATCATGGTAAATTTAGGTAAATATGTTTTGTGCTTATTTATAAAAAATATCAAAATTTTGAGAAAAATGTTAAAAAATTTGCAATTTTCTAAATTTGAATGATTATCCCTTTGATCCAGATGGTCATACCACAGCAAACTATTAATAAATAACATTTCCCTCGTGTCTGCTTTACATCAGCACCATTTGTAAAATGTTATTTTATTTTGTTAGCATTTTAGGAAGTTTAAAAATGTAGCAGCAATTTTTCATTTTTTCAAGGAAATTTACAAAATGTATCTTTTTAGGAACATATCCATGTTTGAAGTGACTTTAGGGGTCTCATATATTGGGAAACCCCCAAACGTGATACCATTTTAAAAATAGCTGTCAGGAAGTTTATTAACCCTTCAGGTGCTTTACAGGAATCAATGCAAAGTGGTATGACAGAAATGAAAATGTGCATTTTTACCACCTAAATGTCTCTAACTTCTGAACAGATTACAATAGCAGTCAGACTCTAAAGGTACCGTCACACTAAGCGATGCTGCAGCGATACCGACAACGATGTCGATCGCTGCAGCGTCGCTGTTGGGTCGCTGGAGAGCTGTCACACAGACAGCTCTCCAGCGACCAACGATCCCGAGGTCCCCGGTAACCAGGGTAAACATCGGGTTACTAAGCGCAGGGCCGCGCTTAGTAACCCGATGTTTACCATGGTTACCAGCGTAAACGTTAAAAAAACAAACACTACATACTTACATTCAGCTGTCTGTCCTCCGGCGCTCTGCTTTCCTCTGCACTGTCAGCACCGGTCAGCCGGAAAGCAGAGCGGTGACGTCACCGCAGTGCTTTCCAGCTGGCTGGCGCTGACACAGGATGCAGGAGGAGTGCAGAGAAGCAGAGCGCCGGGGACAGACAGCGGAAGGTAAGTATGTAGTGTTTGTTTTTTTAACGTTTACGCTGGTAACCAGGGTAAACATCGGGTTACTAAGCGCGGCCCTGCGCTTAGTAACCCGATGTTTACCCTGGTTACTAGTGAAGACATCGCTGGATCGGTGTCACACACGCCGATCCACCGATGTCAGCGGGAAGTCCAGCGACGAAATAAAGTTCTGGACTTTCCTCAGCGACCAACGATCTCCCAGCAGGGGCCTGATCAATGGTCGCTGTCACACAGAACGATTTCCTTAACGATATCGTTGCTACGTCACAAAAAGCAACGATATCGCTAACGATATCGTTATGTGTGACGGTACCTTAAGGCCGCTATTTGGTCATGAATTGCCATGGCAAACATCAGGACCACACAATCATGATCTGAGGGCACCAATTTGGATAAAGAGGAAGCCCTCACACTCTGTTAACCATTCATAGTGATGTAGCCACTATTTACAGCAGCATCTAAGGGGTTAAACAGATTTGGATGGTGCAAACACTGATCGTGGCTGATGCAGCAACTTGTCAGCTATAGTGTCCAGCCGACAGCTGCTGGATTGTCCCCTTTATGGGGAGGCTATTCTCTTATATCTCAGGTTAGTTAAAAGATGTATTGGCTGTCATTAAGGGGTTAAATATGAGTGTCTGAGCAAAGTGTCTGAATACTTATGACCATGTGATATTTCAGTTTTTCTTTTTTTAAAATTTGCAAAAATTTCTACATTTCTGTTTTTTTTCAGTCAAGATGGGGTGTAGAGTGTACATTAATGTGAAAAAAGATAACTTTTTTGAATTTACCAAATGGCTGCAATGAAACAAAGAGTGAAAAATTTAATGGGGTCTTTATACTTTCTGCACCCACTGTACAATTTTTATTTTGATGACTGGCCTCATACACTGCAGTACTTGCGTACAGCAGTGCATGTGATCAGTAATTGTCTCACTGACACAGCCTGCAAGACCCAGCTTAAAGCTAGATCTCACAAGCCACCGCACCCTGCGGTCGTCACATGACCTCTAAGTACCATGGTAACCATCGGGACCCGCGATTCTCATCGTGGGGGTCCTATGGTCAGTAAGGGGATCTTGTGACCCCCTTGCAACCAATTAAATACTGCTGTCACAATTGACTTTGGTATTTAAAGGGTTAATCCGCCCCGATGTGCTACAAAACAAAACGTGGCCGATACATCAGTTTGTCAGCTGTCATGTACAGCTGACACCCACAGGTATTGCTGTGCTATTCCCTTATTCATCAGTGCCGTTAAAAAGCAGCGCTGAGGAATAAGGCCCCTTAATGACCACCATTAAAAAGCGTACTGGCGGTCGTTAAGAGGTTAAAAACAAAGCATTCATACTCATACATTGACCAGTATTAGCAAAGTACAAAGTCAATTATCACTCAATGCATTATACATTTCCTAACTCACAGTCTCCAAAGTAGTTCTGGCACAGTGCGACAAATCTGCTGACACATGCCATGTTTCACTCAGCAGCAGTAAACCGAGTAAGGCTACGTTCACATTAGCGTTGCGCCGCCGTGCGTCGTTTTCCGACGAAAATCGGACGCACAGAAAATGCTACATGTAGCGTTTTCTTGCGTCCGACGCTAGCGTCGGAAACGACGCACGTGGCGAAAAACGCCACCAAAACGACGCACGCGTCCCCTATGTTAAACATAGGGGCGCGTCGCCGCTGCGTCGCCGCTGCGTCGCCGGCGCAACAGCGACGCACATTGGCGGAACGCCAATGTGAACGTAGCCTAAGAGGATACCACAATGGGAGTTGTTGCTGTTACCAATCATCGTCACATTGCAGCCCATACAGGAACCACAGTACTGATCAGGTGCAGGAAATAGCACTATTAAATATTTAAATAGTAACTTAATTTTTGTGCAATATCTTTTATGTTTTAGATCCAGCTTGATGCGGTTCTTAAGTCTTGAGATCTCCATTGATCACTGAAAAGGCATCTTAGAAATGCACAGCTCAGGAAGCAGGACTATAACTTTTTACTGCATCTGCGCAGTGCCATGTGCATATTCTCTTGTCTCCTAAACTCCACTCTTTGAACAGCTCTTTTGAGCGATTGATGTGATCCTCAGGACCAAGCACTCATGCTTATCTACTGCACTAAGAATTAATGGGCCTAAAACATAAAAAAAGCTTCCAAAAGTGTGTTACTCTTTAAGGTGCATTCACAAAAGACCTGTTAGAAGAGGGCAGCTCATAAGACAGGAAAGTGTATACACATAGTAAAGCGAATGCAGTAGATAGACATAGGCAATCTCCTAAAATGCCCACTTTTAGGAGGTATTGTAAGCCATCAGGGAGTAGGGGGTGAAGTTTCAGGAATCAAACCCACATCAATTTGCTCAGAATCATTGGACCTAAAACATATTTAAAAAAATCTCCCTAAAATTTAGTTACATTTTGGAGCAAAATGTTCATTTGTCGGATGAAATGTTTGTTAATATTACTTAAATATCATCATTCTTGACAGTAGACCATCCTGTGTAAACATGTGCCAAGAACAATATTTTGAGCACAGACAGTGTCGGACTGGGGTGCCTAGGGCCCACCAATGGAACTGACTCCAGGGGCCCACTCTAAATTTCAATGCTCAGGCTAGGTACACCTTTGTTTTGTAGTATTTGTTAGGAGGCTCAGTAGTAAGTTTCATTATATTCATTAGAAGAACAGGTACAACATGCTGCACATTTTTTTTTCCGCTAAAAAGATAGACACTAACGGAAACAACAAAGACCTGATCACTGAATTTAAAGGGAACCTGTCACCCCCCCACGGCGTTTTTAAGTAAAAGAGCCACCTTCAGCAGCACCAAGGCTGCATTCTGTGAAGGTGGCGCTTGTGTCTAGTATCCCTAGGAATGCTGAAATAATCACTTTTATAAATTTCGCGCCATACCTGTATTGAGTCCTGGACGTATGTCTTCTACCCCGGTGTCAACCGCCTCTGAGACGTCAATCATCTCCCTCTTGTGTCTGTGCGCCGCCTCCTGTGTTCAAAATACATGCCCAGCGCCTGCGCTCTGCCAACATTTCTCGGGCATGCATCATGCGCGCTGCCCGTGAACTTACATCAGGCGAGTAATGTTGGCAGAGCGCAGGCGCTGGGCATGTATTTTGAACACAGGAGGCGTCGCACAGACGCAAGAGGGAGATAATTGACCTTTAGGAGGCGGTTGACACCGGGGAGAAGACATACCTCCTGGACTCAATACAGGTATCGTTATTCTCACCTTCCAAAGGCCGCCGATCTCCTCAGCGGCGCTCCCTGCACGTTCCGTTCCCAAGGATGCTTTGCGCGAAGGACCTTTGTGACCTCACGGTCACATGACCGCAATGTCATCCCAGGTGATTTGCACAATACATCCCTGGGAAAGGAAGCCGCCACGTGCACCGCTGAGAGGTGGGAGGACTCCAGGGGGCCATCAGAAGATACGTATATATATTTTTTACATGAATATGGTTCCCAAGGGCCTGAAGGAGAGTCTCCTCTCCTCCACCCTGTGTACCATCCGCACATGAAGCGCTCACTTTACGCATGGTGGGCATAGCCACATGCGTAAAGTGAGCGTTTCAATGCATTCCTATGGTGGCAGAATCGCCACGATTCTGCAGAAATAATGAACATGCTGCTGATTTTACCGCTATGCGATTCCAGAGTGAGAAAATCCGCAGCATGGGTACAACTGCGGAATCCCATAGGATTGCATGGGAATGTGTTTTTAAGTGTTTACGCTGTGGCAAAAACGAATAAAGAACGCAACGTGGGCACACAGCCTAAAACTCAGTTGCTTTTGACCTTTTTTTTTTTTAATACCCCGGAGATTATGAAGTAATTTTTAATATGGAACAACCCTTTTAATTATCTACTTTTATGAACAAATTTGGGCATGTGGAGCTGGAAATTTTTTTTTACTATTATATTTTTGCTATAAATAACATTATAGATATATTATTCATTCTGCATTTAAAAGTGCAAGGTTTTTTTAAAGGTTCATGAGCATTTTTTGTGGCGCGTTTAACTAAAGCATATATGCTTTTTATGTTTGACTCCATCACTAAAAATGGCAAATGTATTGTAATTCACTTACATAAATGCATTGCAGACATGCACACTGTACTTATTTATATAGTGTATAGGTGTGCATTTGTATATACATTTAGGCTGGGTTCACACTGCGTTGTGTGAACCCATTTAACGGACTACGTTACACCGTGGCATAACGCGGTGTAGCCCAGTCCGTTAACGCCACCATTACTTGCAATGGCGAACGCATCGCTAGCGCACGCCCATAATGGGCGTGCGCTAGGGATGTGCCGTCATTGAGTGATGGACCCTAGACGCGGGCTGCAGCATTTCCGGGTCCGTCACTAGTAGCGCACTGCTAGCGCAGATAGAGCTAGCAGATGCTCCATCTGCGCTAGCCCAGTGCCAAAGTCGGCACTTGCGTTAGTGCAGTCCGTTTAATGGATTTGTTGAACGGACTGCACAACGCAAGTGTGAACCTAGCCTAAGGGTATGTGCACACGTTGCGGATTGGCCTGTGGAATTTTCCACACAGAATCTGCATATCTTGGCAGAAAATGCAGGCCAAAATGCTTGCGAATTTCATTCGGAATTTATGCAAATTTGTTGCGGATTGTCATGCGTTTTTTGATGTGCGGATTTGCCTTACTCAGTGTATAGTCAAGGGGTGCAGAAACATTGCGTTTCTGCACAAAGAATTGACATGCTGCGGAAAAAAACCTGCAGCGATTCTGCACGTTTTTTCCACAGCATGTGCACTGCGGTTTTGTATTTCCCATTGATTAGCAACGTGTCAGGCCATGTGCACACGCTGCGTTTTCCGTTGTGGAATTTTCCGCTGCGGATTTGATTAAATCCGCAGTGCATAAAGTACTGCGGATTTATTGCGGTTTTTTGTGCGGTTTCCATTGCGGTTTTAGACACCTGCGGATTTTTAATATGGAGCAGGTGCCAAACCGCTGCGGATTCCGCACAAAGAATTGACATGCTGCGGAAAATAAACCGCAGCGTTTCCGCGTGTTTTTTCCGCAGCATGTGCACAGCGGTTTTTGTTTTCCAAAGGTTAACATTGTACTGTACACTGCATGGAAGACAGCTGCGGATCTGCTGCGTCAAAACCGCTGCGGATCCGCAGCAAAAAACGCAACGTGTGCACATACCCTCAATGTGTGCACAACGCACTGCGGATTTGAGGCAAGTCCGCGCATCCAAAAACGCTGCGGAAACGCATCAAAATCAGCAATGTGTGCACAGAGCCTTATACACACACAAAAATAATATAGATGGATCTCGGGCAGCAAGCGCTGTGAAGAAGATGGGGATCTCCTGTCACCATCACAGACCAGCAGTGGGGGAGACATTGTGATATCAGCAACTAGAAAACAGAAAGGGTAGAGGGGGTTTGGGAGAGCACAGATGTATGGGGCAAACAGGACAAACAGCTTTTGTTGGGATGGAGGACAGAACAAGGTCAGGATAGAGACATAAACAGGAAGCTCCAGTACTGACTTCAGGTCAGCACTGTTCCTCTGGAGCTCCCCTCCCCCTCCTGACCGTGCCGACATCAGAGCGTAGAGCTTGTCTGACAGGCTGCAGCAGTATGGGGCTCTGAGAGAGGCCATCTTCCATTCAGGTCATTAAGAACTGTCTTCAGCAGTGGCTGCACAGCTCTCCTGGCCCCGCGCTGCAGCAGCCTGACCCGGCCCGTGCTGGTGGGCGGGGCTTACTGCTGCGAGCTGCTCCAGCAGCATCTTAGGTAGTGTAGCTCAGGGAAATGGCTGTGTGTGCTGAGCCTCCCTCCCCCCTTCCTAGCCAGAGACTCGGGGGAGGGAGAGAGAAGGTAGAGATCCTGCCCGCACACTGTTCTCCTCACCCTATGTTATACCAGGCAATGCAGGAGGCTCCTGCCGGGAGCTCAGCGGGGAGGGGCGGGGCTTAACTCGTGCGTGCAGGGCAGGGATACTGAGAAGAGAGAGACTGTCGGAGTCAGGGGCCCACCGGGGGATCCTCCGGTTTCCCGGTGGGCCAGTCCGAGCCTGAGCACAGAGCAATCATGCTACTGATTGTTCTGCACTAATGAAAGTGTAGTCAGCCTGTCAAAACTGGCTACTAAACAACTGCCGGTCGACCTCATGTAGCATATCTGCGGTCATTTAAAGGCTGCGATTGGCTAATATAAATGCACACTGACATCTAGATACCTTATAGGTAATATCTTCTCAAATTGGAATTCTTCTCATCCTTTCTTCTTAAACTGGTCCTGACACAATGATGACTTTTCATAGCCACAGCGCACCTATGCAGACTTTCTTCTTCTCTGTTCTCCTGTAGCACATCCTGAAAATGCCTTTAAAAAAAGCAATGTCATTATAATGCCATCTCAATAAAAAGAACTACCCATTAGCTTTCCCTAAACAAATAATTGCCCCTCACTGTACTCCCTGCTCAAACAGTGACACCCACATTGTTCCTCTTATCAATAAAATATTCCTATAAAATATTTTCAACTCCCTGTCCTTCCCTGTTTATATCCTATGATCTCCATACTGTCAGCCCTTGTAAACTACAACTGACACACTGTCCCCCCCTTAAGAGTTATACCACCATACCTTACTCCTTTATGAACTATGACCTCCATTGTATTCCACCCATGATGCTGTGACGCCCTAGGGTCCTGGTCGTCACAGTTGCATTGCTTTCCTCACGGGGAGAGTGATGTCACGCTTGGAAGCGATAAAGGATAACTCTCACCAGGTAACACAAACATGCAACATTTTCACACTCCAGGCCACAAGGGGGAGCTTTTGATCCTATTTCTAGGTGACTCCCCTGCATATAGAGATATATTGTGGTTTGGAGGGAAAGTTATTCAGATAGTGTCGGAGAGCAGACTGGAGCAGTCTGGGGCAGGAAGAACGTATGAGGAGCCGTGCAGCCATGATTAGTGCTGCAGCTCCTGGACAGAGATAATACCAAAAGCCGAACAGATTGTAGTGAGCATGTGGGAGAGCGAAGCACAGGAGAGGGACACCAGTGGAGCAGAACAGTGAATTAGCTACTTTCCTGGCTGGCGCAGATTACCGGTTCTGGTAGCCGGAACACCGAGGTTCTGAGGGACTCTAAGACTGACTGACAGCAGAAACTGGCAGGACAGCTGAATTACATATCACCTGTCCGCCCCAATACCCAGGAGGCACAGTGACACATAGCACCCGGGTCATGATATATATCCTGTAAAAAGGCTCGATTCACCTGCCATACGGGTTTATGTCCCACCTTTATGGAGGACAGACAGAACTGTGAGGCCCTTATCAGAAGCCATAGGCTGTAAGGGACTACAAAACCACCACGCTATGAGGAAGGTTTTTAACTCCACCTGGTAAAGGACTCTGAATTCGCTTCCAACCTGGCAGGACCCTGCCTATCCTGTGATCTGGTGCCCTGGACTGTGGCTGCCTGAAGTCTTCAGTAAACCAGGTAAAGAGACTGCAAACCTGTGTCCTCGTTCTTTACTGCACTATTCACCATCTTCCATCTACAGACCGGGAGCCCTGGGGATATACTTCACCTCTGGAAAGTTATACCATCTAGCTGCCATAACATCACCCCAGAGGACCCCTTTAAGTAGCATCGGTCCTCACTGTCCGAATACCACAGGTGGCGTCACGAACATAAACTTTATTCAATTTCCCGTTTACATGGGTACCCAGGGCCACGGACCGGGTTGCCACCTTATCATCCCCTGTACCAGGTAACCACAGCCCTGGTGGGCGACTCAATGCTAGATGCACTCCGTCTCTACACCATACTGAACCTCCTCATACTGCACCTAGTTCATTCCAAGCCTTCCTATACTGTTCCTTTTCAATACAGAATCCCCTTACACTGCTCCTTCTCCATGTAGAGTCCCTCATAATGCCCCATCTCCATACAGAGTCACCCCATGATGCACCAACTCCACACAAAGCACCTTATACTGACAACTAGGGTTGAGCGACCTTGACTTTTTTAGAGTCGAGTCGGGGATCGACCGAAACATGAAGCCCAATGCAAGTCAATGGGGGAGCATAGTCGGCAGTGAGTGGAGGCCAGGAAAACACCTACAGTGCCCATTTTAATGGCAAAAAACATACATTCTTGTTACTGAAGCTTGTCAATCTAAATTTACCTTATAATAATAGTAAGTAGAGTTGAGCGACCTTGACCTTTTTAGAGTCGAGCCGGGTTTCGCGAAACCCGACTATCTCAAAAGTCGGGTCGAGTGAAATCGGCCGATTATGACGTAAAGTCGGGATCGACCGAAACACGAAACCCAATGCAAGTCAATGGGGCAGCATAGTCGGCAGTGAGTGGGGGCCAGGAAAACACCTAGAGTGCCATTTTTATGTCAAAACCATC
This sequence comes from Ranitomeya imitator, assembly GCF_032444005.1. NCBI lineage: Eukaryota > Metazoa > Chordata > Amphibia > Anura > Dendrobatidae > Ranitomeya > Ranitomeya imitator. Next base: position 221,294,780 of record NC_091284.1, on the reverse strand, counting down.
CATTTTTCTTAATGAAGCTTGTCAAGCGTAATTTACCTTATAATAATTGGAAGGCATTTGAAATTGGGGGTCATTTGGCTAAAGTTGTGGTGGGTAGGGCTGGTTCAAGTAATTAGTGGGCCCAGGAAATCTGGACCATGTCACGGCAGTGGAGCAGGGAGAGGTAAGTATTTCAACTTTGCAAGTGCTGTGAACCTGAGCAAGCAGGGGGGGCCCACTCGTTGGCATTGGCACTGGCACAGGGCCCCTCAAAGTACAGCGGTGTGTTTGCACGGCGGGGGCGCCTCCCACCGACAGCAACACTTTTGCGTACCATGAGAGGCCCTGTGCCAGTGACGTCGCCAACTAGTATTCCTCCCCCCACCTGATGAAGGAACCTGCACTTTCATCTGCACCTTCCTGTTTGTCCCCGTGTAAGGTGGTATGGTATGCGGGAAGGGGAACCTGACTTTCAGCAGGGTCACAATCTTGCAGTGTAGCGTGCACGGGAAATGTTGCGTTATGGGTCAATGTACCAGCAGACTCATCTATCACTGGCTGGGCAATGGGCAGGATGAGGAGGAAACACAGATATAGGCCCAAAGAATAAAGTGGGCTAAATGCAGTTCAAAATTGGTAACACAGGACTAATCAGGGGGCATTGCAGTGGAGGACAACTGGAATGAGAGGCTGACACAGAGAGTAGGCCCAAATCAGTAAGTAGTCGAAATGCAGTTCAAAATTGGCAACAGTAGTAAACAGGCGGCACAGCTTTGTTCAGTGGAGGAGAACAGCAAGGATTGGCAGACACCGATAGTAGGCCCCAACCCAACTAGTAGGCCAAATGCAGTCTAACATTAACAACTACTTAACGAGCGCCTGAAAACGGAATTTCAGGACAGGAAACCAGGAGAACAGCAAGGAGCGGCAGACACCGATAGTAGGCCCCAAACCAACTAGTACGCCAAATGCAGTTGTTCCGTTTAACCACAATTTAATGAGAGCCTGAAGATAGAAGTTCAGGAAAGGCAACCTGGAGAACACCTTGGAGTGGAACACACCATCTCTCTACACCCCATACCCAATTTGTAGGTCTAATGCAGCGTAGTTTCCAACAACTACTAAACGAGAGCATGATGATCGAAGCATTGGCGAGGAAACCTGGGGAACACCTTGGAGTGGAACACACCATCTCTCTACACCCCATACCCAATTTGTAGGCCTAATGCAGCGTAGTTTCCAACAACTACTAAACGAGAGCATGATGATCGAAGCATTGGCGAGGAAACCTGGGGAACACCTTGGAGTGGAACACACCATCTCTCTACAGTGGAACACACCATCTCTCTACACCCCATACCCAATTTGTAGGCCTAATGCAGCGTAGTTTCCAACAACTACTAAACGAGAGCCGGAAGATCGAAGCTCAGGAAAGGCAACCTGGAGAACACCTTGGAGTGGAACACACCATCTCTCTACACCCCATACCCAATTTGTAGGCCCAATGCAGCGTAGTTTCCAACAACTACTAAACGAGAGCCGGAAGATCGAAGCAATGGAGAGGAAACCTGGGGAACACCTTGGAGTGTAACACACCATCTCTCTACACCCCATACCCAATTTGTAGGCCTAATGCAGCGTAGTTTCCAACAACTACTAAACGAGAGCCGGAAGATCGAAGCAATGGAGAGGAAACCTGGGGAACACCTTGGAGTGTAACACACCATCTCTCTACACCCCATACCCAATTTGTAGGCCTAATGCAGCGTAGTTTCCAACAACTACTAAACGAGAGCCGGAAGATCGAAGCAATGGAGAGGAAACCTGGGGAACACCTTGGAGTGTAACACACCATCTCTCTACACCCCATACCCAATTTGTAGGCCTAATGCAGCGTAGTTTCCAACAACTACTAAACGTGAGCATTATGATCGAAGCATTGGCGAGGAAACCTGGGGAACACCTTGGAGTGGAACACACCATCTCTCTACAGTGGAACACACCATCTCTCTACACCCCATACCCAATTTGTAGGCCTAATGCAGCGTAGTTTCCAACAACTACTAAACGAGAGCCGGAAGATCGAAGCTCAGGAAAGGCAACCTGGGGAACACCTTGGAGTGGAACACACCATCTCTCTACACCCCATACCCAATTTGTAGGCCTAATGCAGCGTAGTTTCCAACAACTACTAAACGAGAGCCGGAAGATCGAAGCAATGGAGAGGAAACCTGGGGAACACCTTGGAGTGTAACACACCATCTCTCTACACCCCATACCCAATTTGTAGGCCTAATACAGCGTAGTTTCCAACAACTACTAAACGAGAGCATGAAGATCGAAGCAATGGAGAGGAAACCTGGGGAACACCTTGGAGTGGAACACACCATCTCTCTACACCCCATACCCAATTTGTAGGCCTAATGCAGCGTAGTTTCCAACAACTACTAAACGAGAGCATGATGATAGAAGCATTGGCGAGGAAACCTGGGGAACACCTTGGATTGGAACACACCATCTCTCTACAGTGGAACACACCATCTCTCTACACCCCATACCCAATTTGTAGGCCTAATGCAGCGTAGTTTCCAACAACTACTAAACGAGAGCCGGAAGATCGAAGCTCAGGAAAGGCAACCTGGGGAACACCTTGGAGTGGAACACACCATCTCTCTACACCCCATACCCAATTTGTAGGCCCAATGCAGCGTAGTATCCAACAACTACTAAACGAGAGCCGGAAGATCGAAGCTCAGGAAAGGCAACCTGGGGAACACCTTGGAGTGTAACAAACCCTCTCTCTACACCACGGAAGGGCTGATTCTTAGGAAGGAAGGCTGTCGGAAAGAAGCAGGGCGCGTCCGAGGGTGATTATATTCTTATTAGGTATATACTCACCCTCGGACGCGCCCTGCTTCTTTATTTGTAATGAATGTTTATTTGCAATGTGGTTTTGACTTACTCTATTTTTTTGGTAAATAATGATTTTATTATTTTCATTGTTTTGCATCTTCTTGGCAATAATATAAAGAAGACGCGACAGGACAACACTCGGTGGATGCCATATCTGTGTTTAAAATTGAAAAAACCTTTCAGTTAACTACTTGCAGGAGAAAGTTATTGTAGCTGGTGGCCATTTTTAGTACTTTACCAGATTTTTGTTGTATGTGTTTGTTTTTAATGTTAAAATGTCTGCATTTGATATCTCTCCAGTATTTTCTTTTTTATAAGCAAAATACTTATTTTTATATTTTCTGATGTTGGTTCCAGGGGTACACGGGCAGCAGTGGTGTGGTCAGTGGAGGCCTAGTGGAAGGAGTGACCGCAGACAGGCATCGAAGGCCTAAAATAATAACACATGGCTGTAGGCAATTTTAAATTGGTTCCAGGGGTACACGGGCAGCAGTGGTGTGGTCAGTGGAGGCCTAGTGGAAGGAGTGACCGCAGACAGGCATCGAAGGCCTAAAATAATAACACATGGCTGTAGGCAATTTTAAATTGGTTCCAGGGGTACACGGGCAGCAGTGGTGTGGTCAGTGGAGGCCTAGTGGAAGGAGTGACCGCAGACAGGCATCGAAGGCCTAAAATAATAACACATGGCTGTAGGCAATTTTAAATTAGTTCCAGGGGTACACGGGCAGCAGTGGTGTGGTCAGTGGAGGCCTAGTGGAAGGAGTGACCGCAGACAGGCATCGAAGGCCTAAAATAATAACACATGGCTGTAGGCAATTTTAAATTGGTTCCAGGGGTACACGGGCAGCAGTGGTGTGGTCAGTGGAGGCTTAGTGGAAGGAGTGACCGCAGACAGGCATCGAAGGCCTAAAATAATAGCACATGGCTGTAGGCAATTTTAAATTGGTTCCAGGGGTACACGGGCAGCAGTGGTGTGGTCAGTGGAGGCCTAGTGGAAGGAGTCACCGCAGACAGGCATCGAAGGCCTAAAATAATAACACAAGGCTGTAGGCAATTTTAAATTGGTTACAGGGGTACACGGGCAGCAGTGGTGTGGTCAGTGGAGGCCTAGTGGAAGGAGTGACCACAGACAGGCATCGAAGGCCTAACATAACAAAAATGTCAATACAATGGTCCCAGGGCCCCTCATATTACAACGGTGTGTCTGACGTTGGGTGCGCACGACCACCGCCAGAGACACTTTATTGTACTAGGAGGGACCCAGTGGCAGTGCCGTCGACCAAAAGCGGGCTCACCCACCTCTTCAGACAAACTACACTCTCACGGGTGCTGTCGCCAAGTGTCGATACCACGGCCCCGTGTGGGGAGTTTGGCCATTTAGTGAGGTGTAAACATGTCGTATGCTGGACAATCAGGTGCAGAAAATTACGAGATTGGAAAAGGCATTCAGAATAGTCCACAGGCAAGACCTTTTCATAGGAAAGCTAGGTGTCAGCCGGGCAAGGTGGGGCAAAAGATTTCGAAATCCAGTTGTGGTTCATTTTAATGAAGGTTAGATCATCTACATTTTGGGTAGCCAGACGAGTCCTTTTTTCTGTTAGTATTGAACCTGCAGCACTGAATACTCTTTCTGATAGGACACTAGCTGCCGGGCAAGCAAGCTCCTGCAATGCATATTCTGCCAATTCTGGCCAGGTGTCTAATTTTGATGCCCAGTAATCAAATGGGAATGACGGTTGAGGGAGAACATCGATAAGGGATGAAAAATAGTTTGTAACCATACTGGACAAATGTTGTCTCCTGTCACTTTGAATTGATGCTGCAGTACCTGTCCTGTCTGCGGTCATAGCAAAATCACTCCACAACCTGGTCAGAAAACCCCTCTGGCCAACGCCACTTCTGATTTCTGCCCCTCTAACTCCTCTGGTCTGCTGGCCCCGGCAGCTCGTGTGAGAACGATCACGGGCGCTGTGTGCAGGGAATGCCAGAAGCAAACGGTCAACAAGAGTTGATTGTTTGGTTGCTAATATTAGTTCCAAGTTCTCATGTGGCATTATATTTTGCAATTTGCCTTTATAGCGAGGATCAAGGAGGCAGGCCAACCAGTAATCGTCATCATTCATCATTTTAGTTATGCGTGTGTCCCTTTTGAGGATACGTAAGGCATAATCCGCCATGTGGGCCAAAGTTCCAGTTCTCAAATCTGCGGTTGTGCTTGGTTGAGGGGCAGTTTCAGGCAAATCCACGTCACTTGTGTCCCTCAAAAAACCAGAACCCGGCCTTGCCGCGCCACCAATTTCCAGTGGCCCCGGAAAAGCTTCCTCATTAAAAATATAATCATCCCCATCATCCTCCTCGTCCTCCTCCTCCTCTTCGCCCGCTACCTCGTCCTGTACACTGCCCTGGCCAGACTATGGCTGACTGTCATCAAGGCTTTCCTCTTCCTCAGCTGCAGACGCCTGATCCTTTATGTGCGTCAAACTTTGCATCAGCAGACGCATTAGGGGGATGCTCATGCTTATTATGGCGTTGTCTGCACTAACCAGCCGTGTGCATTCCTCAAAACACTGAAGGACTTGACACATGTCTTGAATCTTCGACCACTGCACACCTGACAACTCCATGTCTGCCATCCTACTGCCTGCCCGTGTATGTGTATCCTCCCACAAAAACATAACAGCCCGCCTCTGTTCACACAGTCTCTGAAGCATGTGCAGTGTTGAGTTCCACCTTGTTGCAACGTCTATGATTAGGCGATGCTGGGGAAGGTTCAAAGAACGCTGATAGGTCTGCATACGGCTGGAGTGTACGGGCGAACGGCGGATATGTGAGCAAAGTCCACGCACTTTGAGGAGCAGGTCGGATAACCCCGGATAACTTTTCAGGAAGCACTGCACCACCAGGTTTAAGGTGTGAGCCAGGCAAGGAATGTGTTTCAGTTGGGAAAGGGAGATGGCAGCCATGAAATTCCTTCCGTTATCACTCACTACCTTGCCTGCCTCAAGATCTACAGTGCCCAGCCACGACTGCGTTTCTTTCTGCAAGAACTCGGACAGAACTTCCGCGGTGTGTCTGTTGTCGCCCAAACACTTCATAGCCAATACAGCCTGCTGACGTTTGCCAGTAGCTGCCCCATAATGGGAGACCTGGTGTGCAACAGTGGCAGCTGCGGATGGAGTGGTTGTGCGACTGCGGTCTGTGGACGAGCTCTCGCTTCTGCAGGAGGACGAAGAGGAGGAGGAGGGGGTGCGAACGGCTACAGCCAACTGTTTCCTAGACCGTGGGCTAGGCAGAACTGTCCCAAACTTGCTGTCCCCTGTGGACCCTGCATCCACCACATTTACCCAGTGTGCCGTGATGGACACGTAACGTCCCTGGCCATGCCTACTGGTCCATGCATCTGTTGTCAGGTGCACCTTTGTGCTCACAGATTGCCTGAGTGCATGGACGATGCGCTCTTTAACATGCTGGTGGAGGGCTGGGATGGCTTTTCTGGAAAAAAAGTGTCGACTGGGTAGCTCGTAGCGTGGTACAGCGTAGTCCATCAGGGCTTTGAAAGCTTCGCTTTCAACTAACCGGTAGGGCATCATCTCTAACGAGATTAGTCTAGCTATGTGTTGGTTCAAACCCTGTGTATGCGGATGCGAGGCTAAGTACTTCCTTTTTCTAACCATAGTCTCATGTAGGGTGAGCTGGACTGGAGAGCTGGAGATCGTGGAACTAGCGGGGGTGCCGGTGGACATGGCAGACTGAGAGACGGTGGGAGATGGTATTGTTGCCACCGGTGCCCTAGATGCAGTGTTTCCTACTACGAAACTGGTGATTCCCTGACCCTGACTGCTTTGGCCTGGCAAAGAAACCTGCACAGATACTGCAGGTGGTGCGGAAAATGGTGGCCCTACACTGCCGGAAGGGATGTTGCGTTGCTGACTAGCTTCATTGGCCGAGGGTGCTACAACCTTAAGGGACGTTTGGTAGTTAGTCCAGGCTTGCAATTGCATGGTGGTTAAATGTCTATGCATGCAACTTGTATTGAGACTTTTCAGATTCTGTCCTCTGCTTAAGGTAGTTGAACATTTTTGACAGATGACTTTGCGCTGATCAATTGGATGTTGTTTAAAAAAATGCCAGACTGCACTCTTTCTAGCATCGGATACCTTTTCAGGCATTGCAGACTGAGCTTTAACCGGATGGCCACGCTGTCCTCCAACAGGTTTTGGCTTTGCCACGCGTTTTGGGCAAGATACGGGCCCGGCAGATGGAACCTGTTGCGATGTTGATGCCTGCTGCGGCCCCTCCTCCTCCGCTTCAGAACTGCTGCCGCCTGCACCCTGTTCCCCCAATGGCTGCCAATCGGGGTCAAGAACTGGGTCATCTATTACCTCTTCTTGTAGCTCGTGTGCAACTTCGTCTGTGTCACCGTGTCGGTCGGTGGTATAGCGTTCGTGATGGGGCAACATAGTCTCATCAGGGTCTGATTCTTGATCAGCACCCTGCGAGGGCAATGTTGTGGTCTGAGTCAAAGGACCAGCATAGTAGTCTGGCTGTGGCTGTGCATCAGTGCACTCCATGTCAGATTCAACTTGTAATGGGCATGGACTGTTAACTGCTTCACTTTCTAATCCAGGGACGGTATGTGTAAAGAGCTCCATGGAGTAACCCGTTGTGTCGCCTGCTGCATTCTTCTCTGTTGTTGTTTTTGCTGAAGAGGACAAGGAAGCGACTTGTCCCTGACCGTGAACATCCACTAACGACGCGCTGCTTTGACATTTACCAGTTTCACGAGAGGAGGCAAAAGAGCTAGAGGCTGAGTCAGCAAGATAAGCCAAAACTTGCTCTTGCTGCTCCGGCTTTAAAAGCGGTTTTCCTACTCCCAGAAAAGGGAGCATTTGAGGCCTTGTGTAGCCAGACGACGAACCTGGCTCCACAGCTCCAGACTTAGGTGCAATATTTTTTTTCCCACGACCAGCTGATGCTCCACCACTACCCTCATTACCAGCTGACAATGAACGCCCCCGGCCACGACCTCTTCCACCATACTTCCTCATTGTTTTAAAAACGTAAACAAACTAACGGTATTTGTTGCTGTCACACAAATTACACGGTGAGCTATAACTTCAGTATGATTTAGCTACCCCTTTACAGGTGAGTGAGACCACAACGAAAATCAGGCACAATGTTACACACTCTGTTGTTGGTGGCAACAAATGAGAGAGATGCCACACACGCAGGACTGTCACTGAAGCACAAATGTAAATATTAATCTCCCACTGATTTGATTTTTTTTTTTTTTAAGGGAGACTTTAGGAAAAAAAAATAATAGAATAAAATGATTTTTTCAGGAAGAATTTAGAAACCAAATAAAATAAAATGATTTTTTCAGGGAGAATTTAGAAAACAAATGAAACAAAAAAAGGCTTTCTATGGCCCACTGAGTGAGAGATGACGCACACAGGAGTCAGGAGTGGCACACAAGCCCAGAGGCCAATATTTATCTCCCACTGATTGATGTAGTGATTTTTTCAGGTAGATTTTGGAACCCAAATCAAGCTAAAAAAAATAATAGGCTTTCTATGGCCCACAATTGGAGAGAGAGAGAGAGAGATGGCACACCCAGGAGTCAAGACTGGCACACAAGCAGAAAGGGCAATATTAATCTCCCACTGATTTGTTTTTTTTGTTTTTTTCAGGGAGACTTTAGGAAAAAAAAAAATAGAATAAAATGATTTTTTCAGGAAGAATTTAGAAACCAAATAAAATAAAATGATTTTTTCAGGGAGAATTTAGAAAACAAATAAAACAAAAAAAGGCTTTCTATGGCCCACTGAGTGAGAGATGACGCACACAGGAGTCAGGAGCGGCACACAAGCCCGGAGGCCAATATTTATCTCCCACTGATTGATGTAGTGATTTTTTCAGGTAGATTTTGGAACCCAAATCAAGCTAAACAAATAATAGGCTTTCTATGGCCCACAATTGGAGAGAGAGAGAGAGATGGCACACCCAGGAGTCAAGACTGGCACACAAGCAGAAAGGGCAATATTAATCTCCCACTGATTTGTTGTTTTTTTTTTTTTTTTTCAGGGAGACTTTAGGAAAAAAAAAATAGAATAAAATGATTTTTTCAGGAAGAATTTAGAAACCAAAGAAAATAAAATGATTTTTTCAGGGAGAATTTAGAAAACAAATAAAACAAAAAAAGGCTTTCTATGGCCCACTGAGTGAGAGATGACGCACACAGGAGTCAGGAGTGGCACACAAGCCCAGACGCCAATATTTATCTCCCACTGATTGATGTAGTGATTTTTTCAGGTAGATTTTGGAACCCAAATCAAGCTAAAAAAAATAATAGGCTTTCTATGGCCCACAATTGGAGAGAGAGAGAGAGAGATGGCACACCCAGGAGTCAAGACTGGCACACAAGCAGAAAGGGCAATATTAATCTCCCACTGATTTGTTTTTTTTTTTTTTTTCAGGGAGACTTTAGGAAAAAAAAAAATAGAATAAAATGATTTTTTCAGGAAGAATTTAGAAACCAAATAAAATAAAATGATTTTTTCAGGGAGAATTTAGAAAACAAATAAAACAAAAAAAGGCTTTCTATGGCCCACTGAGTGAGAGATGACGCACACAGGAGTCAGGAGTGGCACACAAGCCCGGAGGCCAATATTTATCTCCCACTGATTGATGTAGTGATTTTTTCAGGTAGATTTTGGAACCCAAATCAAGCTAAACAAATAATAGGCTTTCTATGGCCCACAATTGGAGAGAGAGAGAGAGATGGCACACCCAGGAGTCAAGACTGGCACACAAGCAGAAAGGGCAATATTAATCTCCCACTGATTTGTTGTTTTTTTTTTGTTTTTTCAGGGAGACTTTAGGAAAAAAAAAAATAGAATAAAATGATTTTTTCAGGAAGAATTTAGAAACCAAAGAAAATAAAATGATTTTTTCAGGGAGAATTTAGAAAACAAATAAAACAAAAAAAGGCTTTCTATGGCCCACTGAGTGAGAGATGACGCACACAGGAGTCAGGAGTGGCACACAAGCCCAGACGCCAATATTTATCTCCCACTGATTGATGTAGTGATTTTTTCAGGTAGATTTTGGAACCCAAATCAAGCTAAAAAAAATAATAGGCTTTCTATGGCCCACAATTGGAGAGAGAGAGAGAGATGGCACACCCAGGAGTCAAGACTGGCACACAAGCAGAAAGGGCAATATTAATCTCCCACTGATTTGTTTTTTTGTTTTTTTTTTTCAGGGAGACTTTAGGAAAAAAAAAATAGAATAAAATAATTTTTTCAGGAAGAATTTAGAAACCAAATAAAATAAAATGATTTTTTCAGGGAGAATTTAGAAAACAAATAAAACAAAAAAAGGCTTTCTATGGCCCACTGAGTGAGAGATGACGCACACAGGAGTCAGGAGTGGCACACAAGCCCAGAGGCCAATATTTATCTCCCACTGATTGATGTAGTGATTTTTTCAGGTAGATTTTGGAACCCAAATCAAGCTAAAAAAATAATAGGCTTTCTATGGCCCACAATTGGAGAGAGAGAGAGAGATGGCACACCCAGGAGTCAAGACTGGCACACAAGCAGAAAGGGCAATATTAATCTCCCACTGATTTGTTTTTTTTTTTGTTTTTTTTTCAGGGAGACTTTAGGAAAAAAAAAAAATAGAATAAAATGATTTTTTCAGGAAGAATTTAGAAACCAAAGAAAATAAAATGATTTTTTCAGGGAGAATTTAGAAAACAAATAAAACAAAAAAAGGCTTTCTATGGCCCACTGAGTGAGAGATGACGCACACAGGAGTCAGGAGTGGCACACAAGCCCAGAGGCCAATATTTATCTCCCACTTTTTTTTTTTTGTTCCAGGGAAAATTTATAAACCCAATAAAAAAAATAATAAATAGGCTATCTATGGCCCACTATCTGAGAGACAGAGAGAGATGGCACGCTTAGGACTGGCACACAAGCCCAAAGGCCAATATTAATCTCCCTTTTTTTTTTAAGGGAGAATTTATAAAACCAAAAAAAAATAAATAAATAGGCTTTCTATGGCCCACTATTTGTGAGAGAGATGGCACGCTCAGGACTGGCACACAAGCCCAGAGGCCAATATTAATCTCCCACTTTTTTTTTTTTTTCCAGGGAAAATTTATAAACCCAATAAAAAAAAAAATAAATAAATAGGCTTTCTATGGCCCACTATCTGAGAGAGAGAGATGGCACGCTTAGGACTGGCACACAAGCCCAAAGGCCAATATTAATCTCCCACTGATTGATTTATTGATTTTTTCAGGTAGAATTTAGAACCCAAATAAAGCAAAAAAAAAAAAAAAATGGGCTTTCTATGGCCCACTGAGTGAGTGATGATGCACACAGGAGTCAGGAGTGGCACACAAGCCCTGAGGCCAATATTTTTCTCCCACTGATTGATGTAGTGATTTTTTCAGGTAGATTTTAGAACCAAAATCAAGCAAAAAAATAAATAGGCTTTCTATGGCCCACTGAGTGAGTGATGATGCACACAGGAGTCAAGAGTGGCACACAAGCCCTGAGGCCAATATTTTTCTCCCACTGATTGATGTAGTGATTTTTTCAGGTAGATTTTATAACCCAAATCAAGCAAAAAAATAAATAGGCTTTCTATGGCCCACTGAGTGAGAGATGACACAGACAGGGATGGCACTCTAGCAGAAATGTCAATCTTAATCTCCCACAAAAAAAAAAAAAAAACAGGGAGTGTCCTTCAATTACTATCTCCCTGCAGTAATCTCAGCCAGGTATGGCAGGCAGCAATAAGGAGTGGACTGATGCACAAATTAAATAAAAAGTGTGTACAAACCAAAAAGATAGCTGTGCAGAAAGGAAGGAACAAGAGGATTTGTGCTTTGAAAAAAGCAGTTGGTTTGCACAGCGGCGTACACACAGCAATGCAGCTATCAGGGAGCCTTCTAGGGCAGCCCAATGAGCTACAGCGCTGAGGGGGAAAAAAAAAAAAATGTAGCTTCCACTGTCCCTGCACACCGAAGGTGGTGTTGGGCAGTGGAAATCGCTACAGCACAAGCGGTTTGGTGGTTAATGGACCCTGCCTAACGCTATCCCTGCTTCTGACGAAGCGGCAGCAACCTCTCCCTAAGCTCAGATCAGCAGCAGTAACATGGCGGTCGGCGGGAACTCCCCTTTATAGCCCCTGTGACGCCGCAGACAGCAAGCCAATCACTGCAATGCCCTTCTCTAAGATGGTGGGGACCAGGACCTATGTCATCACGCTGCCCACACTCTGCGTTTACCTTCATTGGCTGAGAAATGGTGCTTTTCGCGTCATTGAAACGCGACTTTGGCGCGAAAGTCGCGTACCGCATGGCCGACCCCGCACAGGGGTCGGATCGGGTTTCATGAAACCCGACTTTGCCAAAAGTCGGCGACTTTTGAAAATGAACGACCCGTTTCGCTCAACCCTAATAGTAAGGCATTGGAAATTGGGGGTCATTTGGCTAAAGTTGTGGGGGGTAGGGCTGGTTCAAGTATTTAGTGGGCCCAGGAAATCTGGCCCACGTCACGGCAGTGGAGCAGGGAGAGGTAAGTATTTCAACTTTGCAAGTGCTGTGATCCTGAGCAAGCAGGGGGGGCCCACTTGTTGGCATTGGCACTGGCACAGGGCCCCTCAAAGTACGGCGGTGTGTTTGCACGGCCGGGGCGCCTCCCACCGGCAGCGACACTTTTGCGTACTATGAGGGGCCCTGTGCCAGTGACGTCGCCAACGAGTATTCCTCCCCCCACCTGATGAAGGAACCTGCACCTTCATCTGCACCTTCCTCTTTGTCCCCGTGTAAGGTGGTATGGTATGCGAGAAGGGGAACCTGACTTTCAGCAGGGTCACAATCTTGCAGTGTAGCGTGCACGGGGAATGTTGCGTTATGGGTCAATGTACCAGCAGACTCATCTACCACTGGCTGGGCAATGGGCAGGATGAGGGGGAAACAGATATGGGCCCAAAGAATAAAGTGGGCTAAATGCAGTTCAAAATTGGTAACAGGACTAACCAGGGGGCATTGCTTTGTTCAGTGGAGGACAACTGGAATGAGAGGCTGACACAGAGAGTAGGCCCAAATCAGTAAGTAGTCTAAATGCAGTTCAAAATTGGCAACAGTAGTAAACAGGCGGCACAGCTTTTTTCACTGGAGGAGAACAGCACGGAGCGGCAGACACCGATAGAAGGTCCCAACCCAACTAGTAGGCCCACTGCAGTTTTAAAATTCCGATAGGCTGAAAACCAAATAATTGTAGGTCATTTTTTGTAAAGAGGACAGCTGTATTGAGTGGCGCAGCCAGACACTACAAGTAGGCCTTACACCACAAAGTTGGCTCGACGCAGGTTTAAAAAAAGTTACATGGGTACACGGTCTGCATTTGTGTGCTCAGTGGAGGACAATTGGAAGGAGGGACCGCAGAAAGACTTAGTAGGCGTAAAATAACAAAATAGGGTCTATGCAGCTTCGATTATGTGGCAACCTGGAGAACACCTTGGAGCGGCAGACACCGTCTCTACGACCCAGACCCAACTTGTAGGCCTAATGTAGTGTTGTTTCAACAACTACTTAACACGAGCATGAAGATTGAAGCAATGGAGAGGCAACCTGGAGAACACCTTGGAGCGGCATACACCATCTCTACGACCCAGACCCAACTTGTAGGCCTAATGTAGTGTTGTTTCAACAACTACTTAACACGAGCATGACGATTGAAGCTATGGAGAGGCAACCTGGAGAACACCTTGGAGTGGCAGACACCGTTAGTAGGCCCTACCGAAGTAGTAGCCCCAATGCAGTTTTCAAATACCTATAGGCTGAAAACCAGACTATTGACGCTCAGCTTTTTTCAGAGGAGGACAGCTGTATTGAGTGGCGCAGGCAGACACAGGTAGTAGGCCTTAAACGCAAAATTTGGCTCAATGCCGTTTAAAAAAGGTTACAGGGGTACACAGGCAGCATTGGTCTGTTCAGTGGAGGACAATTTCAATTATGGACCCCAGACAGACTTAGTACGCCTACAATTAAAAAAAGGATGCTCTATGCCATTTAAAATAGGTTCCAGGGGTACACGGACAGCATTGGTCTGGTCAGTGGAGGACTATTGGAAGGAGGGACCGCAGAAAGGCTTAGTAGGCCTAACATAACAAAAGTAGGCTGTTGGCACTTTAAAATAGGTTCCAGGGGTACACGGATAGCAGTGGTCTGGTCAGTGGAGGACTATTGGAAGGAGGGACCGCAGACAGGCTTAGTAGGCCTAACATAACAAAAGTGGGCTGTAGGCACTTTAAAATAGCTTCCAGTTGTACACGGGCAGCAGTGGTGTAGTCAGTGGAGGACTAGTGGAAGGAGGGACCGCAGACAGGCTTAATAGACCTAACATAACAAAATTAGGCTGTTGGCACTTTAAAATAGGTTCCAGGGGTACACGGGCAGCAGTGGTCTGGTCAGTGGAGGACTAGTGGAAGGAGGGACCGCAGACAGGCTTAGTAGGCCTAACATAACAAAAGTAGGCTGTAGGCACTTTAAAATAGGTACCAGGGGTTCACGGGCAGCAGTGGTCTGGTCAGTGGAGGACTAGTGGAAGGAGGGACCGCAGACAGGCTTAGTAGGCCTAACATAACAAAAGTAGGCTGTAGGCACTTTAAAATAGGTACCAGGGGTTCACGGGCAGCAGTGGTCTGGTCAGTGGAGGACTAGTGGAAGGAGGGACCACAGACAGGCTTAGTAGGCCTAACATAACAAAAGTGGGCTGTAGGCACTTTAAAATAGCTTCAGGGGTACACGGGCAGCAGTGGTGTGGTCAGTGGAGGACTAGTGGCAGGAGGGACCGCAGACAGGCTTAGTAGACATAACATAACAAAAGTAGGCTGTAGGCACTTTAAAATAGGTTCCAGGGGTACACGGGCAGCAGTGGTCTGGTCAGTGGAGGACTATTGGAAGGAGGGACCGCAGACAGGCTTAGTAGGCCTAACATAACAAAAGTGGGCTGTAGGCACTTTAAAATAGTTTCCAGGGGTACACGGGCAGCAGTGGTGTGGTCAGTGGAGGACTAGTGGAAGGAGGGACCGCAGACAGGCTTAGTAGACCTAACCTAACAAAAGTAGGCTGTAGGCACTTTAAAATAGCTTCCAGGGGTACACGGGCAGCAGTGGTCTGGTCAGTGGAGGACTAGTGGAAGGAGGGACCGCAGACAGGCTTAGTAGACCTAACATAACAAAAGTAGGCTGTAGGCACTTTAAAATAGGTTCCAGGGGTACACGGGCAGCAGTGGTCTGGTCAGTGGAGGACTAGTGGAAGGAGGGACCGCAGACAGGCTTAGTAGGCCTAACATAACAAAAGTGGGCTGTAGGCACTTTAAAATAGCTTCCAGGGGTACACGGGCAGCAGTGGTGTGGTCAGTGGAGGACTAGTGGAAGAAGGGACCGCAGACAGGCTTAGTAGACCTAACATAACAAAAGTGAGCTGTAGGCACTTTAAAATAAGTTCCAGGGGTACACGGGCAGCAGTGGTCTGGTCAGTGGAGGACTAGTGGAAGGAGGGACCGCAGACAGGCTTAGTAGGCCTAACATAACAAAAGTAGACTGTAGGCACTTTTAAAATAGGTTCCAGGGGTACACGGGCAGCAGTGGTCTGGTCAGTGAAGGACAATTTCTATAATGGACCGCAGACAGGCTTAGTAGGCCTAACATAAAAAAAGTAGGCTGTAGGCACTTTAAAATAGGTTCCAGGGGTACACGGGCAGCAGTGGTCTGGTCAGTGAAGGACAATTTCTATAATGGACCGCAGACAGGCTTAGTAGGCCTAACATAACAAAAGTGGGCTGTAGGCACTTTAAAATAAGTTCCAGGGGTACACGGGCAGCAGTGGTCTGGTCAGTGGAGGACTAGTGGAAGGAGGGACCGCAGACAGGCTTAGTAGGCCTAACATAACAAAAGTAGACTGTAGGCACTTTTAAAATAGGTTCCAGGGGTACACGGGCAGCAGTGGTCTGGTCAGTGAAGGACAATTTCTATAATGGACCGCAGACAGGCTTAGTAGGCCTAACATAAAAAAGTAGGCTGTAGGCACTTTAAAATAGGTTCCAGGGGTACACGGGCAGCAGTGGTCTGGTCAGTGAAGGACAATTTCTATAATGGACCACAGACAGGCTTAGTAGGCCTAACATAACAAAAGTAGGCTGTGGACACTTGGAATTATCTTGCAGGGGTACACAGGCAGCATAGGTGTTGTCAGCGGAGACCGATTGTAATGAGTGTCTGACAGTTAGTACTCACAAAAAATAAATAGATGTTAATGTCTCGCAATACAACAAAACCAAAACACAAAAGGGTGGCATACTTAGGTACAGGGGTGGGCTCCTCTGTTGAGTTTCAGACCTAGTAATTTGGCGCAAAGTATTTACTGGTGTAAATATAGGACACTGGCCCTGACTATTTTAAGTAGCATCATACATGTCAACACATTGGTATTGTCAGTGCCAGGCATTGAAGGATGTCAGCGCATAGACTAAACATTGGTGGAGCTGTGAGAGATAATTTTGCAAGTGGTAGAGCACTGTTTGAGCTGGGGGCGAATTCTCTTGTGGCCGGCGGTACAGGCCCAGGGCCCCTCATGTTACAACGGTGTGTCTGACATTGGGTGCGCACCACCACCGCCAGAGACACTTTAGTGTACTATGAGGGACCCAGTGGCAGTGCCATCGACCAAAAGCCTGCACACCCACCTCTTCAGACAAACGGCACTCTCACGGGTGCTTGCGCCAAGTGGCGAGACCACGGCCCCGTGGGGGGAGTTTGGCCATTTAGGGAGGTGTAAACATGTCATATGCTGGACAAACAGCTGCTGCAAATTGCGAGATTGGAAAAGTCAGTCAGAGCAGTCCACAAGCAAGACCTTTTCATAGGAAAGCTAGGTGTCAGCCGGGAAAGGTGGGGCAAAAGAATTCAAAATCCAGTTGTGGTTCATTTTAATGAAGGTTAGATCATCAACATTTTGGGTAGCCAGACAAGTCCTTTTTTTGGTTAATATTGAACCTGCAGCACTGAATACTCTTTCTGATAGCACACTAGCTGCCGGGCAAGCAAGCTCCTGCAATGCATATTCTGCCAATTCTGGCCAGGTGTCTAATTTGGATGCCCAGTAATCAAATGGGAATGACGGTTGAGGGAGAACGTCGATAAGGGATGAAAAATAATTAGTAACCATACTGGACAAATGTTGTCTCCTGTCACTTTGAATTGATGCTGCAGTACATGTCCTGTCTGCGGTCATAGCAAAATCACTCCACAACCTGGTCAGAAAACCCCTCTGTCCAACGCCACTTCTGATTTGTGCACCTCTAACACCTCTGGCCTGCTGCCTCCTGCAGCTCGTGTGATAACGCTTACCGTCGCTGTGTGCTGGGAATGCCTGAATCAAACGGTCAACAAGAGTTGATTGTTTGGTTGCTAATATTTGTTCCAGGTTCTCATGTGGCATAATATTTTGCAATTTGCCTTTATAGCGAGGATCAAGGAGGCAGGCCAACCAGTAATCGTCATCGGTCATCATTTTAATAATGCGTGGGTCCCTTTTCAGGATACGTAAGGCATAATTCGCCATGTGGGCTAAAGTTCCAGTTGTCAAATCTGCGGTCGTGCTGGGTTGAGGGGCAGTTTCAGGCAAATCTATGTCACTTGTCTCCCTAAAAAAACCTGAACCCGGCCTTGCAACGCCACCAGTTGCTATTGGCCCCGGAGAAGCTTCCTCATTAAAAAAATGCTCATCCCCATCATCCTCCTCGTCCTCCTCCTGTTCGCCCGCTACCTTGTCCTGTACACTGCCCTGACCAGACAATGGCTGACTGTCATCAAAGCTTTCCTCTTCCTCTGCTGCAGACGCCTGCTCCTTTACGTGTGTCAAACTTTGCATCAGCAGACGCATTAGGGGGATGCTCATGCATATTATGGCGTTGTCTGCACTAACCAGCCATGTGCATTCCTCAAAACACTGAAGGACTTGACACATGTCTTGTACCTTCCACCACTGCACACCTGACAACTCCATGTCTGCCATCCTACTGCCTGCCCGTGTATGTGTATCCTCCCACAAAAACATAACAGCACGCCTCTGTTCGCACAGTCTCTGAAGCATGTGCAGTGTTGAGTTCCACCTTGTTGCAACATAGATGATTAGGCGATGCTGGGGAAGGTTCAAAGACAGCTGATAGGTGTGCATACAGCTGGAGTGTACGGGCGAACGGCGGATATGCGAGCAAAGTCCGCGCACTTTGAGGAGCAGGTCGAATAAGCCCAGATAACTTTTCAGGAAGCACTGCACCACCAGGTTTAAGGTGTGAGCCAGGCAAGGAATGTGTTTCAGTTGGGAAAGGGAGATGGCAGCCATGAAATTCCTTCCGTTATCACTCACTACCTTGCCTGCCTCAAGATCTACAGTGCCCAGCCACGACTGCGTTTCTTTCTGCAAGAACTCGGACAGAACTTCCGCGGTGTGTCTGATGTCGCCCAAACACTCCATAGCCAATACAGCCTGCTGACGCTTGCCAGTAGCTGCCCCATAATGGGACACCTGGTGTGCAACAGTGGCAGCTGCGGATGGAGTGGTTGTGCGACTGCGGTCTGTGGATGAGCTCCCGCTTCTGCAGGAGGACGAGGAGGAGGACGAGGGGGTGCGAACGGCTACAGCCAACTGTTTCCTAGACCGTGGGCTAGGCAGAACTGTCCCAAAATTTCTGTCCCCTGTGGACCCTGCATCCACCACATTCACCCAGTGTGCCGTGATGGACACATAACGTCCCTGGCCATGCCTACTGGTCCATGCATCTGTTGTCAGGTGCACCTTTGTACTCACAGATTGCCTGAGTGCATGGACGATGCGCTCTTTAACATGCTGGTGGAGGGCTGGGATGGCTTTTCTCGAAAAGAAGTGTCGGCTGGGTAGCTCGTAGCGTGGTACAGCGTAGTCCATCAGGGCTTTGAAAGCTTCGCTTTCAACTAACCGGTAGGGCATCATCTCTAACGAGATTAGTCTAGCTATGTGGGCGTTCAAACCCTGTGTACGCGGATGCGAGGCTAAGTACTTCCTTTTTCTAATGAGAGTCTCATGTAGGGTGAGCTGGACTGGAGAGCTGGAGATCGTGGAACTAGCGGGGATGCCGGTGGACATGGCAGACTGAGAGACGGTTGGAGACGGTATTCTTGCCGGTACCCTACATGCAGTGTTTCCAACTACGAAACTGGTGATTCCCTGACCCTGACTGCTTTGGCCTGGCAACGAAACCTGCACAGATACTGCAGGGGGTGCGGAAAATGGTGGCCTTACAGTGACGGAAGGGATGTAGCGTTGCTGACTAGCTTCATTGGCCGAGGGTGCTACAACCTTAAGGGACGTTTGGTAGTTAGTCCAGGCTTGCAAATGCATGGTGGTTAAATGTCTATGCATGCAACTTGTATTTAGACTTTTCAGATTCTGACCTCTGCTTAAGGTAGTTGAACATTTTTGACAGATGACTTTGCGCTGATCAATTGGATGTTGTTTAAAAAATGCCAGACTGCACTCTTTCTAGCATCGGATATCTTTTCAGGCATTGCAGACTGAGCTTTAACCGGATGGCCACGCTGACCTCCAACAGGTTTTGGCTTTGCCACGCGTTTTGGGCCAGCTACGAGGACGGCAGATGGAACCTGTTGCGATGTTGATGCCTGCTGTGGCCCCTCCTCCTCCGCTTCAGAACTACTGCCGCCTGCACCCTGTTCCCCCAATGGCTGCCAATCGGGGTTAACAACTGGGTCATCTATGACCTCCTCTTCTATCTCATGTGCAACTTCGTCTGTGTCACCGTGTAAGCCGGTGGTATAGCGTTCGTGACGGGGCACCATAGTCTCATCAGGGTCTGATTCTGGATCAGTACACTGTGAGGGCAATGTTGTGGTCTGAGTCCAAGGAACAGCATAGTAATCTGGCTGTGGCTGTGCATCTGTGCACTCCATGTCCGATTCAACTTGTAATGGGCATGGCCTGTTAACTAGTGTTGAGCATTCCGATACCGCAAGTATCGGGTATCGGCCGATACTTGCGGTATCGGAATTCCGATACCGAGATCCGATATTTTTGTGATATCGGGTATCGGTATCGGAAGTGTAAAATAAAGAATTAAAATAAAAAATATTGTTATATTCACCTCTCCGGCGGCCCCTGGACATCAGCGGGAGGATCCGGCGTCCGGCACGGCTTCTTTCTTCAAAATGCGCGCCTTCAGGACCTGTGGAATGACGTCCCGGCTTCTGATTGGTCGCGTGCCGCCCATGTGACCGCCACGCGACCAATCAGAAGCCGCGACGTCATTCCTCAGCTAAAGTCCTAGAATGAGCGCCTTCTAGGACCTGAGGAATGACGTCGCGGCTTCTGATTGGTCGCGTGGCGGTCACATGGGCGGCACGCGACCAATCAGAAGCCGGGACGTCATTCCACAGGTCCTGAAGGCGCGCATTTTGAAGAAAGAAGCCGTGCCGGATGCCGGATCCTCCCGCTGATGTCCAGGGGCCGCCGGAGAGGTGAATATAACAATATTTTTTATTTTAATTCTTTATTTTACACTTTAATATGGATCCCAGGGCCTGAAGGAGAGTTTCCTCTCCTTCAGACCCTGGGATCCATGAGGATACATTCCGATACTTGATGTCCCATTGACTTGTATTGGTATCGGATATCGGTATCGGCGATATCCGATATTTTTCGGGTATCGGCCGATACTATCCGATACCGATACTTTCAAGTATCGGACGGTATCGCTCAACACTACTGTTAACTGTTTCACTTTCTAACCCAGGAACGGTATGTATAAAGAGCTCCATGGAGTAACCCGTTGTGTCGCCTGACGCATCCTTCTCTGTTGTTGTTTTGGCTGAAGAGGACAAGGAAGCGACTTGTCCCTGAGCATGAACATCCACTAACGACGCGCTGCTTTTACATTTACCAGTTTCGAAAGAGGAGGCAAAAGAGCTAGAGGCTGAGTCAGCAAGGAAAGCCAAAACTTGCTCTTGCTGCTCCGGCTTTAAAAGCGGTTTTCCTACTCCCAGAAAAGGGAGCGTTTGAGGCATTGTGTAGCCAGACGACGAACCTGGCTCCACAGCTCGAGACTTAGGTGCTATATTGTTTTTCCCACGACCACCTGATGCTCCACCACCACTACCATCATTACCAGCTGGCAATGAATGCCCACGGCCACGACCTCTTCCATCAGACTTCCTCATTGTTTTAAAAATGTAACCAAAGTATCGGTATTTGTTACTGTTAAACAACTTACAAGGTGAACTCAAACTTCTGTAGGATTTAGATATCCCTTTATAGGTGGGTGAGACTGCAAGGAAAATCAGGCACAATGTTACACACTCGGTTTTCTGTGGCACAAAATGAGAGAGATGCCACACACGCAGGACTGTCACGCAAGCACAAATGCCAATATTAATCTCCCACTATTTATTTTTTTTCAGGGAGAATTTAAAAACCAAAATTAAAAAAAAACAAACACTAGGCTTTCTGTGGCCCACAATTTGAGAGAGATGGCACACACGACTGACACAGAAGCACAAAGGCCAATATTAATTTCCCACTATTTATATTTTTTTCAGGGAGAATTTAAAAACCAAAATAAAAAAAAAAGACACTAGGCTTTCTGTGGCCTACAATTTGAGAGAGATGGCACACAGGACTGGCACAGAAGCACAAAGGCCAATATTAATCTCCCACTATTTTTTTTTTTTTCAGGGAGAATTTAAAAAACAGAAATAAAAAAAAACAGACACTAGGCTTTCTGTGGCCCACAATTTGAGAGAGATGACACACACGACTGGCACTGAAGCACAAATGCCAATATTAATCTCCCACTATTTATTTTTTTTCAGGGAGAATTTAAAAACCAAAATAAAAAAAAGACACTAGGCTTTCTGTTGCCCACAATTTGAGAAAGATGGCACACAGGACTGGCACTGAAGCACAAATGCCAATATTAACCCCTTTACCCCCAAGGGTGGTTTGCACGTTAATGACCGGGCCAATTTTTACAATTCTGACCACAGTCCCTTTATGAGGTTATATCTCTGGAACGCTTCAACGGATCCCAGTGAATCTGACATTGTTTTCTTGTGACATATTGTACTTCATGACAATGGTAAAAATTCTTTGATAGTACGTGCGTTTATTTGTGAAAAAAACGGAAATTTGGCGAAAATTATGAAAATTTCGCAATTTTCCAACTTTGAATTTTTATGCAATTAAATCACAGAGATATGTCACACAAAATACTTAATAAGTAACATTTCCCACATGTCTACTTTACATCAGCACAATTTTGGAACCAAAATTTTTTTTTGTTAGGGAGTTATAAGGGTGAAAAGTTGACCAGCAATTTCTCATTTCTACAACACCTTTTTTTTTAGGGACCACATCTCATTTGAAGTCATTTTGAGGGGTCTATATGAAAGAAAATACCCAAGTGTGACACCATTCTAAAAACTACACCCCTCAAGGTGCTCAAAACCACATTCAAGAAGTTTATTAACCCTTCTGGTGCTTCACAGGAATTTTTTGAATGTTTAAATAAAAATGAACATTTAACTTTTTTTCACAAAAAATTTAATTCAGCTCCAATTTGTTTTATTTTACCAAGGGTAACAGGAGAAAATGGACCCCAAACATTGTTGTACAATTTGTCCTGAGTACGCCAATACCCCACATGTGGGGGTAAACCACTGTTTGGGCGCATGGCACAGCTCGTAAGCGAAGGAGCGCCATTTGACTTTTCAATGCAAAATTGACAGGAATTGAGATGGGACGCCATGTTGCGTTTGGAGAGCCACTGATGTGCCTAAACATTGAAACCCCCCACAAGTGACACCATTTTAGAAAGTAGACCCCCTAAGGAACTTATCTAAAGGTGTGGTGAGCACTTTGACCCACCCAGTGCTTCACAGAAGTTTATAATGCAGAACCGTAAAAATAAAAAATCATATTTTTTCACAAAAATTATCTTTTCGCCCCCAATTTTTTATTTTCCCAAGGGTAAGAGAAGAAATCGGACCCCAAACATTGTTGTACAATTTGTCCTGAGTACGCCAATACCCCACATGTGGGGGTAAACCACTGTTTGGGCGCATGGCACAGCTCGTAAGCGAAGGAGCGCCGTTTGACTTTTCAATGCAAAATTGACAGGAATTGAGATGAGACGCCATGTTGCGTTTGCAGAGCCCCTAATGTACCTAAATAGTAGAAACCCCTCACAGGTGACACCATTTTGGAAAGTAGACCCCCTAAGGAACTTATCTAGATGTGTGGTGAGCGCTTTGACCCACCAAGGGCTTCACAGAAGTTTATAATGGAGAGCCGTAAAAATAAAACAAAAATTTTTTCCCACAAAAATTATTTTTTAGCCCCCAGTTTTGTATTTTCCCAAGGGTAACAGGAGAAATTGGACCCCAAAATTTGTTGTCCAATTTGTCCTGAGTGCGCTGATACCCCATATGTGGGGGGAAACCACTGTTTGGGCGCATGGGAGGGCTCGGAAGGGAAGGAGTGCCATTTGAATGCAGACTTAGATGGAATGGTCTGCAGGTGTCACATTGCGTTTGCAGAGCCCCTAATGTACCTAAACAGTAGAAACCCCCCACAAGTGACACCATTTTGGAAACTAGACCCCCTAAGGAACTCATCTAGATGTGTTGTGAGAGCTTTGAACCCCCAAGTGTTTCACTACATTTTGTAACGCAGAGCCGTGAAAATTAAAAAAAAAATCTTTCCCCCCAAAATTATTTTTTAGCCCCCAGTTTTGTATTTTCCCGAGGGTAACAGGAGAAATTAGACCCCAAAATTTGTTGTCCAATTTGTCCTGAGTGCGCCGATACCCCATATGTGGGGGGAAACCACTGTTTGGGCGCATGGGAGGGCTCGGAAGGGAAGGAGTGCCATTTGAATGCAGACTTAGATGGAATGGTCTGCAGGTGTCACATTGCGTTTGCAGATCCCCTAATGTACCTAAACAGTAGAAACCCCCCACAAGTGACACCATTTTGGAAACTAGACCCCCTAAGGAACTCATCTAGATGTGTTGTGAGAGCTTTGAACCCCCAAGTGTTTCACTACAGTTTGTAACGCAGAGCCGTGAAAATTAAAAAAAAAATATTTCCCCCAAAAATTATTTTTTAGCCCCCAGTTTTGTATTTTCCCGAGGGTAACAGGAGAAATTGGACCCCAAAATTTGTTGTCCAATTTGTCCTGAGTGCGCTGATACCCCATATGTGGGGGGAAACCACTGTTTGGGCGCATGGGAGGGCTCGGAAGGGAAGGAGTGCCATTTGAATGCAGACTTAGATGGAATGGTCTGCAGGTGTCACATTGCGTTTGTAGAGCCCCTAATGTACCTAAACAGTAGAAACCCCCCACAAGTGACACTATTTTGGAAACTAGACCCCCTAAGGAACTCATCTAGATGTGTTGTGAGAGCTTTGAACCCCCAAGTGTTTCACTACAGTTTGTAACGCAGAGCCGTGAAAATTAAAAAAAAAATCTTTCCCCCAAAAATTATTTTTTAGCCCCCAGTTTTGTATTTTCCCAAGGGTAAGAGGAGAAATTCGACCCAAAAGTTGTTGTCCAATTTGTCCTGAGTACACTGAAACCCCATATGTTGGGGGGAACCACCGTTTGGGCGCATGGGAGGGCTCAGAAGGGAAGGAGTGCCATTTGGAATGCAGACTTAGATGGAATTGTCTGCAGGTGTCACATTGCGTTTGCAGAGCCCCTAATGTACCTAAACAGTAGAAACCCCCCACAAGTGACCCCGTATTGGAAACTAGACCCCCTAGGGAACTTATCTAGATGTGTTGTGAGAACTTTGAACCCCCAAGTGTTTCACTACAGTTTATAACGCAGAGCCGTAAAAAAAAAAAATCTTTTTTTTCCCCAAAAAAATTATTTTTTAGCCCCCAGTTTTGTATTTTCCCAAGGGTAACAGGAGAATTGGGACCCCAACAGTTGTTGTCCTATTTGTCCTGAGTACGCTGATACCCAATATGTTGGGGTAAACCCCTGTTTGGGCACACGGGAGAGCTCGGAAAAGAAGAAGCACTGTTTTACTTTTTCAACGCAGAATTGGCTGGAATTGAGATCGGACGCCATGTCGCGTTTGGAGAGCCCCTGATGTGCCTAAACAGTGGAAACCCCCCAATTATAACTGAAACCCTAATCCAAACACACCCCTAACCCTAATTCCAACGGTAACCCTAACCACACCTCTAACCCTGACACACCCCTAACCCTAATCCCAACCCTATTCCCAACTGTAAATGTAATCTAAACCCTAACTGTAACTTTAGCCCCAACCCAAACTGTAACCCTAGCCCTAACCCTAGGCCTAACCCTAGCCGTAACCCTAACCCTAGCCCTAAACCTAACCCTAACCCTAGCCCTAACCCTAACCCTAGCCCTAACCCTAGCCCTAACCCTAGCCCTAACCCTAGCCCTAACCCTAACCCTAGCCCTAACCCTAACCCTAGCCCTAACCCTAGCCCTAGCTCTAATGGGAAAATGGAAATTAATACATTTTTTAAATTTTTCCCTAACTAAGGGGGTAATGAAGGGGGGTTTGATTTACTTTTATAGTGGGTTTTTTAGCTGATTTTTATGATTGGCAGCTGTCACACACTGAAAGACGCTATTTTTTTTTCAGGGAGAATTTAAAAACCAAAATAAAAAAAACAGACACCATGCTTTCTGTGGCCCACAATTTGAGAGAGATGGCACACACAGGACTGGCACAGAAGCACAAAGGCCAATATTAATCTCCCACTAATTTTTTTTTTTCAGGGAGAATTTAAAAACCAAAAAAAAAAAAAAAAAAAACAGACACTAGGCTTTCTGTGGCCCACAATTTGAGAGAGATGGCACACACGACTGGCACAGAAGCACAAAGGCCAATATTAATCTCCTACTATTTATTTTTTTTCAGGGAGAATTTAAAAACCAAAATAAAAAAAAAACAGACACTAGGCTTTCTGTGGCCCACAATTTGAGAGAGATGGCACACACGACTGGCACAGAAGCACAAAGGCCAATATTAATCTCCCACTATTTATTTTTTTTTTCAGGGAGAATTTAAAAACCAAAATAAAAAAAAAACCAGACACTAGGCTTTCTGTGGCCCACAATTTGAGAGAGATGGCACACACAGGACTGGCACTCTAGCAGAAATGCCAATCTTAATCTCCCACTACTTTTTTTGGTTAGGGAGAATTGCCAAGAAATCAGGGCCAGTATTACACACTAGGCTTTCTGTGCCCCAAAATTGGAGAGAGATGGCACACACAGGACTGGCACTCTAGCAGAAATGCCAATCTTAATCTCCCACTACTTTTTTTGGTTAGGGAGAATTGCCAAGAAATCAGGGCCAGTATTACACACTAGGCTTTCTGTGCCCCAAAATTGGAGAGAGATGGCACACACAGGACTGGCACTCTAGCAGAAATGCCAATCTTAATCTCCCACTATTTTTTTTTTTTAGGGAGAATAAAAAAAAAAAAAAAGGATTATAGACACTAGACTTTCTGTGCCCCACAATTGGAGAGAGATGGCACACACGACTGGCACTCAAGCACAAATGCCAAGATTAATCTCCCACTATTTATTTTTTTCAGGGAGAATTAAAAAAAAAAAAAAACAGGGACTGTCCTACAATTACTATCTCCCTGCAGTAATATCAGCCAGGTATGGCAGGCAGCAATAGCAAGGAGTGGACTGCTGCACAAATTACATCAAAAGTGTGGACAAACAAACAAGATAGCTGTGCAGAAAGGAAGGAACAACAGGATTTGTGCTTTGAAAAAAGCAGTTGGTTTGCACAGCGGCGTACACACAGCAATGCAGCTATCAGGGAGCCTTCTAGGGCAGCCCAATGAGCTACAGCGCTGAGGAAAAAAAATGTAGCTTCCACTGTCCCTGCAAACAAAAGGTGGTGTTGGACAGTGGAAATCGCTACAGCACAAGCGGTTTGGGGGTTAATGGACCCTGCCTAACGCTATCCCTGCTTCTGACGAAGCGGCAGCAACCTCTCCCTATGCTCAGATCAGCAGCAGTAAGATGGCAGTCAGCGGGAACGCCCCTTTATAGCCCCTGTGACGCCGCAGACAGCAAGCCAATCACTGCAATGCCCTTCTGTAAGATGGTGGGGACCAGGACCTATGTCATCACGCTGCCCACAGTCTGCGTCCACCTTCATTGGCTGAGAAATGGCGCTTTTCGCGTCATTGAAACGCGACTTTGGCGCGAAAGTCGCGTACCGCATGGCCGACCCCACACAGGGATCGGGTCGGGTTTCATGAAACCCTACTGTGGCAAAAGTCGGCGACTTTTGAAAATGAACGATCCGTTTCGCTCAACCCTACTGACAACTTTTCCATTTTAAGCCCCCTATACTGCTCCATTTCCATTCAGAGCAACATATACTGCATCTTCTCCATTCTGAGCTCATTATACTGCCACTTGTACAAACAGAGCCCCTATAATGTCCCTTCTCTGTTCTGAGCCCCCTGTACTGCCCCATCTCAATACAAAGTCCCCACATACCATGCCTTCTGCATACACAGTTACCCATATTTCCCTTTCTCCATAGACAGTCCCCCTGTACTGCCTCTTTTCCATACAGAGCCTCCCAGTACTATACCATCTCAATACAGAATCCCCCCATATTGCTCCCTCTCCATACAAAGCACCACATCCTGCTCCTTCTCCAATGTAAGCCACCTCGTACTGCCCGATCCCCATAGTCTTCCAATACAGCCCATTCTTCTTACATGGTCCTATTATACTGCATTATCTCCATACTGAGCCCTCAGTAGGCATTGGTTCTACAGTGCCAAGTCACAAATAAGGCCCTGTGTACACCATAACTTCAATATCAGCACCAAACCCAAAGACAAAACACTTGCAAGCATTCTGCATCTGGTTCATGCGACAGCATATATTAGGCTGGAATATAGTAAGAGAAGACATCCTGTAAGGGAATGTATCACTCTCCGGTAATTTTAACAGCAGCTGGTTTTAGGAGTCACATAAAATAAGAAAAGGTAAAGGGGCCTTGAACTGTCCCTAAAACTAGGACCCTAACGATGCCTGCTCCCAAAAGTACCTCTAAAGGTGGGGAGGCTTAGGCCACCAGCCTTACTGTTTTTCTATTATTCCCCAAGCTCTCTACTCCCCCTACCCCAGAAGGCCTGGGACAGAAATGCTAATGTGTCAACACGTAAGACACACAGGGATAACAGAAAGCAACAAACATACAAACACTCACCAAAGGTAGAGAGGTATGGAGGGAAGGATAGAAATGTACCAACCAAATGGGAATAGAACAATGAGGAAAGCATACACTCAAAAACAGCATGCAACAATCTCCAGTAGCAACAACGATCTCCAATTCAGCACAGCGACGCCAAGGAGCTAGGAAACAAAGCTTTCACTGGCAAGGAAGAGTAGATCTGACCAGTGTTCATAGGGAGAGGAAATGACCAGGTCAGGAACAGTTGTGAGATGGAGCTTCAAGTTTCTAACCAGCATAGAAATGATCATTAACCTCTTCAGCACCAAAGGAAACAAAATCCATTTAATATGAAACACAAACACACAGACTAAATGGAAGGCCGCAGATTAAATCTGTAAGTCTTTTTTCACTGACCGGTGTGGCGCTGTCTTCTTTTTTGTTATTAAATGGAAGAACTGTGATTCACAATACATAGTGATTTTCTAACCACAGGAGGACATGACCCACTCATGACAGTGCCCAAAAGTTTTTGTAATTTTCAACCGTGTCTTTGGGAGTCATATGCGTCAAAACTAATTTTTCTACTCTTATGCACCCTTGTTTGTGATAGTGCGTAAAAACATTTTTTTCTAATCTGCAACCATATTTGTGGGAGTACTTTGCTTGAAAACCGCTTAAAAAAAGAGAAGAGCATCAAATAAGGGACGTGGACATCAAGTTCCTGCCTTTTGCCATATTGTTGTGTTTCTTCTTGTTTCAGATTGATATAATGCTGGAAATGTGTTCACTCTGTTCACATACATTTCATAGTCTCCAACATGCTAGTTGCTTTCCATGCATTCCTTTACCATTTCATAAATTTATTGTGATCTGTAGCCAGAAATTTAAAAGATGCAGTCCAAACTGATTCATTTTATGACCATTCACTTTTTCACTGTACCATCCTTGTGTACATGGCAGTTGTGATACAGGACCTCTTCTTCAAAAAATTTTTTAAACCAATCCGCTTCACAAGCTTTAAATTCATCCCAAAATTTGAAGAATTGGGTAATTTGTGTAAATGCTGCCTTCCTTGAATGTGGTACCCATTTTTCAGGCTCCCTCCCCAGATTCAAACCCTAATTCACTGTACTCCAAGAACATCAGCATGTAACGTAACCTGTATGGCACAGGGGGGGTGGTCAGAGGTGACAGCGGCTCTCTGTATAAACAGGACCAGATGCAACAGGAGTAGAGAAAACACCACTTGTACAGCAAGATGATTGGCCTCCGGTGGACGCCAGGGCAGCCCCGCCTTGTCAACCACTGCACCCAAGACAATACACAGAGTTGGTAGGAAGAGGTGTGAGGGTGCGGGGGCCTATGTGGCGCCTCTGTCAAGCATTCCGTACACTCCTTTACCGGTTCATAATTTTATGTCGATCTGTAGCCAGAAATTAACATTTTTTTAATCCAAATTGACTGATTTTATGACCATTCGAAGTTTCACCATACCATTCGTGTGTATGAGGTAGCAGAAGGAAACTTTATTGTTTGCTACTGGAGCTGGAATTACTGTGGCTGCTGGCACCAGAATTGCCCTCCAATAGATGCTCCTTAAAGGACTTAACTACTCTTTTCACTTACTGAGCCTCAAAATTATCATGGCTGACTATTATGCCTTGCAATATCAACTGCTAATTCAGTTTGAGAGTGGTTAATTTGCTTGACTGCTGACTTCCTTGGCTGTGGTACCCATGTATCACTCTGCCTCTCTGGAATAGAACCCTGATTATTTGTTACCCATGGTCACCATGGAGCGGAGCCTATATGGCACAGGAGGTGGGGGTTGTTGGAAGGGGGAGTGCACGTAGGTAGAGAGACCTGTCAATCCAGGGTAGCAGGAGGGGAGAAGCCAGTGTTCATACAGCCAGTATCTGATACTGTACATGCTTCCCTTGGATTGAGTAGCATGTATCAGCTGTCAGGTTCACTTTAAAAGTCAGCCAGTTCTGCAGATGGGAGGAGTATTTGTGAGTAAGAAGACCCTTCCTGGCTATTGTGAGTCAGTAATTGTGAGATCATTGTGTGAACATTGAGGAAGTGAGATCTCTAGCTGCAGTGAGGAGTGTGTGTAAAAAAGAAGCAGAACAGAGATTGCAAAATTCGACAACATTTTCCAGTAATACTGCCAGAGCATCCCGAATCCTGTGTGGCATAGTGGATTAGAGACAGAAAGAGAGCTCAGCTGCTGTGGATACAGACAGGAACCCAGAGGAGGCATAGTTGTGGGTTAGTGGGTAACCACAAGACACCCAATATAGTTATTTTTATTTCTTTAATTTTAAAATGGGAAAAGGAAGATATTTTGTAAAATATTTTTTTAAATTATGCTTTACTTTATTTTTTAATCCCCTTACATGGAATCTTTGATCAGTTGAAGACCTCTTCTATTTAATACATTGCCTCCTTTAAAACCCGGCCACATGCTAGGCTTCACAGGAGAACTAACAAAGCGGCAAAGGTGACGTTCAACAGTTCCTTGCTGCCATGAGAATAACCAGTCGCTGCCATGAGAATAACCAGTCGCTTCACTGGGGCCGATGGAAACAAGTACATGCGCACGTGTACTTGTGCCATTCAAATTATGCTGTCATTGACAATAGCATTTACATGGTTAAACAGCACTAATCAATGCATGATACACAGCTTGTGTTACAGTCAGATGTTGGGTATACTGCTGGCACATCTACTGTGCCTGCTCAGTATATGGGGACCTGATGTAGGGCATAGTATACCCTATGTCAGGAAGGAGTTAGATAAGCTGTACATTTTGTTTCCTACTCTAAAGGCCCCTTCTGGGTCATTACATACTATCTCAATTTTTAAATTATCCAGATAGAAATTCCTGCTAATGAAAAAAAAAAAAAACAAATGGTAAAAAGATCAAGGTAATTTTTAAAAAAAATCTATTTGGATTAGGAATAAAAATTTCTATTCAGATTTTGGGAATATGTAATTAATTATTCATTTTTGGCTAAAATGCTTGCCATCAATTACATAAAAGCACATGATTCAGAACATTGGCTCAAGAATTCCAAATTCCTAAATCTAATACTTGTAACGCTCAACTTACATAGAAAATCTTTCTGCGGTGCGCCCAAACAGTGGTTTACCCCCACATATGGGGTATCGACGTATTCAGGAGAAATCGCACAACAACTTTTGTGGTCTAATTTCTCCTGTTACCCTTGTGAAAATAAGAATTTGTGGGAGAAAAGATCATTTTTGTGTAAACAAAAGCGATTTTTTATTTTCACGGCTCTACGTTATAAACTTCTGTGAAGCACTTGGGGGTTCAAAGTGCTCACCACACATCTAGATAAGTTCCTTAAGGGGTCTAGTTTCCAAAATGGTGTCACTTGTGGGGAGTTTCCACTGTTTAGGCACATCAGGGGCTCTCTAAACGTGACATGGCGTCCGATCTCATTTCCAGCCAATTCTGCATTGAAAAAGTCAAACGGCGCTCCTTCACTTCTAAGTTCTCCGGTGCGCCCTAACAGTGGTTTACCCCCCACATATGGGGTATTGGCGTATTCAGGAGAAATTGCATAACAAAATTTATGGTTACATTTCTGTTTTTACACTTGTGAAAATAAAAAAAATGGTTCTGAATTAAGATGTTTGCAAAAAAAAGTTAAATGTTCATTTTTTCCTTCCACATTGTTTCAGTTCCTGTGAAGCACGTAAAGGGTTAATAAACTTCTTGAATGTGGTTTTGAGAACCTTGAGGGGTGTAGTTTTTAGAATGGTGTCACACTTCATTATTTTCTATCATATAGACCCCTCAAAATGACTTCAAATGTGATGTGGTCCCTAAAAAAAATGGTGTTGTAAAAATGAGAAATTGCTGGTCAACTTTTAACCCTTATAACTCCCTAACAAAAAAAAATTTTGTTTCCAAAATGGTGCTGATGTAAAGTAGACATGTGGGAAATGTTATTTATTAACTATTTTTCGTGACATATCTCTCTGATTTAAGGGCATAAAAATACAAAGTTTGAAAATTGCAAAATTTTAAAAATTTTCGCCATATTTCCGTTTTTTTCATAAATAATTGCAAGTAATATCGAAGAAATGTTACCACTAACATGAAGTACAATATGTCACGAAAAAACAATCTCAGAATCAGCGGGATCCGTTGAAGCGTTCCAGAGTTATAACCTCATAAAGTGACAGTGGTCAGAATTGCAAAAATTGGCCTGGTCATTAAGTACCAAATTGGCTCTGTCACTAAGGGGTTAATTTATTTCAGTTCTTCAATACAAAAAGTGAAACTCATGTATTACATAGAGTCATTACACACACAATGATCTATTTCAAGTGTTTATTTCTGTTAATGTTGGTGATTATGGCTTACAGCAAATGAAAACCCAAAAGTTATTATCTCAGTAAATTAGAATAATTAACAAAAAACACTTGGCTTAAAGGCTGCCTAAGTTTAAAAAGGCCCCTTAGTCTGGTTCAGTAGGCTCCACAATCATGGGGAAGACTGCTGACTTGACAGATGTCCAAAAGGCAGTCATTGACACACTCCACAAGGAGGGTAAGCAACAAAAGGTCATTACTAAAGAAGCTGGGTGTTCACAGAGTGCTATATCCAAGCATTTTACTGTAAAATTTAGTGGAAGAAAAAAGTGTGGTAGAAAAAGGTGCACAAGCAATTGGGATAACCGCAGCCTTTGTTAAGAAAACCACTAAAACATAAAAACACCTGCTTTGATGATTAAGTGGATAGCACCCCCCAAAAGGCAGAAAAGAGGGTATATTATAGTTGACACTCTGCTTGTTTGCTCATGATCGGTTTTAGCAACTATTGTGGCCATTTAACCCCATAATTTCCACTCCTAATCATGACTGCAACATCTAGATCATTATTAGAGGGGGAATGTTCTGTCTTTAACCCTAGTGGGACCTTTTAATTTCAATAGAGGGTCAATGCCCATATTTGCTAGGACACCTTTACTTGTCTTCGGATATGGTGACCTGTTAGGCCCTGCCATGAGCATCTCCTAACAGACTCTATTAGTGCCAATGTGAAACAGTCAGGTCTCATGTTTTGCAGTACACGAGTATCAGTGATCAAAATGAAAAGTTTTCAAGTCTCATGGTGGAATTAATTACAAATTTAAAAAACTCATGAAATGTCTTTTTCAGGTGGATTATGCCATTGAAAAATTTTTAAAGAATGTTCACAAGAATAAGCATAAGCAATTCTATGTAAAAATGACTTTTTATATTTTCAGACTGTTTAAAGTCTTTTAACCACTTCATGTTCTAAAAGTGCCAATCAATTAATAGAAATAATGTATTCATTCTTCTGACATTTTCCACTTGAAGAGATACTTTACAATCAAAGTCAATGGGAAAGCTGAAAAGATGACCAGAAGATGACCGGATATTTTTTGTCATTGTTTTTGCTTAAAAATGGAATGAAAAAAAAGGGACTGGAAAATTCTTCAGAAAAACTATGTGAAACCTCTCCCAAAAATGCTGGGTGTAACAACTATTTGAAAAACTCTCAGGAAACAACCGGGGAAAAAACACCACCAGGAAAAAAATCCAGTTTGGATTGGGTTCGCCTTAGTTTAAAAGAGGTTGTGTGGACATAGCCATAAAATGTTTCTCCACTACATATGCAGCTTCTGTGTAAAAACAAAAATTCCATACAAATAATTATAAAAAGGCGTCACAGTATTTGTCATTTTGTCCTGCAAATTATGATCCCTCATACTGTATGTCTCTGCTGGCAGAAAGGAAAAGAAGTTACAACTCTCAGATTCTGGTGATACAAAAGCAATATATATTTTCTAAAATATTGTTTTTAAAGTGCAAACGTTTGAAAGCATATAAAAGCCTATATAATTTTGTTATCACTGTAATCATACTGACCTGAAGAACAAAATCATCAAATCACTTATACCGCACAGTCAACAGCATAAAAAAATAAAATAAAAACAATTCCAGAATTCCGGGGTTTCGCTGTTATCCAAAAAATTCTGAATAAAAAGCCATTATAAACTGTTATGTACTTGAAAATCGTACCAATAAAAATGGCCTCTCTTCCTTAAAAAAAAAGTCCTTTACACTTTTATCAGCCAAAAAATAAAAAAGTTACAACACTCAGAATACGGTGATGAAAAAAACAATTTTTGATCAAAAGATTCATTCTTAGTGTGGAAAATAGCAGAACTGATATACATCTAGTATCACTGTAATTGTACTGACCTGAAGAATAAAGCATTATTATTACTTATACCAGACGGCAAAAAAAAAAAAATTATTGACTTCCTGTTTATTTGTTGATTTTGCTTCCCAAAAAAGTGAAAAGTCTGATGCAGATGAGCGTATAAGTCAGATATGTGCCATCTGATTTTTATTTGGATAGCACACGGACATCACACTGACATGTTATTCAATAGGACTTTTCAGATGAATGATTTTTATTTCAGTCTGACTGTCCGTGAGAGAGAAAAAAAGAAAAAATCGCAGCATGCACTACTTTTTTCCGAGTCTCAGATGAGACTCACCTGTTCACGTCTATGAGTGCGTAAAAGAACAAAAAATGGACTCCACATGGATTATTCGATTTTTATGGATGAATTTCTATTAATAACCTATGAGCAGTATTTGATCATGTACATTTTTTAGTATAGATGAAAATTGACATAAAAGATGGACACAGATAAAATCGTCTGAATTTTCTTGATGTGACTTCTCTAAAAATGTGTGATAATATCGTAACAAGGGCCAGACAGAGTCCAAAGTGACTCCATCTGCCATATTATATTGAATGGTTCTGTCAACAGATGAATTTAAATCTCAAATTTTTGAGGTATTTAGAAATGCCGTAGGAACTCTGTTGTATGGGCTCAGCATAGAGCATAGAATAAATGTGTTTCTAGCACATCCAACAAAAACAATGCCGCCCTCAGGTGCATCATATGTGAACGGAAAAATAAGGGCTCTGGAAAAGGGACATGGCCCCCCCCCCCCCGAATAAAATTCAGCGAAATCTGCCCCTCCCTTCCTTATGAACCTTGCAGTTAATATCCTCATGTATGGGCATTACTGTTGGACGAAGAACACATTTTACATGTCTCCAGCAAATCTGCATTGCGTAAGTCAAATAGAGCTCCTTCTCTTCCAAATCTTGCTGTGTGCTCAAACAGTAATGGAAAACCATATATGACACATTAGACAAAAATGTCATAATAGACTATGAGGTCCATATTTTAGAATATGGGGCTATATCAATATTTCAGTTTAGAAATTTTTTTCGTTCCTCTCTGCCTTATTTGTAGTGAAGAATCTGAAGAGTTAATTAATTTTGTGAAAGGAGTTTTGGATATTTTCAAAGGTAAAGTATTTAAAGTAGTTTCAATTTTGGGATGTTTCTAATATATATAGGTCACTCAAGGTCACTTCAAGCTGAATAGGTAAAAAAAGAAATTGAATATGTACATTTCCATGAAAAAAATTCAAAGTTACTGGGAAAATATCCACATATCCGCTTTTACCTGCAGATTTTACGCACCTAATGCAAGTCCATGGGGAAAATCTGCACACAAAATTGAGCATACCCGCAAGAGAAACTTGCAGCGCCCTAGAGTCCTGGTTCATTGCAGTAATGTTATTCTTCCACCAGGGGGAATGATGTTATGTCTGAAGGCAATGAAGGAGATCTTCTGTCCAGGTATCACAACCATTACACACACTTCACACTCCAGTCCACCAGGGGGACCAAAGGTTCTATCTACTAGGCCACTCCTCACACTTGGGTAAAACTCTTAGTTGGAGGGAAAGTTAGAGAGTTCCTGGCTGGGGACCGACACGGAAAGGTCTCCAGGTCAAGCTGGCTGGAGTGATCTCCAGTCAGATCCAGACTGAGGTCTGAGGAGGACGAGGGTACACGGAGCTGCGGCTGCATCCCATGCGGCAGCATCCTAAGAAAGGACACGAAAGCAAGTGTGTTGCAGTGAGTGAGCAACAAAGTCATAGCAACTGGAGTGAAACATCAGAGGGAGACCAGCAAGAAGCAGTCTGCCTCTTTCTGAAGCGCAGGACCGGTAGCCAGAACACCGAGGGAGTAAAGAGCTCTATGCCGTTACTTCAGAGACTGGCAGGACAGTTAATTCCATGTTAGCTGCCCAACCATTTACACAGGAGGCACGGTGGCAACTTGTGGGGGCCAGGGCGTCTCTATGGTCCCTATAAAAAGCCTCAGGCCACTGGTCATATGTGTTTTGTTCTATCTGACCACAGGGAACAGTGAGAGGAGTAACAACAGTGAGGACCTTATTGGAGCTTATGCAAGTAGGGACCTACTGTATTACTGTGCGCTAGGGGAAGGCTATTGATTTCCACCTGGATAAGGGGACTCTGGATTTGCCTTCAGACCGGCCGTACTCTGCCTACCCTGTGGTCCCTACCCTGGACTGTGGATGCTGATTCCTTCAGTAAAGGTAAAGAGACTGCGACCTTGTGTCCTTGTTATTCACTGCACCTTACATCATCCACCATCCACCATCTACACTCTGGGAAGCCCTGGGGACATATTTCACCTGTGGGAAGGTATACCATCTAGCTGCCATAACATCACCCCAGTGGACCCCTAAGCAGCGTCGGTCACCCTGACCGAATACCACAGGTGGCATCACGAACATTATCCCTTTAAAGACCTTTCCTCACAACATTAACGGACCTCCCGAGGGCCACGGACCGGGTCAGCCACCGTGACATCCCCACTGAG
This sequence comes from Ranitomeya imitator, assembly GCF_032444005.1. Classification (NCBI taxonomy): domain Eukaryota; kingdom Metazoa; phylum Chordata; class Amphibia; order Anura; family Dendrobatidae; genus Ranitomeya; species Ranitomeya imitator. The sequence goes on along the minus strand of NC_091284.1, from coordinate 221,257,751 downwards.
AACCGAAGGGCCCGGATCTGAGTTCCCCGCAGCCCTTGGAGGCGCTCCAAAACTGACATGTTGCATATTTGATAATATTAAAGGAATCCGGCACTCTATTTTGATACAATATATTGAATCAAGAATGTGATTTTTGTATAAGCAAATTTTTATCGTTCCGGTCTCATCGACCTTCATCCGATATATATGCTACATTGTGGATTTGAAATACGCAAAGGAGGGTATATTTACGCAGAACAAAAAAAAGCTCATTGGGCATGGCAATTCTATAAATCCCATCAAATTTGGTGGAACCAGCCTGACAAATTATTTGCACACCAACCTGATGAAATATTGATTGCTGTTTGACTGCAGCGGTCAGGTGACATAATGACATGTGACTGCCAGGGACACAGGGCTGCGATCACAGGAGCACCACCTATCTGTTAGGTTTTTATTTCGATTTTTTACATTTTTTATGAACAATTGAGCTGTAATTTAGCAGTTGTCCAGTATATTGTAATTGATTGGGAAGTACGGTAAATGAAAAGCATAAGGGTTCTCTCACAATGGCAAGTGGCAGCCGATATTTCACGAGAGAGAATCGGATGCTATATACAAGTGATCCTTGGCTCAATCTTTGCTGCAAGCATGAGCAGAGTTTCACTTTACTGTCATCCGATTCTCCCGCATGCGAGAATCAGATTACGGGTGTGAAGAAGATGGAGAACTTAATTTCTCCATCTTCTCCATTGTGTGAGTCGCCATACATCTGACTGCACTGGGCTGACATACTATTGCAGACCGATTTTGCATACACACATAGACTTGTATGGGTGCTCACTTAAGATATTCCCTGGCAATCTCAATTTTTTTTTCCTGTTGACTCAACATGAGAAAATAAACGCTAGCTGGCACTACTCCATAGTAAAACATTGGAACAAATGCTATCTGATGAAACATCGGTTAACACTCTTCCAAGTTTCACGCTGGCTACCCATCAGTGTGAGCGAGCACTAAATCTGGATTTTAGCTATAACACATTGCATATTCTATATATTGAATATCATATTTTTAGCAAAGTCCTGCAGAGCCAGAAAGTGATCTAACACCAGAACATTCACAATAATGTTAAACTATATTTGTTTTATTCTTGCTTGAATTAAATAGTCACATTTTTGTTTCTAATAAGTAATATTTTGACTTACAAGAAATCTTTGATTTTAGGGAATGAATACAGGCTGCAATAAATCCTGTGAACAGCAGGTGGCACTGTTAGATTTTGGATTATTCTGTCAGCCACATAAGGTACAATATCCAGATAATAAATACAGATTTCAGGCTTCCTGCACGGGATACATTTCAGGTGATGGTAAGAGTTTCTACATTTCCAAGCTGCTGCTCTATGTAGATATAACTGTCACCTGGCAGATATGGCCCAGAACTTTCGGCTACTCATCTGAATGGTACAAAATATATTTTTTAATTTGTATCGTTTCTCCTTATGGAGAGTGATATACCATCTCTGGCTTGTCAAGGTAAGGAGGCTTATTCGCCGTGCAATGCTCCTCTGGGAAATATAATATGCAAATTGCCTCTTCTGAGAAAAAGAGGACTTAAACTCTATAGCGCCACCTGTTGGAAGTAGCGATCCTACAAGTCACAATCAACTCTTTGACGAGTCGTGCAATATGACTTAGGATAAGAATGAGAACTAATTTGGCTAGGTGAGAGGTTCTGGACTCCAGGAGCAATTTGGTGATGAGCAATGATTTTTCCAGCATGATGGAGCACCATGTCACAAGGCAAAAGCAATAACTAAGTGCCAAGGTGAACAAAACAATAAAATTTGGGGTCTATTGACAAGAAACACCCCAGACCTTATTCCAATTGAGAACCTGTGGTCAATCCTTAAAAAGGGGGTGGACACAAAAACACAGAAATTGTAATAAACTCCAAGCACTGATTAGGCCAGAATTGGTTGTCATCAGTCAGGATTTTGTCCAGAAGCTGCAATACAGCGAATTGGAGGCGTCTTTAAACATAAAAGTTAAAGGGAACCTTTAACGGTGCGTGTGGTACCCAGTGGGCACACGGGCGGCACACGTGTGCCGCATGTGTGCCACACTGATGTGCCACAGAAACGTAGGGGCACACGGACACGGATAATTCCGGTACCGATTTTTTCCGGTACCGGAATTATCTGAACTTGTGAAAACGGCCTATGGGTGCATTCTGTGAGGGTGGCTCTCATGTTTATTATCCCTAGGAATGCTGAAATAATAACTTTTATAAATTTCCCGCCATACATCTATTGAGTCAGGGAGGTATGTTTTCTCCCCCTAACTCAACCGCCTCGCAGCCGTCCATCATCCAGCTCTGTCCTCCGTGCGCCGCCTCTTCTCTTTCTCCTGATGTTTCCTGATGATGTAAGTTCGCGGGCAGCGCGCACGGCGCATGCCCGGGAACCGATTGCAGAGTGGAGGCGCCGGTGACATCAGGAGAAAGAGAAGAGGCAGCGCACGGAGGACAGAGCTGGATGATACTTTATTAGGCCCTGGGGGAGGTGACAGGTTCCCTTTAACACTGTGAAAGTCAACAAGGAGCAGAAGCTGGAAAAAAGACACACATGAGAGATCCCGGCAAATATTTATTTTTCAAAGTGACTAATTGATGGAATGGGGGTTTGAAGCCGATGGTCCCCATTGCAGCTGTAGAGTCTGCCATTGGACACATGCTTCTGATTACAATGATTCAATATAAGAATTATGGAGTGATTCACTTGACCTTCCCTGAATGGGGATAATGTTTTCCGAAAAGTGGCTATTAGGTTTGTAAAAATGAGTCTGTTCTACACGTTTACAGTTAATTACATACATTGTATTATAGTCATGGGTTAATTTCCATAATATTGGTTTGATGGGTTTAAAGTAAAGAAGATGTCTGACAGTAAGACTGAAAAAAAAATAATGTTCATTTTCTCCTGGCAGCTTTCGGCTAAATGCAGGTGCCGGGCAGGTTAATAACGCTATTAAGCTGCAAATTAGCCCCATGACTTCAGGTTTTTTCTGGTGACTGGTTCCCTTTAAGATCCTGTACATCATTCCTACATTAGGGCTTGTTCACACACTGCCCATAAAAAAAGAACGTATTATAGTAATGGCAAAGTGAATGAGATAATGTATGCCCGTAGTCTTACCATAGTTTTTCTATACTGTTAATCTCAGTAGGCCAAATATTAATTTTTACATATAAATGTATTAGGATTCGGAACAACAACGAAAAAATCTATGTACAAAAAATATTTTTTTATTCAGTTGCGAGGAGGGTACACATATAATACTTTATGTTATTGCTAAGTAGAGTAAAAATGAAATATAGAAACTACCAACTGTCCGATTCATAAAGATCTTATTTCATCTGAGTGTATTGAACTGAGGGCTGCATGCAACAGGCTGTAAAACAATTCCTAAAATAACATAAAATCCAAATCTGGTTTTATCTGATTAAGATAAAGGGATTAGAGAGATTTTATGCAGCCTCTCTGAAAATCTGTAAGCATTTCTAGGCAGGGAGATTTCAGCATGTTTATTATCATGAAACGCCAAAGTAGTTTATTGTTCTGGCCAGTCCTTGTTTGTAGCCGGGATCTGGATGGTTGTAAACATCCACGAGCAGGACAGATAATGTATTGTATCATAGTCGGAGACAGAAATGCACGCAACTCTGTAGTCACGGATCCTGGCACATCTGACAGCTGTAATGTCCGCTGATTGAAGCATTAAAGCTTCAGGATTTCTCATCAATTATTTATTTTATTAACGGTGTAAAATAAGACAATCACAAACATATAAAAAATGTTAGTCCATATTGTGAAATTATGCATGGCAGCATTCACATTGATGCAAGCTGAGGCAACGTTGTGTGGGGCGTTAAATAAGGAAATACACAACTATTGCAGGGGCAATGCCATTGGTCCAACCTGCGCACCTACCCAAGAGGTAAGAGGGCCCACTTCTTCCTCCAAAGCAGCATTGTGGTGAGCTATTGGACTGTAAAAGACTCATAATGTTCTGTGTTTGCAAGTGTACTATAGCATATTAACCCCTTTACACACCCTGCCATATTTGTGCTGAACATCGTGGTGAAGTGCTATTTACTGCATTACGCTGTATATGTACCAAATGAGGAGCAAGCGGGAAACAGTAACGTGTTTCTGACATCAACAGCAAGAGTCGGCTGTTAAATACAGCTGGGCTCCCACTTCAACTCTTTACATGCCATGGTCATCCTAACTTAATATGATGAGTTTGTCAAAAAGGAAAGTGCTCCCTCTCTCACCCCACACTTACCCCATGAATCTGAAGGGTGCCGCTTGGTTGTCCAATGACCTCCACGTCTTGCATATGCCTCAACCTAACAGATGCCCCTGGAGGTGGAACCTTATAGGTGACCATTCTATCAAACACTGACAGGTTAGCTAATGCACTATAATATTCGCATAGTACAGTGTATTATCAGTGCGATAAAAGGATGGCCTATTCAAGTCACCTGGTTTGCAGAGAGAACATTTTAAACCCTTCACAACCTTGGACATATCCATACATTCGGGTCGGTTGGTAATTAATTACTGCCCTTGGATGCATCGATATGACATAGCGATTTTGCATGCACAGGAGCTGTTTGTGCGCGATCGCTGATATGACAGGTGGCACTCGGCACTCACCACTCCCGGCAGTTTAACTCGCTAAATGATGCGATCAATAATGAAGAGGTAGGCAGAGGGAGAAATCCCCTTTGCCCATCCGATAGGTGCCCCTGCGATGATGTCAGTTACTACCATGGTGAGCCGATGTCTTTGTGATGAGATCCTGGTCACCAGGCTCTAGCAAGTTAGTTAGATCATTTAAACTTCTGTGAAGCATCTGGGTGTTCAAGGTGCTAATCACTCATCTAGATACATTCCATTAGGGGTCTACTATTCAAAATAACATCACTTGTGGGGGTTTCCACTGTCAAAAAGCAATAGGCTGTCAAAAAGCAACAATGCATCCACTAATGATTCCAGACAATTTTACATTCATAAAGTTAAACTGTACTCTGCCCCTTCTGAGTCCTACCACGTTCCCAAACAGTAGTTTTTACCCACATATGAGATATCGGCATACTCAGGAGAATTTGAACAACAATTTTTTGTGTCCATTTTCTTTTGTTACTGTTGTGAAAATAAAAAATGGGGGCTAAAAGAACATTTGTGTGGAAAAAAATATATTTTTTGTTTTCACAAAGCAACGTTATAAATTTCTGTGAAGTACCCGGGGGGAGAGGAGGGTTCAAGGTGCTCACCACACATCTAGATAAGTTCCTTCATAGATCAATTATCCAAGATGAAGTCACTTGTGGGGGATTCCACTGTTTAGGCACATAAGGGGCTCTCCAAACGAAACATGGCGTTCGTTCTCGATTCCAGATTATTTTGCATTCAAAAAGTCAAAAGTTGCTCCTTCCCTTCCGAGCACTGCTGTACAACCTAACTGTAGTTTACCCCACATGTGGGGTGTCAGTGTGCTTAGTAGAAATTGCAAAACAAATTTTGGGGTTCAGTTTCTCCTGTTACCCTTGTGAAAATAAAAAATTGGGTCTAAAGTAAAATCTTTGCTAAAAAAGTTAAATGTTCATTTTTTCCTTCCACATTGCAAAAATTCCGGTGAAGCACCTAAAGAGTTTATAAACTTCTGTAATGTGGTTTTGCGTACCTTGATTGGTGCATCTTGTAGAATGGTGTCAATTTGGGGTATTTTCTTTCATATAGGCCACTCAAGGCCACTTCAAATGTGATGTGTGTTAGGTGTCGAGTTCCCGCCTCTGCACAGGGGGAATCTCGAACCATCTCTGCTGCAGTCTCCCATTCTTCTCCAGCCGCAGTGGAGTCTGCTCAGCGGAGATGTCGGTCCCAGCGTCTTGCTCAGTCTCACTCTGTGCATAGTTTACTGCTGCTTTTCCAGCTTCTGCCATTGAAGCCAGTGCTGGGCAGCGGCGAGCAGACGCTTTTGGGACTAAGTCCTGCTTTTTCCCTTCTGAGCATGCCCAGGGTGAGATCTCCCGTTGGAGATCGAGGGTCACATGCTCAGATGCTGCAGCGGTTCCCATTGGTCCTCCAGGAAGGTCTTGAAGGTGCTAAACTTCTGTGGAAGCTTCCCATTGGTCCTTTATTGGAAGGTCCTGAACGTGCTGCAGCTATATAAGCTTCGCATGACTGCACGGCCATGCACTAGTGTACATTTGTAAACGTGTGTGTGTTGTGAGTGAAAGTCGTTCTTTAAAAAACCCTCCCTATTGGATGACTGTTCGCGGAAGGTGGATGATTGCTGTCTAGCGCCCGACTTACCCAACAGCACGTTACACACCAATACAGCGTCTAGTTGCTGTCTGGCCCTTCCTCCACGCCTGGGTATCACCGACACCTTTCATGTGTCCCTCTTGAAACCCGTATACATGTCCCGGTTTTCCAGGTCATCTGCCGGGACATCGGGTTCGTCTACGGACGATTACGAGGTGAACGCTATTTTGGGGTGCAAGGTGGTACGTGGCGAAAAATTCTATTTGGTGGATTGGAAGGGTTATGGCCCAGAGGACAGGTCCTGGGAGCCTGCTGAACACATTCGAGCTCCACATCTCATTGCGGCCTTCGAGCATAGCAGGGTCCAAGGAGGGGGGCCCTAGGAGGGGGGTAATTTTAGGTGTCGAGTTCCTGCCTCTGCACAGGGGGAATCTCAAACCATCTCTGCTGCGGTCTCCCATTCTCCTGCAGCCGCAGTGGAGTCTGCTCAGCGGAGACATCGGTCCCAGCATCTTGCTCAGTCTCACTCTGTGCATAAGGTTACTGCTGCTTTTCCAGCTTCTGCCATTGAAGCCAGTGTTGGGCAGCAGCGAGCAGACGCTTTTGGACTAAGTCCTGCTTTTTCCCTTCTGAGCATGCCCAGGGTGAGATCTCCCGTTGGAAATCGAGGGTCACATGCTCAGATGCTGCAGCGGTTCCCATTGGTCCTCCAGGAAGGTCTTGAAGGTGCTAAACTTCTGTGGAAGCTTCCCATTGGTCCTTTATTGGAAGGTCCTGAACGTGCTGCAGCTATATAAGCTTCGCATGACCGCACGGCCATGCGCTAGTGTACATTTGTAAACGTGTGTGTGTTGTGAGTGAAAGTCGTTCTTTAAAAAAACCCTCCCTATTGGATGACTGTTCGCGGAAGGTGGATGATTGCTGTCTAGCGCCCGACTTACCCAACAGCACGTTACACACCAATACAGCGTCTAGTTGCTGTGTCCGCCAGTGCGGCGCCATGCGCTTTCACAGCGTTTTCCTGACCCAAGCCTGGGTGGTTAGTGGCATCCGCCAGTGCGGCACCGCACGCACTCTCGTGCATTCTTTAGTTATTATTTTGGTTACGCTGACACCTCAGTTGCAGTGTCCATCGCAAGTAGTCTACACAGACTCAGATCCCAAGTCTTAGGACTGAGCTCGGAGACTCCTTGCTTGTGCTCTTGTGTGCGGTACTGCGGCCCTGTGACTTAACAGGGTTCGCTTCCTACACACAAGGTGAAGTTTACCCGTGTGTGTGTTCACATTGTACCGCCATATAGTCTGTCATGACTTGGCAGCAGGTTACATCTCTGCACGGTGGACCCAGGGCTGTGAACGCACCTTATTCTACCTATCTTATTATTTGGTGCGTTCCGCTAGCCCTAACAATTTGGTCCCTGAAAAAATGGGTTTGTAAATTTTATTGGAAAAATAAGAAGTTGCTGGTCAACTTTTAACCCTTCTAAATTCCTAACAATAAATACACAAAACCTACAAGAAACAAAATGAGCAGAAACCCTGCTGTAACTAAATAAGTAAAAAGCAAAAGTGCATTTAAATAACACAGAGTTCTTAGTAATATTGTTTTTGTTTAAAAATATGGTTTTTGCTCATTTTGTTTCTTTTAGATTTTGCAAGTTTTATGGCCAATGTGAACATGTGTTTATGTGCTGCATATATACCATCTCAAACCAAGCTCAATTTTTGTGTTTTTTCTAACAAAAAATATATTTAAAAAATTGTGCTGATGTACAGTAGACGTGGGAAATGTTATTTATTAACTGTTTTGTATTATATATCTCTCTGGTTTAAGGGCATTCAAATTCAAAGTTTGAAAACTGAGGAATTTTCAAAATTGTCTCCAAATTTCGAATTTTTTTTTTACAAATAAATGCAAATTATATCAAAGGAATTTTACCACTATCATGAAGTACAATATGTCATGAGAAAACTATCTCAGAATCACCGGGATCCATTGAAGCGTTCCAGATTTATGACCTCATAAAATGACAGTGGTCAGAATTGTAACAAATGGCCTGGTCAGGAAGGTGAAAACAGGCTTCGGGGTGAAAGGGTTAAATCTTCACATTTTGGTCAACTCCATAATGGTGCATGATAAATGTATAATGCAATTGGATAATGAAAATGAATGTGCATTATATGTATGATAGATTACAACACTTATATTAATGTCTAGTTCAATCTCTCAGTCAATCTTGTTCTACTGGGACCTCACCTGACTGAACTAGAAGATGTGTGGGCCTCACCACTGCCCTTATCCTATGCACAAAAAAAAATTATTTAGAAATGTCAGCCTTTTTCTGATTAATTCCTAGGACTCCGGGGCTGCCAGGCAACAGTGCTAACTAATGGGTTACCATGAAGAACCTAGGATAAAAACAAACAGACCAGATACCCTACAGTATGTACATAAATAAATAGTAATAGTATATGTAAATAACATAGGGTACCTAGTTGACACTATTTCGATCAAAAGCGCGTAAAAGCCATTTTAAAGTGACAAGTTCTACCCAATCGGGATGGACCTTAACTCTTGTAGTTCACTTCTCTACATGCCAGCAGGCCTCAAAAATACAGGGAGGAACTAGACCTGTTTGTTTAAACACCTCCCTGTGGGAAGCTATATGAACAAAATGTACAGCCCAAAAAGGGGAAGCCATGCTCTGTATTCACAAAGTGCAAAAAACTAAAGCAAAACCAAAGAAATGAGCTGCAACGTATGTTGGTATAAGTGCAATGTGTAGGTGCATATTTACACTGTGGCCATTAACAGGCAGAACCTAGTATTAAAACAAAATGAGCAAATGCCTTTTAGTAAGTAAAGAAATAAAAAGTAGAGGTAAATGTAAATTACATAGGGTATATAGTTGACGTTGACACTATTTTGATCAAAAGAGCATAAAAACCATTCTATTGCGACAATTGGTACCCAATTGGGGTTATAGGATGTTTCGCCCCCAGCAGTTCGCCCATGGGTACATCCTGTTCTGACGGCCAAGTTGAGTCGCCCGACAGGGCAGTGGGGTACTCTGTATCGGGTCTGGTACTTGAAGGGGACATCACGGTGGCTGCGACCCGGTCCGTGGCCCTGGGCGCCCAAGTAAAGGGGAAAGGTCTTTAAATGGAGTTTAAGAATAAAGTTTGTTTGTGACGCCACCTGTGGTATTCGGTCAGTAGGGCCCTACGCTGCTTAAAGGGGTCCTCTGGTGTGATGATATGGCAGCTGGATGGTATAATTTCCCACAGGTGAAGTAAATGTACCTGGGGGCGAACTGCTGAGGCCAAACATCCAAATCCCCCCAATTGGTACCAAAATCTAGTGAAACCCTCATGTGCCATCCAGGCCTGTGTTTTACATGTGTTACTGTTTATTGACTTAATGCATGAAGTGTCTCTATGCATTATGATTTGGTTTTATAGAAAGTCTTTTATAGCAGCCAATGATTAGCATGATGTTTTCGCTCTTGCTTCAAAAAAGCTACAGAATGTGTATTATATTATATTGTACTAAGGCTGCTGCAGAATAAATAAATGTAACTGCTGCAGATGTTCTTTATAAAAGGAATGAGAATGATTCATATCAATCTGATAATAAATATTAGACGAGAAAATTCCCAAAGCTCTTCTACAGCACATGACGTGTGTATTAATTAGGGCTGTGTTGTCAGCGTTATGGAGATAGAGCTAGTTTTTTGGAGGAGTTGAAGATAGTAAAAATGTACCAACCCAGGCTTCAAAACAAAAATATTATATCAGATAAGTTATGTAGGAAAGTTTTTTTGTTCAGGTATTTGATTTCAGGTGTGCCAAAAAGTATTTAAGGAGTCATCTTTTGAGTTCCTTGACTTTACACATTTTTTTGGCTTCATGGTGTCATGTGATCACAACTTGCTTTATTAATTGCTAATTTTCTAATAATTTATAGCAATGGGTACACTATGTGTCAATTTATTACACACGAGTGGTAAAGTTATGACAGGTACGTACTAAACTTTTGCGAAGTTTTATTAGTCTACAAATCCTTCAATATGTGTAATACTTAGAGTAACAGATCACAGACATTTACTTATAATGAGGAGAAAGGGCTTTCCCCATACCAGGGGATTACTGTCAACAACTGCCTTCCCTTTATCATCATTTTGTTTTCTCCTGAGAACTACACAGCTTGATGATTTTTCCCAGCTCTGAGCTTACAAACCGCATGATTCATCAAAGCCAGCAAACTTCCTCTTCATAATGGATGAACAAAAGTGTCACAGATGTATCATAGCTTGGTATTGCAAAATTCCAAAAATGTTTACCTTTATTCTGCTTTTCACTTTGTCATGTACTATTAGCCTTGGGGGGAAATATGTGTAAAAGATATTTTAGGTTTCGGACATAAATGTCAAAGAATTGCAATTATTACAAAGCCTGCCAATATGGTTAGGATATTTTACAATAAATTAATGTGAATAATCATGATCATAGGGAATTCTGTTGTTACGCTTGCACTGTTCACAGTCACTTTGTAGCAAAGGCTACTCCATTTCCCAGGACCCTGGGATTGCCTTGGCCTTATCCCGTTAACTCATGTGCACGGATCTTGACTTATACAGGGAACTTTTTGCTAAGGGGGCCACAGAGTAAGCTGCTGTTCAGTTGGGCAAGCTGGTAACAGGGACAGTAAGGTAGCTGGGACAGATCTCTGAGGTCACAAAAAAGTCATAAAACAAGAGTGTAGTCAAATGTCAAGCCGAGGTATATACCAGGATAGCAGAACTATTGACTGGCAGTGGAAGCTGGCTCTCGGCAGTTTATATACAACCCCTGGCAAATGTCAATTCAGTTGTTTAATTTTGTAGAAAAAAGCAGATCACAGACATGGCACAAAACTAAAGTCATTTCAAATGGCAACTTTCTGGCTTTAAGAAACACTAAAAGAAATCAAGAACAAAAAATGTGGTAGTCAGTAATGGTTACTTTTTTTTAACCAAGCATAGGGATAAATTATGGGATCACTCAATTCTGAGGAAAAAATTATGAAATCACCCTGAAAATTTTCAAACCCAAAAATAGCACCTGCATCAAATTATATTTGCTCGTTAGTCTGCATCTAAAAAGGAGTGATCACACCTTGGAGAGCTGTTGCACCAAGTGGACATGAATCATGGCTCCAACAGGAGAGATGTCAATTGAAACAAAGGAGATTATTATCAAACTCTTAAAAGAGGGTAAATCATCGCTCAATGTTGCAAAAGATGTTGGTTGTTCACAGTCAGCTGTGTCTAAATTCTTGACCAAATACAAACAACATGGGAAGGTTGTTAAAGGCAAACATACTGGTAGACCAAAGAAGACAGAATCAAGAGCGGAAACTTAAAGCAGTATGTCTCCAAAACAGGAAATGCACAATAAAACAAATATGGAACGAATGGGTTTAAACTGGAGTCAATGTCTGTGAATAAACTGTAAGACACCGCCTAAAGGAAATGGGATTTACATACAGAAAAGCTAAATGAAAGTCCATTAACACCTAAACAGAAAAAAACAAGGTTACAATGGGCTAAGGACAAGCAATCATGGACTGTGGATCACTGGATGAAAGTCATATTCAGTGATGAATCGCGAATCTGCATTGGGCAAGGTGATGATGCTGGAACTTTTGTTTGGTGCCGTTCAAATGAGATTTATAAAGATGACTGCCTGAAGAGAACATGCAAATTTCCAGTCATTGATGATATGGGGCTGCATGTCAGGTAAAGGCACTGGGGAGATGGCTGTCATTTCATCTTCAATAAATGCACAAGTTTATGCTGATATTTTGGACACTTTTCTTATCCCATCAATTGAAAGGAAGTTTGGGGTTGTTGAAATCATTTTTCAAGATGATAATGCATCCTGCCATAGAGCAAGAACTGTGAAAACATTCCTTGAAAAAACACACATAAGGTCAATGTCATGGCCTGCAAATAGTCCAGATCTCAATCCAACTGAAAATCTTTGGTGGAAGTTGAAGAAAATGGTCCATGACAAGGCTCCAACCTGCAAAGCTCATCAGGCAACAGAAATCAGAGAAAGTTGGAGCCAGACTGATGAAGAGTACTGTTTGACACTTATTAAGTCCATGCCTCAGAGACTGCAAGCTGTTACAAAAGCCAGAGGTGGTGAAACAAAATGCTAGTGATGTTTTGGAGTGTTTTTTTGTTTGTTTTTCATGATTCCATAATTGTTTCCTCAGAATTGAGTGATTCCATATTTGTTTCCCTATGCTTGGTTAAAAAAAGTAACCATTACTGACTTCTACATTTTTTGTTCTTGATTTCTTTTAGTATTTCTTAAAGCCAGAAAGCTGCCATTTGAAACGACTTTAGTTTTGTGCCATGTCTGTGATCTGCTTTTTTTCTACAAAATTAAACAATTGAATGAACATCCTCCAAGGCCGGTGATTCAATAATTTTTCCCAGGGGTTGTAGAATAACTCCCGACAGTTCTGACAGCACATAGAAACCCAAATTAACAAGATTATCACCACGGATTCTGCACTGACCAGAGCAACAAGTTCCAGGAATACAGTAGGATTAAAGCAGAGAGCAGTGCCATCAGTGATGTGAAAAGGGTTCATCAGCTATGAACTCCGGTGACCTTTCTTACTTCACCACTACACACTGCAGGAGCATTCTCATGCTTCTGTCTCAGTGTTAGCTGGCTGGCATGAATACCGGATGCATCACTGATGTGACTGCTATCTAAATCATCCAGATTGTCATGGGACATGGCCCATTAATGGACTAACATCGGACATGTGAAGATTATTGTGTTTTATTACTTTTGTCTTTTACAAGAGACATGGGCTTCCATGGATTATCTTCTCGTTGAACAGGTGAGGAATATGGTGTTTTATAATTGTTTGTCTTTTACAGGGAACATAGTTTTCGGTGGATTATCTTCTCATAGGATAGGTGAGGAATATAGTGTTTTATTATTTTTTGTCTTTTACAGGGGACATGGGCATCAATGGATTACGTGTAAATGTAAGTATAACTTTGCTCTTTTATTTTTATTTCAAATAAAGGTGTTATTTCAATTAAAGGGCTTTATTCTGGCTATATTTAAAAAATATCTAACTATGGGGTTAGTAGCGAGGTGTCTTATGGACACCTCTCCGTTACCAACTTCTGGGCTTGATGTCAGCGGCCATAAAACAGCTGACATCAAACCTAAACCTATTATCCCTCTTGCCACCGCACAAGGACAAATGGGAAGAGCCGGGCAAAGTGCAGAATTGGCACATCTAATGGATGCGCATTTTCTAGGGTGGCTTCGGGTTTCTATATTTAGACTAGGGAGGGCCAATATCCATGGCCCCTTCCCAGATGGTAATGAGAACCCCCAGTTGTCTGCTTTAGCTTTGCTGTTTTTCAAAAATGAGGGGGACCCACGCTATTTTACTAATTATTTATTCAAATAATTTTAAAGAATGACATGGGACCCTCTGTTCTTAATAACCAGCAATGATAAAGCTGACAGCTGATGGCTGCAGTGCACAGCTGTTTGTTTTGCCTGCACTGGTTATCAAAAATATAAAAGACTCCATGTGAGTTTTCAAAAAATGTATTTATTTATCAAACAGGTGCTGGCTCATGAATACTCTCATAAGCCTCACCTGCACTGGTTGCAATCAGCGTGACCAGGTATAGGATGATGATATTAGTACTCTAATTATTTAACACCTGTGACCAGCAACAACCTTTTTGCAGCTGGTCACAGCTGTTGACTCACATTCTGTCATCTGACAGCTTGGAAACTGCAGCGTCCTGATTGGCAGTAACAAACTTACCGTCGATCAGAGCCGCCAATGTTATTCTCGTTGTCAAACAAATCACTGCATGGGAAACAGCTGATGCTATTTGTGCTGAACCCAAACAGTAACACCAATTTCCTGGAGAAGTCATTGTTCGGGGTCCGTGCACAGACACTAGGTATTCAGTGCGAACCCCGAACTTTACTGTTCGCGATTGCCCATCACTAGTCATCATTATCAGACTGGTTGTAAACTTCTTTGAAGGGGTATACAGGACTTTACAAAAAACAAGATTTTACCTAACCACTAGCAATCATGTAATTGAAGCTTAACTGCCTGTTATGCACATCATCGTTCTTTCCCGTCACAGACCACTCATGCCGGGTATTCAGCTGCATGTGTTGACACGCCAAAGCAGGACTTCTTAGGTCATTGTGTAAGATAGCTGGCTCCTCCAGTTAGGCAGTGAAGATCCAGCTGTCAGTAGGAATGACCTCGGAAGTCCCATCCTGTCTACGGAGCGGACTGGAAAAGAAGCCTCCACTCTGTAGATGTGATGTCAGCAGAAGTTCCTGAATCCATGGCAGGAGCTTCTGTGACCCCTCAGTGCTGGGGAACCACGACACCAAGCACAACAGGCAGGTAAGAAGCAACGACCTGCCTGTTAGTGCTTAGGTACATTTTTATTTTTTGTAAAGTCCTGGATATCCACTTTAATTCATAGCACCGAGGAAAACACAAAAAGTTTTAGCATATACATTTTTTTTATTACATTGTTCTATACAAGATTGAAGAAACATAATTGTGTAAATGTGTTTAATATACGGTACTTAGACCTGTGTACAAAGATTCAGACCCAAAGAATATGATGAAATTTAAGACAGGACATAAGTAAAGTCCAGGGAGCTCTGTGATTGGGTTCAAAGCTAGACTTAGGCTACTTTCACACCAGCGTTAACTGCAATGCGTCACAATGCGTCGTTTTGCAGAAAAAACACATCCTGCAAAAGTGCTTGCAGGATGCGTTTTTTCCCCATAGACTTGTATTGACGACGCATTGCGACGGATTGCCACACGTCGCATCCGTCGTGCGACGGATGCGTCATGCTTTGGCGGACCGTCGGGAGCAAAAAACGCTACATGTAACGTTTTTTGCTCCTGACGGACCGCTTTTTCTGACCGCGCATGCGTGGCCGGAACTCCGTCCCCACCTCCCCGCACCTCACAATGGGGCAGCGGATGCGCCGGAGAAATGCATCCGCTGCCTCTGTTGTGCAGTGCGTTAAATGCTAGCGTCGGAATCTCTGCCCGACGCATTGCAACGGGGAGATTCCGACGCTAGTGTGAAAGTAGCCTTAGGCTGCCGTCACACTAGCAGTATGTGGTCAGTATTTTACATCAGCCAAAACCAGGAGTGGGTGATAAATGCAGAAGTGGTGCATATGTTTCTATTATACTTTTCTTCTAATTGTTCCACTCCTGGTTTTGGCTTACACATACTGATGTAAAATACTGACCAAATACTGCTAGTGTGATGGCAGCCTTAAAGTAAAGGTCAATACTAGGAAATCTAGAAGGAAAAGGCTAAATGTGAACCAAACTTGTAGTGAATATCTTTCTTAAATATATCTCTATTATATCATGTTGATACAAGACTCAACAGCGGTTAATTCCATAGGTGAATTAATGAGAAAACCAATGCCCTGGAGCCTACATGTCTTCTCAGGGAGGTCAGAGAAGTCAACCAAGGTGAGAGACTGCTGCATTTTTACAACATTAAGAACCTAACTTTCCTAGTAAGATAAACTTTTAAAAGAAGGTAAAGTTATATTATAACAGTAAAGGAGTTACACACAGGTAAGAACTACTCAATTCAAGTGACAACATTCTAAAGCACTCCATACACATTAGACTTATGTCCACCAAAACTGCAGTTGTTGATGGGTTCAGATGACAGTATAATGTGTACAGGAGCCCTGGGCAAATTATTGTTGGGGGAAATTTCAATATGGCATGTCCAATTCCGTACTGACGGTGGTATCGTCTCCTGGAGATAAGCTCCAGCCAGACATATCAGTTTTTAATTAGGTGATGTCTGTCAGACTCAATGGGAAAGAAAATAATTAAGTGGATAAAAGGGTGAAATTGATGGGACTGCCTCTTTAAGTTATCTCTAGAAGATGTGAATGATGAGTTAATAACTCCCACAAGCACCATAACTGTCTGCGGCTTGTGTGTGGTACTGTAACTTCTTGTCAATGTGTATTAAGAACAGTTTCATGATCTGTTATAATATATATATATATATATATATGTATATATATATATATATATATATATATATGTACAGTACAGATCAAAGGTTTGGACACACCTTCTCATTTAAAGATTTTTCTGTACTTTCATGACTATGAAAATTGTACATTCAGACTGAAGGCATCAAAACTATGAATGAACACATGTGGAATTATATACTTAACAAAAAAATGTGAAACAACTGAAATTATGTCTTATATTCTAGGTTCTTCAAAGTAGCCACCTATTGCTTTGATGACTGCTTTGCACACTCTTGGCATTCTCTTGGCATTCTCTACAACCTGAACAGTCGGGCTCCGTTAGGAATCAACAAAGAACTTTTATTCACCGGCTTTTATAAGCAGGTCTAGTTTCAGGAACACAAATCTGGTGCCGGTTGACCTAATACCATCTGTTCCTACAGTTATAATATCTATGAGGGCTGCTCCTCTTGAAGGACAATGGGACTGATAGATAGAAAGATCTGGTGGACTCCTTGGATTACCATCAAATGTACTCCCTGTATGCCTAGATATATGAACATTATGTCCTCATTGTGCTGCCAGCTGTATTCTCTCCTTTTTCTTCCCCCTTCCTCTCTCTCCCCGTTCTCTCCCTCCATTCTCCCTTACCTTTGTCCCCTGTTTACCTATGGGCCCCTTTTGTGTCCATTTGAATTAGTTACCTTTGTTACCCTATGCACACCCTTCCCGCCTGTTTGGCGGTGTTCAGGTGTTTGGCCTACCATTCTCCATGCCTGACACATTTACCTCGGCCTTGAGGGCATATTTACTTATTTACTGTCATCAACAGGGTACTCCTTTGGGGCTGGGACTTTGCCTTGCATTTGGTTAGGTATAGTAGCTTTGCTAGTATGTTTATATCTGGTGGTTGTGTCGGATAACAGGGGGCCTGGCATTTGGGGTACTATGTGGGCAGTTGATCTAACTTGGGACCAAATTCTTGGGGGTATGTGTGTGTGTGTGTGTGTGTGGGGGGGGGGTTAGCATGTGAGGTACGTGTATAGTAATTTTGGGTATTAGCTCACACACATTTTTTACCAGCCTCATATTCCTATGACTAACTCCCTGTACACAATGGATAATAATAAAGATAATCCCAAAAAAGTCAAGATGTCCTTTCATAACTAGAATCACTCAAGTATACTTTTCCTGTATGTGTTGGTTTTGGTTTATCTATTATAGTGGTTCTGGAGTACGGTAGGCCACTTGTGTGGGTTCTCTTCCCTTCCCCCTTGGTAGGCTATGTAAAACCTCTTGATTATTACCCAGCTGTATGGGTGTCAAGAACACCCTCATCACAGGTCCATGTCCCTCTGTGGTGGTCACCCCTATGGACTTGGGATTTGTGTTCGGCTTTTGCCGGCCGCTATTTTCTATGTCTATCTGCCCATATCTTGAAATTCCATGTTGTACATGGGGCTTGCTAAACAAACGGAGACTTGGTGCAATTCGGACTAGCTCGCATGGGATGGATATATCTTAACTGCTTGAAATCATACCCGTACTGTGCATCAGTGATGTGTCCGTATTTATATATTTTCTTTACCGTCAGATGTGTATATTTCCTGTCATCAGACTTGTATGTGTGGCAATATGGTCTGGGACATGGGCACGGCATGGGTTGATGCTTTGACTACCCACGTCACTATGATGTACTTGTGTATTCATTGACCTTAAGCACCAGCTCCATGGTGATTCGGGTCCCATGCACAAAATATTACGTATGATAGATTCTCTGTCATGCGCATGCGTTGGGAATTTGGTGTAATAATACTATCTGTCTGCATTCTAGGTAGTGTCCTGGACCTCTATTTTGATATGCCTGGGTGCTCTCTCTATGATAAACCTTGGGCCTGCGTATAGGCCCTATGGTTATTAAAGTTTCAATATATGGGTGGCATCAAACACCCCCAGCATAAGTCTGAGCCCCCTTGGGTGGTCGCTTCTATGGTCTTGAGACCTGCGCTTAGCGGTGACTGGTCACTATCCTCCATGTGCGAAATACTTTTGTACCGACCTTTATGGATTACACGCGCTCTTTGTATAGTGATTTGGGCGCCTGCAATTCGGCGTACTAAAAATCATCTGTTGTGTACTTGTGGCGTGGATGTGGTGCAAGACTGTCCATGTTCTGAGTAGCACTCTATATCCTCATTACGCATGCCTGGGCGTCCTCCCTATGGCAACCGGTGCGCGCGCGCACAAACTATATTATCATCATAGACTAATAGGCGTCTATCTCCATTACGCATGCCTGGGCGTCCTCCCCATGGCAACCCGGGCGCTTGCGCACAAATCCTATGGTCATCATAGACCAATCGGTGTTTGCCTTCTTGACTGATGTGGTCTGTGCGCATTTGAACGCATTATACTGGAGCTGATAGGTTGGTACACAGGCGCTCAACGGCATTGTCTATGTGCGCATGCCTGGAAGCTCTTATCCAGCACCATACACTTACAGGTTACTGGGACGCCGTCGGCAGCCTCACAGGTGATGTTAATTTTTTCTAATTATGTCTCACGCTTAAAGGGCATGTTTGGGAGATTCCCCTGACAAAGACTCTCTAGCAGCGTCGATACGCGTGGAGCCTCCATCCCCCCTCTTGGATCTCCCTTGTCTCAGCTTTATTCCCTGCACACCCCAGCTTTGCTTAGGTGCATACGCTCTTTCATGCTTGCCTCATTTACACCTGCCTTGAGGGCACATTCATTTATTGTGAACAATGGGGTACCGACTTCTCAGTGGCTAGAGCTCTGCGTTGTCCTTGGTAATGTATATTATGGGGTGTTAGAACTAGGGAAGGCTGCAAGCTGGCTATACCATTTATTTGCATGGTTTAGCACCTGATCTATTTTCAGGACAGCATCATGGATTGATTACATGCCTGCTGTTTGACTGGGGAGTACTGGTTATATTTAGGATCCGATTTATTGAGGACTTTTTCAGCTGGCAGCACAAGGTATTAAATATATGTGTTGTTATCGCATTAATCTGCCAATTTGTCCAATGTCCTCTGTATTATTTGCACATTTGTTGTGTATTGTTATATGGGCCCTTGTTATTGTATTTGGGGGGATGTGGGTAGGTCCGTTTAATTTTTAAATGTTTTTAAATGTCTGTTTCTCCCTTTTTTTTGCCTTGATGTGGAGTGAGATGTTATAATAAAAATGTATTACATTAGGTTGATCCCATTGTGTGCATATTCCTTTTTCTCTTGTGTTTTTTTCTGGTATTCTACCGTATATACTCGAGTATAAGCCGACCCGAGTATAAGCCGACCCCTCTAATTTTGCCACAAAAAACTGGGAAAACTTATTGACTCGAGTATAAGCCTAGGGTGGAAATGCAGCAACTACCGGTGAATTTCAAAAATAAAAATAGATACCAATAAAAGTAAAATTAATTGAGACATCAGTAGGTTAAGTGTTTTTTTGAATATTTATTGCCCCATACAGTGCTCTGCACTGTTCATATTGCCTTCTTGCTGTGCCCCATACAGTGCTCTGCACTGTTCATATTGCCTTCTTGCTGTGCCCCACACAGTGCTCTGCACTGTTCATATTGCCTTCTTGCTGTGCCCCACACAGTGCTCTGCACTGTTCATATTGCCTTCTTGCTGTGCCCCACACAGTGCTCTGCACTGTTCATATTGCCTTCTTGCTGTGCCCCACAGTGCTCTGCACTGTTCATATTGCCTTCTTGCTGTGCCCCACACAGTGCTCTGCACTGTTCATATTGCCTTCTTGCTGTGCCCCACAGTGCTCTGCACTGTTCATATTGCCTTCTTGCTGTGCCCCACACAGTGCTCTGCACTGTTCATATTGGCCCATAGCTGTGCCCATAGATGCTCCACATACGTAAATTATGTGCGATGGCCGCTGCTGCAATAAAAAAAAAAAAAAACATACTCACCTCTCTACTTGCAGCTCCCAGCGTCCGGTCCCGGCGTCTCTGCGCTCTGACTGATCAGGCAGAGGGCGCCGCGCACACCATATGCGTCATCGCGCCCTCTGACCTGAACAGTCAGAGCGCAGATAGACGCCGGGAAGATGGAGCGGCGCCCGGCGGCTGGAACGAGGACAGGTGAATATGCTATACTCACCTAGTCCTGGCGATCCTCGCGCTGTCCCCTCCTGTCACAGCTGTCTTCGGTGCCGCAGATTCTTTCTCTATCAGCGGTCACCGGCACCGCTGATTAGAGGAATGAATAGGCGGCTCCGCCCCTATGGGAGGTGGAGCCGCTTATTCATTTCTGTAATGAGCGGTCCCACGTGACCGCTGAAGAGAGGAAGAAGCTGCAGCGCGGAAGCCCGTGGGAGGGCAGGGACAGCGCGAGGATCGCTGGGACTAGGTAAGTATACCTCAGCGCCCTCTCCCCCTCACCCGCCGACCCTGCCACCCACCTTGACTCGAGTATAAGCCGAGGGGGGCACTTTCAGCCCCAAAATTTGGGCTGAAAATCTCGGCTTATACTCGAGTATATACGGTATATATGCACGTGGTTGATCCCCTTTGTCCATATTGTGTGCGGTGCCCGCCTCCTCTTGTTTTTGCAAATATTGTTGGTGGATGGTGCGAGGCATGATGTCCCAGATGTGTTCAATCGGATTCATGTCTGGGGCATGGGCGGGCCAGTCAATAGCTTCAATGCCTTCATCTTGCAGGAACTGCTGACACACTCCAGCCACATGAGGTCTGGCATTGTCCTGCATTAGGAGGAATCCAAGGTCAACCGCACCAGCATATGGTCTCACAAGTGGTCTGAGGATCTCATCTCAGTACCTAATAGCAGTCATGCTACCTCTGGTGAGCACATGGGGGGATATGCGGCCCTCCATAGAAATGCCACCCCATACCATTACTGACCCACTGCCAAACCGGTCATGTTGCAGGCAGCAGATCACTTTCCACGGTGTCTCCAGACTCTGTCATGTCTGTCACATGTGCTCAGTGTGAACCTGCTTTCATCTGTGAAGAGCACAGGGCACCTGTGGTGAATTTGCCAATCCTGGTGTTGTGTGGCAAATGCCAGGCGTCCTGCATGGTGTTGGGCTATGAGCACAACCCCCATCTGTGGACGTCAGGCACTCAGATCATCTTCATGGAGTCAGTTTCTAACCGCTTGTGCAGACACATGCACATTTGTGGCCTACAGAAGGTCATTTTGCAGGGCTCTGGCAGTCCTCCTCCTGTTTTTTGTTGCACAATGGCCAAGATAGCTGTCCTGCTGCTGTGTTGTTGCCCACCTACGGCCCCCTCCACATCTCCTGGTGTACTGGCCTGACTCCTGGTAGCGCCTCCAGCTTCTGGACACTACGCTGACAGACACAGCAAACCACCTTGCCACAGCTTGCATTGATGTGCCATCCTGGATGAGCTGCACTACCTTAGCCACTTATGTGGGTTTTAGAGTCCGTCTCATGATACCACGAGTGTGAAAGCACAACCAACATTCAAAAGTGACAAAAACATCAGCCAGAAAGCATTGGCACTGAGATGTGTTCTGTGGTTCACACCTGCAGAACCACTCCCTTATTGAGTGTGTCTTGATAATTGCCAATAATTTCCATCTGTTGTCTATTCCATTTGCACAACAGCATGTGAAATTGATTGTCAAACAGTGTTGCATCACAAGTGGACAATTTGACTTCACAAAAGTTTGATTTAATTGGAGATACATTCTCTTTTTTAAGTGTTCCCTTTATTTTTTGAGCAGTGTATATATATATATATATATATATATATACAGTACAGACCAAAAGTTTGGACACACCTTCTCACTTAAAGATTTTTCTGTATTTTCGTGACTATGAGAATTGTAAATTCACACTGAAGGCATCAAAACTATGAATTAACACATATGGAATTATATACTTAACAAAAAAGTGTGAAACAACTGAAAATATGTCTTATATTCTAGGTTCTTCAAAGTAGCCACCTTTTGCTTTGATGACTGCTTTGCACACTCTTGGCATTCTCTTGATGAGCTTCAAGAGGTAGTCACCAGAAATGGTTTTCACTTCACAGGTGTGCCCTGTCAGGTTTAATAAGAGTGATTTCTTGCCTTATAAATGGGGTTGGGACCATCAGTTGTGTTGAGCAGAAGTCTGGTAGATACACAGCTGATAGTCCTACTGAATAGACTGTTAGAATTTGTATTATGGCAAGAAAAGAGCAGCTAAGTAAAGAAAAATGAGAGGTCATTATTACTTTAAGAAATGAAGGTCAGTCAGGCCGAAAAATTGGGAAAACATTGAAAGTGTCCCCAAGTGCAGTGGCAAAAGCCATCAAGCGCTACAAAGAAACTGGCTCACATGAGGACCGCCCCAGGAAAGGAAGACCAAGAGTCACCTCTGCTTCTGAGGATAAGTTTATCTGAGTCACCAGCCTCAGAAATCGCAGGTTAACAGCAGCTCAGATTAGAGACCAGGTCAATGCCACACAGAGTTCTAGCAGCAGACACATCTCTACAACAACTGTTAAGAGGAGACTTTGTGCAGCAGGCCTTCATGGTAAAATAATTGCTAGGAAACCACTGCTAAGGACAGTCAACAAGCAGAAGAGACTTGTTTGGGCTAAAGAACACAATGAATGGACATTAGACCAGTGGAAATATGTGCTTTGGTCTAATGAGTCCAAATTTGAAATCTTTGGTTCCAACCACCGTGTCTTTGTGCGATGCAGAAAAGATGAAAGGATGGTCTCTACATGCCTGGTTCCCACCGTGAAGCATGGAGGAGGAGGTGTGATGGTGTGGGGGTGCTTTGCTGGTGTCACTGTTGGGGATTTATTCAAAATTGAAGGCATACTGAACCAGCATGGCTACCACAGCATCTTGCAGCGGCATGCTATTCCATCCGGTTTGCGTTTAGTTGAACCATCATTTTTTTTTCAATAGGACAATGATCCCAAACACACCTCCAGGCTGTGTAAGGGCTATTTGACCAAGGAGGAGAGTGATGGGGTGCTACGCCAGATGACCTGGCCTCCACAGTCACCAGACCTGAACCAAATCAAGATTGTTTGGGGTGATCTGGACCGCAGAGTGAAGGCAAAAGGGCCAACAAGTGCTAAGCATCTCTGGGAACTCGTTCAAGATTGTTGGAAGACCATTTCTGGGGACTACCTCTTGAAGCTCATCAAAAGAATGCCAAGTGTGTGCAAAGCAGTCATCAAAGCAAAAGGTGGCTACTTTGAAGAACCTAGAATATAAGACATAATTTCAGTTGTTTCACACTTTTATGTTAAGTATATAATTCCACATGTGTTAATTCATAGTTTTGATGCCTTCAGTGTGAATTTACAATTTTCATAGTCATGAAAATACAGAAAAATCTTTAAATGAGGTGTGTCCAAACTTTAGGTCTGTACTGTGTTAGGGCTAGCGGAACGCACCAAATAATTAGAGAAAAGGAATAAGGTGCGTTCGCAGCCCGGGGTCCATCGTGCATGTTGTGTCACAGGGCCGCAGTACCATACATAACAGAAATAATAATAAAGTAGCACAAGAGTGCATGCGTTGCCGCAATGACGGACGCCACTAACCACCCAGACTTGGGTTTCGAAAGCATGGTGATAGCGCACAGCGCCGCTCTGGAGGTCACAGCAATAGACGCTGTTTGTACACTATGTTGGTAAAGTAAGGCGCTAGATTACAATCATCCTCCCTATGCGAGCATTCAAACACAAGGGAGGGGATGATTAAAGAGCGACTTTCACTCAAAACACACACACATAAACAAGTGAATACTAGCGCATGGCCGTGCGGCCATGCAAACCTTTTATAGCTGCAGCAAGTACAGGACCTTCCTAGAGGACCAATAAGAACTGCTACAGTAACTGAGGAGCAACTTCAGGACCTTCCTGGAGGACCAATAGGATCTACTGCAGTACCTCAGCATGTGACCCCAGACCTCCACTGGACTTAGTCCCAGAGACATCTGCTTGCCGCTGATCAGTACAGGCTTCAATGGCAGAGCCTGGAAAGGCAACAGTAACCCTTTGCACAGAACCAGACTGAGCAAGTCGCTGGGACCGACGTCTCCGCTGAGCAGGATCCACTGCGGCTGATGCAAAATGAGAGACCGCAGCAGACAAGGTTCAAGATTCCTACTGTGTAGCGGCGGGAACTTGACTCCTAACATACTGTATATTGTAAGATGGATACCAGACGGGTCCTTGAGGGGAGATATGTGTCATCACAGCTATTAACTGCGGTGATGTGAGCTTGGAGGTATGCTCCAGCGCACATGGTAGTGAGCGAGTTATCAGGCCATTCCAGGGCCAGGTTTTATGAGCAGTCATAACAAATGGGTGGGAATGACTGCTTTCATATCCTATCCCCAGGGGCGTGGTTTGGCAGATAAAATGGAGGCCGAGTATCTCATTCAGTGTCTAGAGCTGAAGATGTGTGGATCTCCTGTGTGTTGTTCTGTGCTGAGGCCTAAAGAACTGGACACTATCTTGAGCGAGCGGACCCGCTATATGTTGTATGGACTTTTTACTTTATGTTTTCACTTTGCGCCAGAAAAGGCTGTCCTGGGTGAAAACAGCTGCAGGAGCGAAATCTGACAACATGGAAGAGTTGATAAAGCAACTTGTGCAGGCTAATCTCCAGCAGCAACAGATATGGCAGCAGCAACATCAACAGCAGTGGCAACAGCACGGGCAGCATATGGAACTCCTAGCTGAGGTGATCTGTGGCAGGGCAACCGCCTCAACCACAAATCCAGGTGATGACTCTCAAGTGAGGAAGACGGTAAGAAGAGCATTGCAGAAGATGACCTCGGATAATGATGTCAAGTCATTCCTGGTGGTTTTTGAAAGGGTGGCAGAGAGGGAGAAATTGCCTCCGGAGAAGTGGGCGGAGGTTCTGGTGCCATATTTAACAAGTTAACTACAGAAAGCTTATTATGACTTGGCATTGCAGGACACAAAAGAGTGTGCCAAGTTAAAAGCTGAGATCTTGGCAAGCTTAGGAGTGACTCTGACTGTCAGGGCACAACGGGTGCACCAGTGAACCTATCGCAGTGACAAACCTCCCCAGTCTCAAATATTTTACCTCCTACACCTGGTCCAAAAATGGTTGCAACCTGAATCATCCTCCACAGCACAGATGGTGGAGAAGGTTGTCATGGACAGGTTAATACACTCCCTACCATGGCAGGTGCAATCCTGGGTTGCCCATGGAGATCCCCATAATGCTGATGACCTAGTGAGCCTGATGGAGGAGTATCAGCCGGTCAAGAGTTCCTTGGGGAAGCAAGGGGTCAAAGCATCCCCATACTGGGGTTCCCAAAGGGGGAGACATCCAAAAGAAGGGGGCGTCCACGAGCCCAGGAGACGTTTGAGTCAAAGTCCCCGTCCAATAGTGTAATTTGTTGGAGGTGTCATACCCCAGGTCATATAGCCACCTATTGTCCCATGACCACTGAGCCAATGCACTGCAGCATAGGATGGCACTGCTCATATTTTCCATATCCCGCCTGCAATGTTGTCCCTCAACCAGGTGAGAGATCGCAGGCACATCCTGTGACAGTGAAAGGGGTACAAATGACTGGTCTGTTGGACTCAGGGAATTTGGTGAACCTAGTGAGGGTCACAATTCCCCAATGGCTGATTACTCGAAAGAGGGTGGGCATCCGATGTGTCCATGGCAACGCTAAGGACTACCCTCTGGCCCCAGTGTTCATAAACACAAACTATGGCACCGAGTCCCATGAGGTCAGCATGGGCAAGGACCTATTGCCCACTATTATAATAGGGAGGAACTCTACATTATTTTGGGACTTGTGGGGGAAATCTCTATTTTCCAATTATATATGATTTGCTATGTAGATAGTATATCTTTATACATTTATATATATATATATATATGTATATATATATATATATATATATATATATATATATACATACAGTGGGGCAAAAAAGTATTTAGTCAGTCAGCAATAGTGCAAGTTCCACCACTTAAAAAGATGAGAGGCGTCTGTAATTTACATCATAGGTAGACCTCAACTATGGGAGACAAACTGAGAAAAAAAAATCCAGAAAATCACATTGTCTGTTTTTTTAACATTTTATTTGCATATTATGGTGGAAAATAAGTATTTGGTCAGAAACAAACAATCAAGATTTCTGGCTCTCACAGACCTGTAACTTCTTCTTTAAGAGTCTCCTCTTTCCTCCACTCATTACCTGTAGTAATGGCACCTGTTTAAACTTGTTATCAGTATAAAAAGACACCTGTGCACATCCTCAAACAGTCTAACTCCAAACTCCACTATGGTGAAGACCAAAGAGCTGTCAAAGGACACCAGAAACAAAATTGTAGCCCTGCACCAGGCTGGGAAGACTGAATCTGCAATAGCCAACCAGCTTGGAGTGAAGAAATCAACAGTGGGAGCAATAATTAGAAAATGGAAGACATACAAGACCACTGATAATCTCCCTCGATCTGGGGTCAGAATGATCACAAGAACGGTGAGCAAAAATCCCAGAACCACGCGGGGGGATCTAGTGAATGAACTGCAGAGAGCTGGGACCAATGTAACAAGGCCTACCATAAGTAACACACTACGCCACCATGGACTCAGATCCTGCAGTGCCAGACGTGTCCCACTGCTTAAGCCAGTACATGTCCGGGCCCGTCTGAAGTTTGCTAGAGAGCATTTGGATGATCCAGAGGAGTTTTGGGAGAATGTCCTATGGTCTGATGAAACCAAACTGGAACTGTTTGGTAGAAACACAACTTGTCGTGTTTGGAGGAAAAAGAATACTGAGTTGCATCCATCAAACACCATACCTACTGTAAAGCATGGTGGTGGAAACATCATGCTTTGGGGCTGTTTCTCTGCAAAGGGGCCAGGACGACTGATCCGGGTACATGAAAGAATGAATGGGGCCATGTATTGTGAGATTTTGAGTGCAAACCTCCTTCCATCAGCAAGGGCATTGAAGATGAAACATGGCTGGGTCTTTCAACATGACAATGATCCAAAGCACACCGCCAGGGCAACGAAGGAGTAGCTTCGTAAGAAGCATTTCAAGGTCCTGGAGTGGCCTAGCCAGTCTCCAGATCTCAACCCTATAGAAAACCTTTGGAGGGAGTTGAAAGTCCGTGTTGCCAAGTGAAAAGCCAAAAACATCACTGCTCTAGAGGAGATCTGCATGGAGGAATGGGCCAACATACCAACAACAGTGTGTGGCAACCTTGTGAAGACTTACAGAAAACGTTTGACCTCTGTCATTGCCAACAAAGGATATATTACAAAGTATTTAGATGAAATATTCTTTCTGACCAAATACTTATTTTCCACCATAATATGCAAATAAAATGTTAAAAAAACAGACAATGTGATTTTCTGGATTTTTTTTTCTCAGTTTGTCTCACATAGTTGAGGTCTAGCTATGATGTAAATTACAGACGCCTCTCATCTTTTTAAGTGGTGGAACTTGCACTATTGCTGACTGACTAAATACTTTTTTGCCCCACTGTATATATATATATATTATAGTATATACATATACGGTATCTACAAATAGATATTAAATGGAAATGTGCAATGAAGAGACGTGATCCCTGTGTATCTGCAATTGATGTGGGTATTGTGATGACCGCGGTTGCTTAATCTTCAGAGGTTTATAGTAGATGCCCCTGCTTAAATAAATGTACAACCTTTATAGGTGTGGTTTTAAATAAATGCGGTCTAGTTTTCCCAGTACACAATAAACTTACTGCTGGTGGGAGTAGCGCAGGATTCCATTAGGTTAAGGTAGTAAGATGACCATCAGGTGCTGGCTGACAAGGATTACTGTGATTAGAATGGATTGCCCATATGTTGAGATGAGGAGAAATGCTCCCCTAGTATGTTGGAGCACTAATATGCCACAATTGCTATGTGCACATAAAATATGCTGTACTCACTGCGGCGCCGAGTGCGGAGGGAAGTGGTTCCGGAAAGTCTGAGCCACCGCTATGGTGTACCGCTATGACAGCGGTGGGTTAAGGAGAAAGTGGCGGCAGAAGCCGTGCGACCGCGAGACCTTGCGTGCCCCGGCCGGATGCAGCGCTGAGGTAGCGTTCGGAGAGGGTGGGCGGAGCTGCTGGTGACATCACCACGCTACGGGGCTAAAGAGGACAGGTGTGCTAGTATAGCTAGTCAGCAAACCAATGCATTTCAAGGGCTCTGGCCCTCTTCAGCAGTAAGTTTATTGTGTACTGGGAAAACTAGACCGCATTTATTTAAAACCACACCTATAAAGGTTGTACATTTATTTAAGCAGGGGCATCTACTATAAACCTCTGAAGATTAAGCAAGCGCGGTCATCACAATACCCGCATTAATTGCAGATACACAGGGTTCATGTCTCTTCATTGCACATTTCCATTTAATATCTGAGTGAGTATATATTATAAATCTATTTAGTCTCACTATATTCACCAATACAAACATTTACCCTTTTTTTTTCTCCCCTTTTTTTTTTCTCTCCTCATTCCCCTAAGATTCTGGTAGTACTTTAAGGACCTATTACAACATCCACTGCATAACCAATGATTACTCATTAAGTAAGTGCTCTCTTATTCATTTATTCATCCATTTTTCATCATATTGTTCGTTTTTGTAGACAGCGCAGGTGAATACCACTCTTATTGAATTTTATTGAAAGGTTGCGGCGCCCAAAAAAACCCTTAACTATGTCTGTTTGATTCTTTTAGCGTTACTCCATTTACCGATTGGTTTAATTTACTGTATATTTTGATCAATTGGACTTTAACAAATGCACCATTATTTTATTTTTTAATGGGGCAAAGAGGGGTGATTTGAACTTTTGTGTTTTTTTTATTGTTTCTCATCTTTTAAAACTTTTTTTTAATTTATTACTGTATTTAATAGATCCCTTAGGGGATTTGAAGCTGCAGTCGTCTGATCGCTTGTACTGTACATCAGCACGGCTATGTACAGCTACTGTAAAATCACGACCTCCTGTGTCATCATAGTGACAGACACAGGGACTTCAGCAGACCTCCGGCTGTCATGACATCTCATTGGCACCCTGCGATCACGTCAGGGGGCATGCTGAGGCTGATAATGACACATCATATCCAAGGAAAGATGCCCATATTAAAGGCAGGGTAGCAACTTTTGACATACATGTATGTTAAAAGTTGTATAGGGGTTAATACTTTTTTTTCTACTTTTTTACTAATTATTTATATTATTTACTTAACTTGTCCCCCAGTGGTGAGAAAAGATCACCGAATAACTGCCGTACAGTGTTAGTATATTTAGGCATAACACAATAGTGGCGTAGTGTGCCACACAATTTCTGTTAAGAGTTACTACATATATTTTATGCATTTTAGGCAGTTTTTGCGGCTTGCTCAAAAAAAGCTAAATGATGGTTTTACTGAGCTGGCCAAATATGTCTGAAGAAGCATGTGCCACTGTTATCAACTTGGCACATTTTCATACTGTCTAGTTCAAGTTTAATTTGTCTACACATTGCACAGAATTAGTGTGTTCCATTGTTTCAAATTAACCATTACATCATAAACTGTAACTTTTTAGTGACAGGTTCTCTTTAAGCACCCATGTATTTGTGTTCCAGTCTTCCTTTCTATTTCCTTTATCATGATTTTGTCTTTTGTTTCAAATTGAGAGTCTATCAGAAGACACACATTACATCATTAACTCCTCTTCCTTTCTTTTATTCATTCATTTAACATTAGCTGCTGCTTCAGAATAGTCTGGTATATCACAAGAAGGCTGGCCCCTGTCCTTATCTTTTAATTGAAGCCAATCTGGTCCTCAAGCTGCTTTGTTTCTTGGGACACCTCATATCACAAAATTGGCAAAAGCAATTTAAGTTGACATAGAAGTCTGGCTAAAATGACATTTTCTCACTGATCTGCTGTGTGACTAATCTGTATGTCTCTTGAATATGTTACTTTAATGCTTGCAAATCAGTATTTCACCTATAATGCCCTACAATGCAGTAAGGGCTGCACAAATTTTCATTTTCAACATTCAAGAAGTAACGTTTCTCCTTGTGGAGAGTGACATGTTAAGCTTGCCGAGATGAGGAGACTTAAAGTCGCAATGCTCCTCTGGGAAATATGCAAATTGTCTCTTCAGAGAGGAAGAGGACTAGAACTCTAGTGCCACCTATAGGAAGAAGCAATCCTAGAAGTCAATGTCGACCCTTTAATGAGCCTTGTTACATGACTTAGGATAAAAGCCAAAGCTAGAATCTAAATTTGCAGACACTGTGTTTCAGGATACTGCCACTTGTCAATGCAAAGTGTGAGCTCTGGTTTGGCTGTGTGAGAGGTGTCTGATCAGGATCCAAGAAGTATCGTTTATCATTGCGGACAGTGACATGTTAAGCATGCTGAGATGAAGAGATTTAAAGCTGCACAGGCTTCCAGTATTCGTTGTTTCAGAAGCTAGGGTAATCTGAAGGCAATTGTCTATGCTGTGAAGATACGAGGTGTGCAGCATCTGAAACAACGCATACTGGAAGCCTGTGCTTGCATTTCTTATGCGGTGTTGCTATCAGTGTGTCAAGAGAGGGAAAAGAGGGTTGCATTGAGAATCCAACACAATGGGCAGCACTTTGAACACATTTCATAAGTGGTCATAAACTTGTAAATAACTCATGAAAGAATAAAGTTATGTTAAAACCAAGCACACCATTGTTTTTCTTGTGAAATTCTCAATAAGTTTGATGTGTCACATGACCCTCTCCCAATTAAAAAAAATAAAGTTGAATCCAAAATGGCTGACTTCAAAATGGTCACCACCCATCTTGAAAACCTTTCCCTCCTCCCATATACTAATGAACCACAAACAGGAAGTTGATATCACTAACCATTCCCATTTTATTTAGGGGTATCCATATAAATGGCCCACCCTGGACAATCCTCAGCTGTGGCATCCCAATTGCCCTTGTTTCCCCTGCGAACCACAGATGGGCCAGTCCACAGAGCTGCTTATACATTCTATTCCATGGCCATCAGAGGTCTGCTCCAAACATTCACAGAACAGGTTTTTAATCACAGCAGGACCACTACTCCTCCACGGAGATATAGATTTTAGTCTAATAGAGGATTCACGTTCCCATACAGATGAAGACTTTATTCTACGAGAGGAAAAGCATTGCTAGGTCCTGGAAACAAGAAATGCCTTAAAGGGAACCTGCCACCCCGTTTTTTCAGATTGAGCTATAAATACTGTTAAATAGGGCCTGCGCTGTGCGTTACTATAGTGTATGTAGTGTACCCTGATTCCCCATGTATGCTGAGAAATACATTACCAAAGTCGCCGTTTTCGCCTGTCAATCAGGCTGGTCTGGTCAGGTGGGCGTATTCACAGCGCTCTTTTCTTCTCCAGCTTTCCGTTGGTGGCGTAGTGGTGTGCGCATGTCCAAGGTCCGAATTCCCTGCGCCCACGTGAAGACACAGCGCGCGATCTGCGCTGTAATCCCTTGCATCGGTGGGGGCGGCCATCTTCCTGGGGCCGCGCGTGCGCAGATGGAGTGCTCTGCTGCACGGGGCTTCAGGAAAATGGCCGCGGGATGCCGCGCGTGCGCATTAGAGATCGCCGCGGCCATTTTCCCAAAGCCGAGTTTGCATCTCGGCTTTGGAAAAATGGCCGCCGCGATCTCTAATGCGCACGCGCGGCATCCCGCGGCCATTTTCCTGAAGCCCCGTGCAGCAGAGCACTCCATCTGCGCACGCGCGGCCCCAGGAAGATGGCCGCCCCCACCGATGCAAGGGATTACAGCGCAGATCGCGCGCTGTGTCTTCACGTGGGCGCAGGGAATTCGGACCTTGGACATGCGCACACCACTACGCCACCAACGGAAAGCTGGAGAAGAAAAGAGCGCTGTGAACACGCCCACCTGACCAGACCAGCCTGATTGACAGGCGAAAACGGCGACTTTGGTAATGTATTTCTCAGCATACATGGGGAATCAGGGTACACTACATACACTATAGTAACGCACAGCGCAGGCCCTATTTAACAGTATTTATAGCTCAATCTGAAAAAACGGGGGTGACAGGTTCCCTTTAACGTGGCTTCCAGGTACACATGAATTGGCCAATTTATGTGTAAAATTTTCTCAATTTTTCATATTTCTAATGCAGTAAAGCAATTCAATTTTTATATTTCATGTTTGCATGCTATGGTGCTACTGAGTGCTGCCTTTTTTGCTTGAGTGTGTATGAGTTGGTGACTCTAGGTTCAGCACCTGTTCACACTTAGTCTATGTTTGGATGTGACGGTCAGTTTTTTGAAATTTGTATTCATTTGCCCTCTGACTGAGCACTCCGCCTTTTAGTCACAGGTGTTTTTAATCACAGCAGGACCACTACCCCTCCACAGAGATACAGATTTTAGTCTAATAGACGATTCATGTTCCCATACAGATGAAGACTTTATTCTATTAGAGGAAAGGCATTGCTAGGTCCTGGAAATGAGAAATGCCTTAACTTGGCTTCCAGGTACACATGAATAAGCCAATTTATGCACTAAACTTTCTCAATTTTTCATATTTCTAATGCAGTAATGCAGTTCAATTTTAATATTTCATGTTTGCTTGCTATGACACTACAGAGTGCTGCCTTTTTTTTTTTGAGTGTATATGAGTTGGTGACTCTAAGTTCAGCACCTGGTAACCCTTAGACTATGTTTGAATGTGATGGTCAGTTTTTTAAATTTAAATTTCTAAAGATTCACAGAATTCCGAGGAGGAAAGCATCTGGCCAAAATATTTTACTGTTGGATACAGGGCTGGATGAAGTAGGGTCTGAGCAGAATCCAGACTTTCATCACCAGACATTAGCTCCCGGGAGTGGAAGTGATACTGATGAGACTCCGATACCTGAGGCGCATGTAGACTGTTCTATGTTATCAGAGCAGGAAGAGGAGGAGGGTGACTCTTAGAGTGAGGAGTGGGAGAACATAGAGGATGACAAAGAGGTAGTAGATCCCTCTTGGTGCAAACCCAGAGGCATGCACCTGATTAGCTCAGCAAAAGAGGTGGAGGAGGTTACATTACAGCTTTCTGCACCGATACGGAGTGATGCAACCACAACAAGCACTGCATCCTTAGCCACAAGTGTTGCTGTGGCCAGCATAGGTCACGAGTCTGCAGTTCACAGGGGGCAGAAAGGGTTGAATACCCTGAGATTTTTTTGAAACTGCAAAAACCCAACTCATGTTATCTGTGGTCACGTAAAAGAATGTTTACTCGGACTCCCATGACAGCACGACGAGAGAGGGGATCTGCCCATCAGGAACAGGAAACCTACAGATACAAAAGGGCAGCACCCGTCCCTTGCCTCAGTTGGTTTCCTGTTCCTGAAGGGACAGGTGCCTACAGAAGGAGCCCAGGCCGGCCGGCCGAATCCGGTAGCGGGGGGATCTCCTACCTCGGCCGGTGCGGAGATCCCTGGAGATGCCACGGTGGTCCTTGCTGGATTGCACGTCAGTGGTGTTCGCAGCAGGGAGCGGAGTCCGGAGGATTTCCTGCCTCCATCAGCGTCAGCGCAGGTAAGTATCTCCCATTGGTGGTGCAGCGGTACGGCGTGGTTGCGGCTGCCGACGTCAGGACTGTGTGGGTGAGCACCCGGAGCGCTGCGATCCATCCCCGGCGTCCTGCACCGCTCTCAGCGTGGGCTGGAGCGTTTCCGGGTGCAGTGACGTGGGGGGGCGGAGTTAGTAGCTGCTTCCGGGTCGCCGGATGTCTGCGCATGCGCGGTCGATCCAAGATGGCGGCGCCCATCGCATCCTGAATGCTGGTTTTCCCACAAGGCCCCCTACTGTCCCTGCTGTGTCCTGGGCCAATAGGGATAGCGCTCGCCCATCTGCTGACCGGATCCAAGGGGGATTTAAGCAGGTGACAATGTTAGAACCCTGCTTTTGGCCGCAATTCGTCATGGAGAGTGGTGGTGAGCAGCAGCAGCTGCCAGACGAGGTGCATCAGAAGCCCAAACAGAAAGACAGAAGCGACCAGTCCAGTCGTAAGTGCTCATCCGAGCAGGGATCCAGAGCTTCGACTAGGAAAGAGCCCCCTCGTATTCCAGGGAAGAAAAGTGCGGACAAATCAAAACATAAGGAGTGTGCCCTCTGTGGAGTCCCCTTACCTGATTCTTGTCCTAAAAGGTTATGTGCCCCCTGTATACAACAGACGGTGAGGTCTACAGGAGTGGTTGGGTGGAAGTGACTTTAGGTCAGATAGTAGTTATCACCTATATTGTCCTCCCCTAGGTAGCGGAAGAGTCTGTGAGTACGGCAAACCTAAAAGAAATGATCCGGCTGGAAGTAAGGGAATCACTACGGTCCCTATCCCAAGCGGAAGGCTCAAAACATAGAACTCCCCTGGACTCTAATTCTTCAGAGGAAGAAAGAGAGGAAAGTGCCTATCTCTCTAGTCCTTTCTCCTCTTCATCGGATGAGGAGTCTGGACGATTCTGTCTACCCTTGGATAGGATTGACAAAGTGGTCAAATCAGTTAGAGGCACGATGGATATAGAGGAACCCAAATCACAGCTCTCAAAACAGGAGTTGATGTTTAGTGGATTGGATCGTAAAAAACATAGATCTTTTCCGGTAAACGAGAAGATCCAGGACTTGATCCTCCGAGAATGGAAAAAAACGGAAAAAAAGGGTGCCTTACCGCCAGCGTTAAAACGTAGGTATCCTTTTGATGATCCGGTTGTGGATACGTGGGATAAAGCCCCTAAGTTGGATGCGGCAGTGGCAAAAGCGTCAAAGAATGCCTCATTACCATTTGAGGATATGGGGACCCTCAAGGACCCCCTTGACAGGAAGGCAGATACCTTCCATAAAGGTACCTGGGAGATGGCGGCTGGATCTCTCAGACCAGCTGTGGCCACAACATGTACAGCCAGGTCATTAATGGTCTGGCTAGATCAGTTAGAGTCCCAGCTTAAGGACGGTGCGTCCAGAGATACTATTCTGAAAGCTCTACCAACAATTCAGAATGCTGCGGCTTTCCTGTCGGACGCATCTGTGGACTCGGTCAGAATGGCGGCTAGAGCGGCAGGACTCTCTAACGCGGCTCGCAGAGCCTTATGGTTAAAATGCTGGTCAGGCGACATTCAATCCAGAACTAAACTCTGCACCATCCCGTGTAAAGGAGAATATCTCTTTGGTCCAACTCTAGATGAGTTACTGGAGAAAGCGGGGGATGACAAAAAGAAATTTCCTAATCTGTCTTCAGCATCCTACCGCCGGCCCTTCAATAGAAGGAGGTTTGGTCGCGGGAAGAAAAGCGGGTCCTCACCCTCTAGAGAGAGTTTTAGATGGGAGGATAGACCATCAAAAGAACAGAAAAAACCGGACCAATGACTAGCGATCCCTGTGGGGGGTAGACTGTCAGCATTCTCCTCAGCATGGTTTGACATTACGAACAGTAAATGGGTCAGAGGCATTATAACAAAAGGTCTAAGGCTGGACTTTGATCACTGGCCTCGAGAAAAATTTAAGTTAACCCCTTTACGTTCCTCCCCCCTTGAACAAGCAGCTCTGGAAGCAGAGGTCATGAACTTATGCTCCAAAAATGTTTTGATCGAAATCCCAGAATCAGAAAGAGGGAGGGGATTTTACTCTCCTCTTTTTCTGATCAAGAAGCCAGACAGATCGTTTAGAACGATTATAAATCTCAAATGTCTTAATGAGTTTCTGGTCAATGAATCGTTCAAAATGGAAACAATTAATTCAGCAATAAAAATGTTGTTTAAACACTGCTTCATGGTAGTCGTAGATCTAAAGTATGCATACTATCATGTTCCGATACATGAAGACTTCCAGAGGTTCCTGAGAGTAGCTGTGTCAATGGGGGGACAGATTCGTCATTTCCAGTTCAGAGCTCTTCCCTTTGGCTTATCAGCGGCTCCTAGGGTGTTTACAAAGTTAGTGGCCGAAGTCATGGCGCACTTACGAGAGTCTGACATCCTGATTGTCCCCTACTTGGATGATTTCCTTATAGTAGGGAGTTCAGCTGACCATTGCCTTTCTCAACTAGAAACAGCCACATCCAAACTTGAGCATCTGGGGTGGATCGTAAATTATGAGAAATCTCGGTTACAGCCCCAAAAAATACAAAGATTCTTAGGACTTTTGTTAAATTCAGAATCCCAACAGTGTTGTCTTCCTCCCGACAAATTGTTACACATCCAGCAACAGGTGTCTAAGGCAATTGATAAACCATCCATGACCCTTAGACAGGCTATGTCACTATTAGGATCTCTAACCTCATGCATTCCCGCTGTCCGTTGGGCCCAATTTCACACCAGACCGTTACAATCCGAGGTGCTGGTTAATGATAGAATTTTACATGGGTCCTTGCAGAGTCAGATTACTTTGGGTCCAAGAACTCTTACATCTCTTAGGAGTGGCTAAACAATGAAAATTTATCGGCGGGAGTTCCCTGGGTGACACAGGCGACACGTATTGTAATAACAGACGCTAGCCCTTCGGGTTGGGGAGCACACATGGATGACATGATAGTTCAGGGTCTATGGAACCCCCTAACATCAGCCTCCTCCAACCAAAGGGAGTTAATGGCAATTGAACTTTCAGTTAAAAAATTCCTCATATATCTGCAGGATCATCATGTCAAGATCCTCTCGGACAACCAGGTGGCGGTCGCATACATAAATCACCAGGGTGGAACTCATTCCGAATCACTGATGAGAGTGGCGGATCGTCTGTTCCAGACAGTGGAAAATCATTTCTTATCTTTAACCGCTCTGCATATAAGAGGAAAAGAAAATGTCAAAGCGGACTTTCTAAGCCGCAACACCTTGAGGCAAGGGGAGTGGTCTCTAAACAGTCTCGTGTTCAACCAGATTGTCCACAAATGGGGACCTCCAGAGGTAGATTTATTTGCCACCAGGGACAACCGAAAGACAATAACATTCTGTTCCCTAAATCCCAGGGAGAATCCTCTGGCGGTAGATGCCTTTCTGATCAATTGGGACTTTCGGCTGGCTTATGCGTTCCCCCCGCTAGGCCTGATACCCCTGGTAATCAGGAAGATAAGAGAAGATCGAGCAAGAGTTATATTGATTGCCCCATTCTGGCCCAGAAGGGCCTGGTTCACTTGGCTCAGGATCATGTCAGTAGAGGACCCCTGGGTACTTCCGGACATTCCAGATTTACTCTACCAGGGTCCGATCAGCCATCCGCAAGTAAAGAGTCTCCATTTAACGGCATGGAGTTTGAGAGGGCGTTACTGAAAAACAAAGGGTTCTCCCAAAATTTAATTGAGACCCTTATGAAAAGTAGGAAACAGATAATGACAACAATCTACGCTAGAACCTGGCGGAAGTTTCTGGCCTCTTCTGATTTTAATTTAGAAGAGGGAATACCTATAAAACAAATCTTAGAATTCCTACAAAGAGGCTTAGAGCTAGATCTATCCACTAGTACTCTAAAGGTACAGGTCTCGGCCCTGGGGGCCCTGTTTTCTTGTAACATCGCCAATAATTATTGGATCTCAAGGTTCATTAAAGCATCTGGTAGAACTAGACCCATACATAAGGATAGAGCTATGCCTTGGGATCTCAACCTAGTCCTGTCAGCATTGACTAGAGAGCCGTTTGAACCATTACAATCAGCTTCAATTAAGGCCTTATCCCTTAAGACAGCATTTCTTGTAGCAATTACATCTGCCCGTAGAGTGGGAGACATACAAGATCTCTCCAGGCTTTCCCCTTATACAGAGTTTCTGCCGGATAGGGTAGTCCTCAGACCAGACCCGGCCTATTTACCAAAAGTGTCATCACGGTTTCACAGATCACAGGAGATAGTTTTACCATCCTTCCTTCCCAATCCCTCCAACCCTAAAGAAGAGCTTCTCCATACATTAGATGTTAGGAGATGCCTGCTAGAATACATCTCTGTTACCGATACATGGAAGAAAGATAATGCGTTATTTTTATCTTTCCAAAGTCCTAGAAAGGGACTCAGGGTATCAAAGTACACGCTAGCAAAGTGGATTAGGGAGGCTATCTCTTTGGCTTATACTGCAGGTGGGGGTCCGGCTCCGCAGAATCTGAGGGCGCAGTCCACCAGGGCCATGGCTACATCCTGGGTGGAAAAATCTGGAGTTTCAATCGACCAGATATGTAAGGCGGCCACATGGTCATCCCCGTCCACCTTCTTTAAACACTATAGGTTGGATTTGGGGGCTTCCTCTGATTTCACCTTCGGGTTAAGGGTGCTACAGGCCATAGTCCCTCCCTAAGGTACCTTACATCTCTGTAATTCTCTCGTCGTGCTGTCATGGGAGTCCGAGTAAAGCATTAAGCTACTTACGGGTAGCGGCATTTCTCGGAGGCCCATGACAGCACCCTTAGTTCCCTCCCTATTCACGTGGGGGTTGCACTTCCTATAAATGTATATATCTCACGTATGATACCCAGTTCCAATATATGGCTGAAATTTTGTACATAATCTGTATATAGTGTATATTTTTGTGTGCCACTAACCGCGGTAGTCCTCTCAAGACTCTGAAATACAACTGAGGCAAGGGAGAGGTGCCGCCCTTTTGTATCTGTAGGTTTCCTGTTCCTGATGGGCGGATCCCCTCTCTCGTCGTGCTGTCATGGGCCTCCGAGAAATGCCGCTACCCGTAAGTAGCTTAATGCTTTCCTCCTACACATGACAAAGCTAAGAGCTTGAACTCTACCATCTCCAATGTGTTGGCCACAGAAATGCTGCCTTTCCGCCTGGTGGATACAGACAATTTCCAAAAGTTGATGGCCATCGCAGACCCTTAGCACCAGTTGCCCAGTCACCATTACTTCTCTAAGAAATCTGTGCCAGCACTACACCAGCATGTTGCAGACAACATCACCCGTTCAATGAAAAAAATCTATGTCTGTCAGGGTGCATGTCACTACTGACACCTGGAAGAGGAATCATGGGCAGAGGTGGGTGACTCTGGTCGCTGTGGCGGCAGTCAGGCAAGGGGCTGCTCCATAAGTCTTGGAATCCCCAAGGCTTGTGGGAGAAACCTGTGTATCTAACATTTCCTCTACTGCTTCTAGCTCCTCCACGTTACAACAGTGCAGAAAGAATCCAGCCACATCTGTACTGAGCAGCCATGGCTCACTGCAATCAGGCAGTGCTTAAATTAACAGCTCAAGAGTTATTGACCGCTATGAAGGCCAAATTTGAGCAATGGCTGCCTCCACTGAACCTGGAGCCAGGGAAGGCCGCGTGCGATAACTGTGTGAACCTGGTAGTGGTCCTATGCTGGGGAAACTTCAGACATGTGCCTTGCATGGCTCATGTCCTCAATATGGGGGTACAGCAAATTCTCCACCACTATCCCAGCCAGGATGTGCTGCTGCTGAAATTATGGTCACTGTGCGCTCACTTCGGACGATCACACCCGCACTGCTACAGAGGTCTTTCGGTCTAATGGTTTACCGTTTGATTTGCAATGTATGTTAAATCAACTGTGGTAGCAGTGTCTAGTCCTGATGCAGTATGTTCTTTTTCATATCCAGGGCCAATGCAGTGTGGACATGGTGCAATTCATGGTTGTGGAGTGAGCACAGATGAAGGACCTCTGCACCCTTCTGCACAGTTTTCAAAATGGCTACTAAGATGGTTAGCGCTGACAATGCCATCATCAGCATCACTATTCCGGTCAACTACATGATGGAACACACTTCAAATAGTCAGTGGGAGGAACTGGTGGTCCCAGTGGAAGAGGTGGAAGCAGAAGAGGATGCGGAAGGGGTAGCAATCTCTTTATTCTGGATTGTCATTACACAGTGAGGTGCCATGGGAGGGTGGATTACAGCAATCAAGGGTGGCTCATGGTACCATTCAAACTGTTACTGAAGGTGCAGTAGTTGAGGAACAAATGGAGGAGGATGAGGATGAAGAGGTGATGGGCGCGAAACAGTCAGGAGATGAAGAGATTACTGATCCCCTCTCTGTTGTCTGTGGTTGCAGGAGGGGATTGAGGAAGCAAACTTAAGTGTTACCCTGCCATGGACTTGGACCTCATGCAAGCACTTAACACATAGTAACATAGTAACATAGTTAGTAAGGCCGAAAAAAGACATTTGTCCATCCAGTTCAGCCTATATTCCATCATAATAAATCCCCAGATCTACGTCCTT
Organism: Ranitomeya imitator; assembly: GCF_032444005.1. Taxonomy (NCBI): domain Eukaryota; kingdom Metazoa; phylum Chordata; class Amphibia; order Anura; family Dendrobatidae; genus Ranitomeya; species Ranitomeya imitator. Next base: position 221,217,110 of record NC_091284.1, on the reverse strand, counting down.
CTACAGAACCTAATAATTGTATGATACAATATTGTTCTGCTCCAGGAAGACATCCAGGCCTCTCTTGAACCCCTCGACTGAGTTCGCCATCACCACCTCCTCAGGCAAGCAATTCCAGATTCTCACTGCCCTAACAGTAAAGAATCCTCTTCTATGTTGGTGGAAAAACCTTCTCTCCTCCAGACGCAAAGAATGCCCCCTTGTGCCCGTCACCTTCCTTGGTATAAACAGATCCTCAGCGAGATATTTGTATTGTCCCCTTATATACTTATACATGGTTATTAGATCGCCCCTCAGTCGTCTTTTTTCTAGACTAAATAATCCTAATTTCGCTAATCTATCTGGGTATTGTAGTTCTCCCATCCCCTTTATTAATTTTGTTGCCCTCCTTTGTACTCTCTCTAGTTCCATTATATCCTTCATGAGCACCGGTGCCCAAAACTGGACACAGTACTCCATGTGCGGTCTAACTAGGGATTTGTACAGAGGCAGTATAATGCTCTCATCATGTGTATCCAGACCTCTTTTAATGCACCCCATGATCCTGTTTGCCTTGGCAGCTGCTGCCTGGCACTGGCTGCTCCAGGTAAGTTTATCATTAACTAGGATCCCCAAGTCCTTCTCCCTGTCAGATTTACCCAGTGGTTTCCCGTTCAGTGTGTAATGGTGATATTGATTCCTTCTTCCCATGTGTATAACCTTACATTTATCATTGTTAAACCTCATCTGCCACCTTTCAGCCCAAGTTTCCAACTTATCCAGATCCATCTGTAGCAGAATACTATCTTCTCTTGTATTAACTGCTTTACATAGTTTTGTATCATCTGCAAATATCGATATTTTACTGTGTAAACCTTCTACCAGATCATTAATGAATATGCTGAAGAGAACAGGTCCCAATACCGACCCCTGCGGTACCCCACTGGTCACAGCGACCCAGTTAGAGACTATACCATTTATAACCACCCTCTGCTTTCTATCACTAAGCCAGTTACTAACCCATTTACACACATTTTCCCCCAGACCAAGCATTCTCATTTTGTGTACCAACCTCTTGTGCGGCACGGTATCAAACGCTTTGGAAAAATCGAGATATACCACGTCCAATGACTCACCGTGGTCCAGCCTATAGCTTACCTCTTCATAAAAACTGATTAGATTGGTTTGACAGGAGCGATTTCTCATAAACCCATGCTGATATGGAGTTAAACAGTTATTCTCATTGAGATAATCCAGAATAACATCCCTCAGAAACCCTTCAAATATTTTACCAACAATAGAGGTTAGACTTACTGGCCTATAATTTCCAGGTTCACTTTTAGAGCCCTTTTTGAATATTGGCACCACATTTGCTATGCGCCAGTCCTGCGGAACAGATCCTGTCGCTATAGAGTCCCTAAAAATAAGAAATAATGGTTTATCTATTACATTACTTAGTTCTCTTAGTACTCGTGGGTGTATGCCATCCGGACCCGGAGATTTATCTATTTTAATCTTATTTAGCCGATTTCGCACCTCTTCTTGAGTTAGATTGGTGACCCTTAATATAGGGTTTTCATTGTTTCTTGGGATTTCACCTAGCATTTCATTTTCCACCGTGAATACCGTGGAGAAGAAGGTGTTTAATATGTTAGCTTTTTCCTCGTCATCTACAACCATTCTTTCCTCACTATTTTTTAAGAGGCCTACATTTTCAGTTTTTATTCTTTTACTATTGATATAGTTGAAGAACAGTTTGGGATTAGTTTTACTCTCCTTAGCAATGTGCTTCTCTGTTTCCTTTTTGGCAGCTTTAATTAGTTTTTTAGATAAAGTATTTTTCTCCCTATAGTTTTTTAAAGCTTCAATGGTGCCATCCTGCTTTAGTAGTGCAAATGCTTTCTTTTTACTGTTAATTGCCTGTCTTACTTCTTTGTTTAGCCACATTGGGTTTTTCCTATTTCTAGTCCTTTTATTCCCACAAGGTATAAACCGCTTACACTGCCTATTTAGGATGTTCTTAAACATTTCCCATTTATTATGTGTATTCTTATTTCTGAGGATATTGTCCCAGTCTACCAGATTAAGGGCATCTCTAAGCTGGTCAAACTTTGCCTTCCTAAAGTTCAGTGTTTTTGTGACTCCCTGACAAGTTCCCCTAGTGAAAGACAGGTGAAACTGTACAATATTGTGGTCGCTATTTCCTAGATGCCCAACCACCTGCAGATTTGTTATTCTGTCAGGTCTCTTAGATAGTATTAGGTCTAAAAGTGCTCCTCTGGTTGGATTCTGCACCAATTGTGAAAGATAATTTTTCTTGGTTATTAGCAGAAACCTGTTGCCTTTATGGGTTTCACAGGTTTCACTTTCCCAGTTAATATCCGGGTAGTTAAAGTCCCCCATAACCAGGACCTCATTATGGGTTGCAGCTTCATCTATCTGCTTTAGAAGTAGACTTTCCATGGTTTCTGTTATATTTGGGGGTTTGTAACAGACCCCAATGAGAATTTTGTTACCATTTTTCCCTCCATGAATTTCGACCCATATGGACTCGACATCCTCATTTCCTTCGCTAATATCCTCCCTTAAAGTGGACTTTAGAGAAGACTTTACATAGAGACAAACCCCTCCTCCTCTCCGATTTTTACGATCCTTTCTAAACAGACTGTAACCCTGTAAGTTAACTGCCCAGTCATAGCTTTCATCTAACCATGTCTCGGTTATTCCCACTATGTCAAAGTTACCTGTAGATATTTCTGCTTCTAGTTCTTCCATCTTGTTTGTCAGGCTTCTGGCGTTTGCGAGCATGCAGTTTAGAGGATTTTATTTTGTTCCAATCTCCTCGCTGTGGATTGCTTTAGAAATGTTCTTACCTCCCATCTGAGTATGTTTTCCTGGGTCTTCTTTGTTCAAGTCTAATGTTTTTCTTCCCCTCCCCTCTTCTTCTAGTTTAACGCCCTCCTGATGAGTGTAGCGAGTCTTCTGGCAAATGTGTGTTTCCCAGGTTTGTTGAGGTGTAGTCCATCTCTGGCGAGGAGTCCATCGTACCAGTAATTCACACCGTGGTCCAGGAATCCGAATCCTTGTTGTCTGCACCATCGTCTTAGCCAGTTGTTTGCATCAAGGATCCTGTTCCATCTCCTGGTGCCATGAGTGGCTTCATACTGTAGAATCTTGAACACGATGCCCGTATTCTTAGGGATAGATGTTAAATCCGCGGTACAAGAGTAAATTTTGCCATTTGCTTTTCTCCTGGAAAGGGACGCGTGCATGTTGGAGTTTCGAAATTTGCTTGTACCCAATGTTAACAGTGGTTTTACCCAAGACAGTGCTGAGCCACACAGACTTTCACCCCGGGAACGTTGAGTTGTCGTTGCAAAAAATATGAACAGCCACAGCAGTGTAAATGGAAGAAGTAAATTCTGAGTCATTTCACACATTTTTTAGACCAGCCTACAGTAGGTACGGAAAGTATTCAGACCCCTTTACATTTTTCACTCTATGTTTCATTGCAGCCACTTGGAAAATTCATAAAATTTCATTTTTTCTCATTAGTGTACACTCTGCACCCCATCATAACTGAAAATAGCCAGAAATTAAGTAATTTTTGCAAATTTAGTAAAAAAGAAAAACTGAAATATCACATGATCATAAATATCCAGACCCTTTGCTCAGTATTGAGTAGAAGCACCCTTTTGAGCTAGTACAGTGATGAGTCTTCTTGGGAATGATGCAGTAAATTTACACCTGGATTTGGGGATCCTCTGCCATTTTTCCTTGCGGATCCTCTCCAGTTCCATCAGGTTGGATCGTGAACATTGGTGGACAGCCATTTTCAGATCTCTCCAGAGATGCTCAACTGGGTTTAAGTCAGGGCTCTGGCTGGGCCAGTCAAAAATGGTCACAGAGTTGTCCTGAAGCCATTCCTTTATTATCTTAGCTGTGCGCTTAGGGCTATTGTCTTGTTGGAAGGTGAAACTTTCGGGCAAATCTGAGGTCCAGAGCACTCTTGAAGAAGTTTTCATTCTGGATACTCTGTACTTGGCCGCATTCATTACATTATTGTCAACCAGTCGTCCTGCCCCTGCAGCTGAAAAACACCCTCATAGTGCAGCGCCCCAGAGACCTGGTCGTTGCAGTAGTATCGCTCTGCCACTAAGGGGTCTGATGGTAAGTGATGGTACGTCTGATGGCACTAAAGGAGTTCATCTGACCAGGTATCACCAGCACACATTACACTTCACATTCCGGCCACTAGGGGGAGCAAAAGGTTTTATTTATTAGGCCACTCCTCACACTGGTAAAACTAGGGGTTGGATAGGAAGTTAGTTCAGAAGCTGACTGGGTTTTGTCCAGGCAACATCCCATGGCAGGGGGTGTTGCGGGGAAGATTCAGGGGGGTCCCTTTCAGGCGTGGGAACCTGGCAGGTACCTAGCGACAAGGCAGAACTTTACGGAACCACGCCTGCACTACCTTGCGGCTGTATCCTAAGAAAGGACACAAAGCGAAGGATATTGTGGACAGTGAGAAACGAGATCAAGCACAAAGGAGAACCAGTAGGAGTCGTGCCCCGAGAACGGCAACATCCTACTGAGGCGCGTAGCCGGTGCCCGGAACACCGAGGAAGTAACTGACTTTATGCCTTACTTCAAATACCGCAGGACAGTTAATTATAGGTTGGCTGTCTACCTTACATCACGTAAGCAGACATAGGGGGCAACCGTGGAGAGGGGCGTCTCTAGGGTCCCGTCAAACGGGTGTGTTCTAGCCATAACCAACTTGGGAGACGGAGAATAGAAAGAACGAGAAAGAACTAGAAAGAACGAGAACAGAAACGACAGTTGTGAGGACTATCCCGAATGCTCAGCAGGGAAGCACTACAACACACAGGCGCTAGTGGTAGGCAACGATTTCCACCTGCAAAGGGAACTCTGGATGTGCCTTCGGACCAGCTGGTCTCAGACAGCACTGTTAACTGTGCTCTGGATTGAGGATCCTGAAGTCACCAGTAAAGAGGTAAAGAGACGGCAACCCTGTGTCCTCGTTATTGTCTGCACCTCACACCATCACAATCCACCTTACTAGGAGGCCCTGGGGACATACTTCACCTGTGGGAAGGTTTACCATCTAGCTGCCATCACATCACCCCAGTGGACCCTAAGCAGCGTCGGTCACCCTGACCGAATACCACAGGTGGCGTCACGAAACCTTGACAGACTTGTATCACCTTTTATTGGACGCCCCTTAGCAGGGTCACGGACCGGGTCCAGCCACCGTGACAACCCCAGAACTGAGCCAGCAGAGCACCGGTACCGAGTAACCCGCGGCCCTGCGTCTGGGGGCACTCCAACTGGATGATGCTGCCACCACGTTTCACTCTTGGGATTGTATTGGGCAGGTGATGAGCAGTTCCTGATTTTCTCCACACGTACTTAGAATTATCACCAAAAAGGTCTTTCTTCATCTCACCAGACTAGAGAATCTTATTTTTCATAGTCTGGGAGTCCATCATGTGTTTTTTAGCAAACTCTATATAGGCTTTCATATGTCTTGCACTGAGGAGAGGCTTCCATTGGGCCAATCTGCTGTAAAGGACCGAATGGTGGACAGCTGCAGTGATAGTTGACTTTGTGGAACTTTCTCCCATCTCCCTACTGCATCCCACAGCCTTCCATAGCAAACCAAGTTGGCCTAGGAGCCCTCACACCAGCATATTGGTAAGCGCCTCTTTCCCTTTTTAGACACCTAGCATCCTTTCAGTGTTTTCTCCTAGTACTTACACCATCCTTGTTTTTTGCTCCTTACGGTCCGCACCACAGCATTACTCCAGTAAGGTGTTTTTTCGCCTCCTACTTTGTTTTACTCGGCAACACCAGGTGAACCTATATATGCCTCATTACCCATGTAGCATACAGCATCATACTACTCCTAATTAGGCTGTTAACACCTCCACTGGGTTTTATTATTTTCCATCTACTGTTATAGCCATTGGTTGTTGATTGTGTGCGTCTCAACACTATATATGCTTTTTTCTTCAGGCACGTTTCACTGAGCACTAGCACTTCTTATGTATTTATAAGGATGAACTCCATCGTCACCTCAACTCCAACCCACGTGGGAGCTCCACCTTCCTTTTTTTCCAGGATCACATATATCCTTTTATTGCATAGTGCATACTATATCCGCACAACTCATTTTTTCTTTTTCTTTTAAGTCCATACAGTGGTATATAGGATAGTTACCCCCTGGATAGATTCGACCACTGCGGTGGTGCCCGCATATATTTTCTATATACTCATTATGTATCCCTTGTATATACTTCTTTTATTTGTGTATTGAGACACTTTATGTTTTCCTTTTGATGTTTTATGTGATATTGCAATTGTACTGTGAAACTGTGACACCAGGCAGAGACTAAAATATTTGTTCTGTATTCTCTCTTGATATTTCTGTATCAGATAAAATGGAATTGTTCTGAGGAAGGTCCATTGGGACCGAAAACGTTTAACAGCATCTGTTGAATCTGTGTCTGGGCGTACAATAAAAAATCAACAAATTGCCACTTCATAACTTATTTGAGTGCCAAGTTTTTGTTATATATTACTGCATCTCAGCCACAGTGATCTTGGGGTTCTTTACCTCTGTTCCCAAGGCTCTTCTCCCACGATTGCTCAGTTTGGCAGGACGGCCAGGTCTAGGAAGACTTCTGGTGGTCCCAAACTTCTTCCATTTAAGGATTATGGAGGCCACTGTGCTCTTAGGAACCTTGAGTACTGCAGAAATTCTGTTGTAACCTTGGCCAGATCTGTGCCTTGCCACAATTCTGTCTCTGAGCTCCTTGGCCAGTTCCTTTGACCTCATGATTCTCACTTATTCTGTCATGTACTATGAGCTGTGAGGTCTTATATAGACAGGTGTGTGCCTTTCCAAATCAAGTCCTATCAGTTTAATTAAACACACCTGGACATCAATGAAGGAGTATAACCATCTCAAGGAGGATCACAAGGACATGGACAGCAAGTGACTTAAATATGAGTGTCTGAGCAAAGGGTCTGAATACTTATGACCATGTGACATTTCAGTTTTTCTTTTTTAATTAATTTGCAAAAATGTCTACATTTCTGTTTTTTTTCAGTCAAGATGGTGTACAGAGTGTACATTATTGTGAAAAAACATTAACTTTTTTGAATTTACCAAATGGCTCAAATTTCTCACATTTTCTCTTCTCTGTGGGCGTGTGGTAGTTCTTATTGGTGTAAATCTCCAGACAGACAAAGAGTGAAAAATGTAAAGGGGTTTGAATACTTTCCGTGCCCACTGTATGTGTGTGTCACTGACATCTATATATCTATCTATTCTATGTGTATCTATCTACTCTATTTTAACCTGTCACATTGTGATTTTACTGTACGTGGCAGACTAATTGCCGGCTTTTCATATCTATCTATCTATCTATCTATCTATCTATTTATCTATCTATCTATCCCATCCATTTCAGCTTTTCTCTCATGTCCTGTTCAACCTGTTTGTTGAGTCGAGCCGAAAAATATTCGGCTTTCCATTGACCTGCATTAGATCCGTTATTTGTTACAAACACACGTATATTAGAAAGTATTTGTGCCAATTTTCCCGAATCCGAATATTATACTATTCACTCATCACCAGTGACTTTTTGAAATGTGGTGACTCCAAGCTGACTCTCCATTTTGTGGGTTGCCTGTAGTGGAAGGGGTGTCAGAGGTCCGTTATACTATTTCACTCTTGGGAACTTAATGCCACTTTAGTGGTATGTGACATAGGAAAGATATATATCTCGGTATCATGTTAGCCAGTAGATAGAAAAATATTTAGATTTGAGAGTCCTCAGTGGTTGATACCTTTTAATTGCTAACTGAAAATATGGTAACAAATTGCAAGCTTTCAAGACTACACAGGTCTCTACATCAGGCATAGACTAAAAGAAATTCTGAAGAATCACATATTTATGCACAATACAGCCCAGAAATAATGCCATAGATAAGACAGGTGGCGGAAAGCAGAATTACCATGTGATATGTGAGAGTGATAAACAGTTGTGTCCATAAATATTGGAACAGTTCATAGATAAGGAAGTCTTAATGTTTTATGGTCCTTTGAATGGGTCTGGTACTGTGTTATGATGCCTCCACACTGTCTGAGGGGCAAGTTCCTTAATTGATGTAAAAATGCATAAATCTATGCGACACATTCATTCCTGCACTGAGTGTGTCAAAGGTCGTCATCAGTTTATACTCCCAAACCCTTCTGTCTCTCTAAGATTTGAAATTACCTTTTAATACAAGTAATCTCATGTCCATAGTGCTATGATCAGGGAGACAAAAATGTCTTGGAGGGGTGTCAGACGCCTATTATACTATTTCTACTCTGAGGAAATTGATGCCACTTTAGTGGTGTGTGACAATATATTTTTTAAATGTTTGCACTCCAAGTTGGGTCTCCAACTGGTGGGTTACCTGTAGTGGAAGAAGTATCAGAGGCCCATTATACTATTTCTACATTTGGGAAATTGATGCCACTTTAGTGGTATGTGGTAATAGTTTTTTGAAATGTATGCACTCCAAGTTGGGTCGCCTTCATATGTGTTGCCTGTTGCAGTAGGGCTTTCAGACCGGCAGGCCTGCATTTACTTTCAATCAACTATCTGTGTTACTATCCTGACATTTTATAACACTTGCGATCTAACCAGCTGATATTTGTGCCACCTGAATGTGTCTGAGCAAAAAAGCAGTTTGAGCAGTTGCATAAGGTATCAGGGCTCTCAGCACAGCAGGCTTACACTCGTCCCTCACTCACCTTGTCCTAATTAAAACTTACATTCAAAGTTGTAAATGCTGTAACAGACCCTGATACCTCATGCATTGTCCATGGCTGACTACTGCTATGACATTATCAAATTTCTACTGTCGGTGAATTGATAATCAATAAACTAATATCCTTACATTTTTATACCAATAGTAGTCAAGGAGACTGATGTTTGTGGGCACCTGAGAGTAGATGGAAAAAAGAATTGTTTGAGCTGTTGCATGAGCTACCAGGGTTCCCAGCAAAAAAAGGCTGACACTGCTCCCTCACCCACCTAGTCTTAATTGAATTTTCAATTCACAGCTCTAAATACTGGCTTAGACCCTGATACCTCATGCATGGCCAATGGCTGACTGCTCCTGTGCCATTATAAAATGTTTTACTGTCTGTCAATTGATCAGTCAGCTACCTGTGTAACTATCCTTACATTTTTATAGCATTAAGGCTCTACCAAGCTGAAATTGTGTGCCACCTGAGTGTGGCTGGGAAAAAACAGTTTTGGACTCTACGTATCCTAGAGACACTTTGGTCAGATTGTTGCGTTTTCCCACCAAGGAAGCATTCATACAACAAACAAGAAAGCCCCTTATACTTCCTACGGAATTTCAAGGGTTACAGGTGTATTCAGACTTATCTGCAGCAACATTGGCAAAGCGCAGAGAGTATGCACATGTATGTGCAGCCTTGAGAGACGCTAACATTAGATATAAATGGGGGTTTAATCCTGTGAAACTCCATATAATATATGACGGTAATATAGTGGCCTGCGTCTCACCTAAATCAGCTGAGGAGAAACTAGCGGTGTGGAAAATCATATGTGCCCCTGCTAGAGTGGAAAAAGGGAAGAAAGTAGTAAAAGATTGGAATAAAGCTTAAAGTCTAAAGTGGCGATTATGTAGGCCTCGTGGCTGGTCCTCGCGACATTAACTGGAGACAAATTTTGTTTTCCAGACCCCCAACAAGGCAGATGTTTTTTTTTTCTGCCCGCTGCCCGAGGTACAGGGCCTCCCCTATGGTACTTGTGATCAACCATAGGGATTTGATTGCATGTCGTTTTTTTTTTTTTTTGTTTGTTTCTCCTTTTTTTTTTTGTTTGTTGTTTTTTGCAGTTTGGGTCTGTAGTTTGTTTTACAACGTTGGATATTACAGATATTAGTGTATTTAATAGGATTGGTTCAAAGGGTAAGGATGAGGAGGACTTTATAGTAGAATATATGTATATGATGTAATGAGTATAAAAATAATGTCATTAAATGTTAAAGGCATGAATTCCCCTAGTAAAAGGAGCATGGTCTGGTCAGAGGTGTTAAAATCACAAGCAGAAATAATTTGTTTACAGGAGACACATCTGCTTGAAATAGATAATAGGAGATTTCACCATGATCAGTTTCCACATATTTTTTTTTCTAATAATACGGTCAAAAAATGTGGGGTCTGTATTATAATTAAACATACAGTGGCATGTGAAGTGTTACAGACATATGTAGACTCAGAAGGGAGATTTTTGATTTTGTCCTGTACTTTAAATGGGATAATTCATACATTAGCCACAATATATGCTCCGAATAGGGGCCAAGGAAAATTTATTAGAAAGGTATTTAAAAAAATACAGGCAGTTGGAAAAGGAGGTAAAGTAGTTTGTGGGGATTTTAATCTTCCTATGAGTAGAGAGATGGATAGTTCTCGAGGGGGTGAGCGGAGTCGAGGGGAGTTGAGATCACTAGCACTCGAATTTCATTATCATGATTATTGGAGATATGTTCAAGCATCAGAAAGAGATTATACTTTTTTCTCCCACCGACACCACACATACAGCAGAATAGATTATTTTCTGGTGGATGATAACATTTTATTAAGGAGTATGGAAGCAAAGATTGGTTTGATAACATGGTCGGATCATGCTCCTACATATCTTAAGATCTCATTGTCTCACCAACAAGCGCCAATATTTAGGTGGCGCATGAATGAGGAAATGCTCCTAAATGAAAGGGTATCTTCGATAGTAGGTTCTGCAGTAAGGGAATATTTTGACCAAAATGACAATGGGGAGATCAATGATGAAACATTGTGGATGGCACATAAAGCGGTTATAAGGGGGGTGTTATTACAACAAGCTTCGATTCTGAAACAAGGAAAGGAGAAAAGAGAACTTCTGGGCAGATTGCAAACCTTAGAATCTATTAATAAGAAGGCGGTCACTCCTTCAATCACTGCTGAACTATTTTCAATCAGATTTAAATTACGAGATTCAATGCTGTCTGCGTATGCACATAACTTGCGTAAATTAAAAACGAAATGGTATTCTGCTGGGGATAAAGGGGGGGGTCGTCCTTGCTCGAAGAATAAAAAACAGAGAGATAAAAAATAGGATTGAATATATTTTGAAGTCAGATGGGTCTTATGTGAGAAACCCTATGGGAATAGCTGAAGAATTTGTTAAATATTATATAAAGCTGTATAATCTGGGGAGTGACCCGGGGATCCCACAACCCTCGACGCAGGGAATAAAAAATTATCTTGGATCTGTGAATCTCCCTAAGATCTCAGATGAGCAATTGAGCTATTTGAATGCTCCCTTCACAAAAGAAGAAATTATTTCGATCATAAAACAATCTAATAGGGCTAGCGCTCCTGGGCCGGATGGATTTTCTAACTATTATTACCAAATTTTTCAGGAGGAGTTGGTTCCTTTTATGTTGAGAATATTTTCGAGGTGGAGGGATGAGGGGTCAATCGAGAAAGTTAATTTGAAGGCTACTATTATTACTATACCGAAACCCGGCAAAACACCCACAACCCCAGAAAATTTTAGACCTATAGCTCTCTTGAACACCGATATAAAAATTTTTACTAAAATGTTAGCCTCACATTTAAATCAGATCATTCCAGATCTGGTCTCATCAGACCAGGTAGGGTTTGTGAGGGGTAGAGAGGCGAAAGATGGAATACGCCGAATGATAGACCTAGTTCGGATTGCGGAGCTGTCTGGCTTCCCCAGTGCATTCCTGTCATTGGACGCAGAGAAGGCCTTTGACAGGGTGCACTGGGGTTATGTCCGGGCAGTTCTGGAAAAATTTGGGTTGGGAGGATCAATTCTCGCAGCTATTTTAGCTATATATTCTGCCCCTTCGGCGAGAGTGTGGACGGCGGGCGCTCTGTCGGGACCTTTTTATATAACAAACGGGACGCGACAGGGCTGCCCCCTGTCCGCAATAATTTTTGCCCTATGTATGGAACCACTGGCAGAAAGGATTAGGATTTCGCCTTTAATTTCAGGGGTAATGGTAGGAAAGGAGGCTCATAAAATAAGTCTTTATGCGGATGATATTATTATTTCTTGTGTGAACATCAAACTGTCCTTATCGACAGTCTTAGAGGAGCTGAAGGAATTCAGTGAGATATCGTTTTATAAATTAAACCTGAATAAATCATCAATCCTTCCGGTGGCAATATCAATAGAGTCCATACAAGATATGAAGAAATTATTTTCATTCCAGTGGTTAAAAGAAGGAATTCCGTACTTAGGGATAATGTTGACAACTACAGATCAGATAATAAAAGTAAATTTTACAAATCTACATATTCAAATTTAAATTTTACTAGAAGATATGCATAAAATCACCACTTCTTGGATAGCCCGTATTAATGTTTTCAAAATGATAGCCTTAACAAAGATCTTGTACTATTTCAGAACCCTCCCCCTAAATATACCAAAAAAATATATTTATGACCTACAACTATTAATTAGTAAATATATATGGGCATATAAGAAACCACGCGTAGCAAAGGCAATACTATATCTACCTATGGAAGCAGGGGGGATGGGAGTTCCGGATCTAATGGCATATCATAGAGCCTCAATATTAGTGGGTTTAAAAGAATGGTGGCAGATGACTGGAAACCACAGATGGATGCAGATAGAAAAATTTTACTCTAGACGGGGCTCCACACGTCTGGCGTTAGAGACAGAGTTAATTCAAACCGGACCCACCTCCCCCTTATTGCCAACAATGCAGGCGGCAATCCGGCTATGGAGACTGTTATTGCCCTCGCTGCTAGGGATACCATGTGAAACATTATCAATATATGCCATTGAGCCCCATATTCCTTATTTAAACCTCCAACAATGGCGAGGGGCAGGTATACAAACTTTAGCAGATATAATGGAAAGCACTGGAGTTATCCCTTTTGATCAATTGGCTAATAAATATACTGGAATACGAAAATATTTTTATCAGTATTTACAAAATAGGAATTTTCTAAATAAAATTGTAAAAGCGAGACACTCCGGTACTACGGGAGAGGGAAAGATGGGAAAACTTATAGTAACAGTAGGTCCAATTATAAAAGGAATATCGGTGTTTTATAGAGCTTTAGTTAATCCAGTGCAAGAGATTAAACTGCCCTATATGAAAAAATGGGAATTAGAGTTAGGGGAGGTATTGGAATTGAAACTATGGGGAAATAGCATAAAGGAGGTTAAGAGAGTGTCAGCCTGTATAAATCACGTGGAACAATTAAAGAAAACTCAAATGAGATGGTATCTATGCCCAGAGAGAATTGCAAAATTTAATCCGCAATCCCCCCATTTATGTTGGCGAGGATGTGGACTAGTAGGCAACCAGAGACATATTTGGTACTTGTGCTCGAAGCTTTTATCCTTCTGGGGTGATGTGTTGAAACTGATTATGGAGATTACGGGGGTAACAGTACAAATTACTCCATCAATGGCGATTTTACACATCGGTTTGGAAATATTTCCTAAACAAATTAGAGGGTTGATATCACATATGTTGATAGCGGCTCGGATACTGTTGGCTAGAAAATGGAAGGAGATTTCTCCTCCAACCCTAAAAGAGCTGACCGAAAAGCTGAATGTGAACTGTAAATATGAATTAATGTTGTCTCAGTCTCGTACTAGGAGAAAAAAGGTAGCAAAGATTTGGCAGACCTGGACTGTGAGTAAATATTATTTGTCTTAACATAGCTGTTAAGGGGGAGGAAGGAAAAAAAAGAAAAAAGAAAGAGATTTTTTTTTTCTTTTCTCTCCTTTTGTGATGTAATTATAATTTGTAATGGAAATAATTTATGTTTTTGTTGTTATGTGTCATTTTGTGAAAATAAAATAAATATTAAAGGAAAAAAACCGTTTTAGCTGCTGTATGAGGTATCAGGGCTCCCAGCAAACAAGGCTTACATCGGTCCCTCATTCAGTTTGTCTGAAATGAAGCTTCAATTCAAAACTCTAAATGTTAGCCCAGATCCTGATACCTCATGCATGGCCCATGGCTGACTGCTGCTTTGCCATTATCAAATTTCTACTGTGGGTGATTTGATTATCAGTCAACTGCCTGTGTTACTATCCTTACATTTTTCTAACATGTGTGGTCTACCAACTACTAAGCTGATATTTGTGCCACGTGTGGCTGAGCAAAATAGCTGTTTCAGCTGTTGCATGAGGTATCAGGGCTCCCAGCAAAAAGGCTTACGGTCTCCAAACCGAGCCTTGAAAGATTCAGTCATCTCTGTTGATGACTCCAAACTATGTAGGATAATAAAACCTTACCTTGATCCTATATTATTGTAATACGATCTGGGTATGATGGCTGAATGGCCAAACACTTGACAAACAAGGTTTAATGTAGACAAATGTAGAGTAATGCAGCTAGCTCAGAGTAATCCTATTGATTCATATACATTAAATGGGAGTATACTCAGGACTACAGAACAAGAGAAGGACTTGGGTATTCTGGTTACAAGTAAGCTGAGCAGTAGTACTCAATGTCAATCAGTGGCAATAGAAAACAAGATTTTAGGGTGTATAAAAAAAGAGATAAATCACTTGTGAGGCCATATCCAGAATATGGGATCCAGTTTTGGGCTCTACATTTAAAAAAGGATATTCAGAAATGCAACCAGTTTATTACAAGGGATGGAAGGCCTCTCATATGAGGAGAGGTTGGACAATTTGGGCTTGTTTAGCTTAGAAAAAAAGACGACTCCGATGGGATCTCTTTTACATGTACATGTCTGGTTAGTACAAAGGACTAAGCACTGGCACACGACTTTTTCCTTCCAAGGACCATACTTAGGACCGGGGCCACTCATTGCTGGTGGGTGAAAGGAGATTCCGACAGCTAAATAGGAAAGGGTTTTTTACAGTTAGAGCAGTCAGAATATGAAATGCTCTACCACAAGAGGTAGTAATAGTAATAGCTTTTAAAAAAGGGCTGGATGTTTTCCTCAATGCACTTAATATTGCGAGTTATAGTTAAATTAGTGGCAAAATGTATAATTTGTGGAGAAAAGTTAAACTTGATGGAAATGTGCACTCCCACACCCAATAACCACAGGTGATTTTAAGTAGTTAGCTGGTCCACTCCTGACCCATAAATTGTAGGCTTTTTTGCCCAGGAGAGGTGACAAAACAGGACAGGGACCCAATTACGAAGGACACCTTGATTTGGCAATTAGGCTCACATACATTGGCCAATTTATACGCGAAGTACCTTCCTTTTTTCATAGCAATGTTTGTAGATAAATATTTCATTTTTACATTATATAGCGCTTTTTTCCTATATTCTTTGTAAATAATGGTGCAACCTTTATCTTTTTTTAACTTATATGTTTTTTGGTTGGCGCCTGTTCACACTAGCTTGGATGTGCTGGTCTTGTTCTCTATTTGTATTAGGCTGCTGTCACACTCGCAGTATTTGTTCAGTATGTTACATCAGTGTTTGTAAGCCAAAACCAGGAGTGGAACAAATAGAGGAAAAGTATAATAGAAACATATGCACCACTTCTGCATTTATCACCCACTCCTGGTTTTGGCTGAGAAACACTGATGTAAAATACTGACTAAATACTGCTAGTGTGACGGCAGCCTTAAGCCTTTTGGACATGTGCACTCCCACTCCCAATAGCCAAAGAAGATTTTAAGTAGTTAGCTGGTCCACTCCTGAGTCCTGACCCATAAATTGTAGGCTTTTTTGCCTAGGAGAGGTGATAAAGCAGAACAGGGACCCAATTATGAAGAACGCCTTGACGTGGCAATTGGGATCACATACATTGGCCAATTTATGAGTGAAGTACCTTCCTTTTTCATAACAATTTTTGCAGATAAATATTTCATGTGTACTTTATATGACGCTTTTTTCCTATTTTCTACGGCAGTAATGCATTTTCAATGTTCTAGAGTAATCATCCTTGGTAAATAACGATGCAACCTGTTAGGACTGGCGGAACGCACCAAGAGAGATGATATAGATGCGTTCGCAGTCCGGGGTCCACCGTGCAGGTGAAACCTGCTGCTAGGAAATGACAGACTATATGGCGGTATCCAAAAGTATACACGCGTGGGTTAAACCTCACCCAGCGTGAAGAAAGCGATCCTGTTGCGTCACAGGACCGCGGTACCGCACATAGAGCGCGAGCAAGTGGTCAGCGAACTTAACCCCAACAGGGATTGTAGTCCGATTAGACCCTTGCTGGCACTACACCGCTACTGGGTGTGTAAGGAAATATATAATTATAGCACCGAAGTGCGAACTGTGCCGTGCTGGCAGGTACCACTAAGCACCCAGACGTGGGTCAGGAAGCGCACACTGGCGCGTGGCACCGCACTGGCGGTCACAGCAATAGACGCTGATACGTGTGTGACACGTTGAGTGATTAGTCGGGAGCTAGATAGCAGCCATACACCATACGCGAACAGTCATACAATAGGGTAGGGGTATTTAATGAACGACTTGCACTCACAACAAACACACGTATTAAATTGTACACTAGCGCATGGCCGTGCGGTCATGCGCAGTTTATATAGTTGCAGGACAGGAAGTGGCCACAGAAACTTTGCCCTTCCAAGACCTGCCAAGAGGACCAATAGAATGCGCTGCAGAGTCTGAGCACATGACCCTCGATCTCCAACGGGAGATCTTGCCCTGGGCATGCTCAGTGTGCGCAGACAAGGACTTAGTCCCAGAGAAGTCCACTCGCTGCTGACCAGCACTGACTTTAATGGCAGGAGCTGAAGAAGCAGCAGTAACTCTCTGAACAGAGTGAGACCGAGCAAGACGCTGGGACCGACGTCCCTGCTGAGCAGGCTCCACTGCGGCTGGATAGGAATGGGGGACCGCAGCGGAGACGGCTCGAGATTCCCCCTGTGCAGAAGCGGGAACTCGAGACCTAACATTACCCCCCCTCCTAGGACCCCCCCCTCCTTGGGCCTCGCTACGCTCGAAGGCAGCAATGAGCTGTGGGGCCCGAATGTTTTCAGCAGGCTCCCATGACCTGTCCTCTGGGCCATAACCCTTCCAATCCACCAGATAGAACTTTTTGCCGCGTACCACCTTGCACCTCAAAATAGCGTTCACCTCGTAATCGTCCGTAGACGAACCCGATGTCCTGGCAGATGACTCGGAAAACCGGGACATGTATACGGGTTTCAAGAGGGACACATGAAAGGTGTCGGTGATACCCAAGCGTGGAGGAAGAGCCAAACGGTAGACCACAGGATTAACCCGTTCGAGAACCTTGAAGGGACCCAAGTAGCGAGGAGCAAACTTAGTGGACTCAACTCACAGCCTGATGTTACGGGCGGAGAGCCACACCAAGTCGCCAGGAGCAAAGGTCGGAGCGGGGCACCGATGAACATCGGCGGAGGACCTCATTCTCTCTTTGGAGGCCCGAATGGCATCCTGCGTGCGGTCCCAAATGTCCCTTGCCTCCACAGCCCAGTCTGCCACCCTGGAGTCAGCAGAAGACACAGGCATGGGCACAGGAACACGCGAATGCTGGCCGTAATTTAGGAGGAATGGAGTCTGACCGGTGGAGTCGGCTGCGGCATTGTTAAGTGCAAACTTTGCCCACGGTAGCAAGGATGCCCAGTCATCCTGCCTGGCAGAAACAAAATGTCGTAAATATGTGACCAAGGTCTGGTTGGCCCTCTCTACCAACCCATTCGTCTCGGGATGATATGCTGAAAAGAGATTCAACTCAATACTGAGTAGACGACAAAGCTCTCTCCAGAATCGAGACGCAAACTGGGGACCCGGGTCACTAACAATTTTGTCTGGCATACCGTGTAGGCGAAAGATATGTTTGATGAACAAGACAGCCAACGCCCGTGCAGAAGGTAGCCGTGGAAGAGGCACCAAGTGCACCATTTTGGAAAAATGGTCGGTGATCACCCAGATAATGGTGCAGTTACGAGACTTGGGTAAGCCCACCACAAAGTCCATCCCGACCATCTCCCAGGGCCTGTCCGCCACCGGCAGAGGATAAAGCAAACCAGCTGGCCGTTGCCGAGGAGTCTTGTTCTTGGCGCAAGAGACACACGCCCGAACATACTCTGCGACATCACGAGCCATATGCAGCCACCAGTATGTCCTCGCCAGTAACTCAGATGTCCTTTTGGTACCAAAATGTCCACCCACCCTGGACGAGTGTGCCCAAGAGAGAACCTCCGGTCGCAAACTGGATGGAACAAAAGTCTTGCCCGGGGCACAGACTCTAGCGAAACCGGGGCCACAGTTCTCAAGCTCTCGGTGGGGACAATAAGCCGAGGCTCCTCCTCCTCCTCCACAGATGACACAACGGAGCGAGAGAGAGCGTCGGCCCGAATGTTCTTCTCCCCAGAAAGAAAATGGAGGGTGAAATGAAACCGGGAGAAGAATAAGGACCATCTGGCCTGGCGAGAATTCAACCGCTGGGCTGTCTGCAGGTACACCAAATTTTTATGGTCTGTGAAGACTTGGAAGGGAAAACGTGCTCCCTCCAAGAGATGTCTCCACTCCGAGAAAGCCAACTTCATGGCTAGCAACTCCCTGTCCCCGATGGAATAATTCCTCTCTGCTGGTGAGAAGGTCTTGGAGAAAAAGAAGCAAGGATGCTTCCGACCTTGAGCATCCTTTTGGAAGAGGACTGCTCCAGCACCAACAGAAGAGGCATCCACCTCCATGATAAATGGCTTATCAACATTGGGGCGATGTAGGATGGGATTGGTCGCGCGAGCGGTCACATGGGCGGCCGCGCGGCCAATCACAAGCCGCGACGTCACCGCGAACGTCACCGCAAGGTCCTGGAAGGCTGTTTCTAAGGAAGGAAGGTTCCTGGTTGGTACCAGGGCGCGTCAGAGGGTAAGTATTTTTTATTTTAATTCTTTATTTTACACTTAAATCTGAATTCCGATACCAATTCCCGATATAAACATATCGAGAATCGGTATCGGAATTCCGATTCTAGATTCAAAAGATCGCCGACTTCATGGCCCACACAGGGGTCGGGTCGGGTTTCATGAAACCCGACTTTGCCAAAAGTCGGCGACTTTTGAATATTTTCAACTCGTTTCGCTCAACCCTAGTAAGGACTCCTGCTCAAACATACACTTCTCCAACTTGGCATAGAGGGAGTTTGCCCGTAGGAGGTCGAAGACTTTGCAAACATCTCTCCGGTGGGAGTCAATATCTGGAGAGTAGATGAGAATATCATCCAGATAGACTACGACCGAGGTGGAAAGCATATCCCGGAAGAAATCATTCACAAAGTCTTGGAAAACGGCTGGGGCATTACAGAGCCCGAAGGGCATCACCAGATATTCATAGTGCCCATCCCTGGTGTTAAAAGCCGTCTTCCATTCGTCCCCCTCACGGATGCGAATCAGGTTGTAAGCACCCCGCAGATCTAGTTTAGTAAATACCCTTGCTCCCCGAAGCCTATCGAAGAGCTCAGATATCAAGGGCAAAGGATACTTATTTTTAACGGTGATGGCATTAAGACCCCTGTAGTCTATGCATGGACGCAATTCCCCATTCTTCTTCTGCACGAAGAAGAACCCTGCCCCAGCAGGTGACACTGACTTCCTAATGAATCCTCTTGCCATATTTTCCTGGATGTACTGTGACATTGCCTCCGTCTCCGGGAGATATAGCGGACAGACTCGACCCCGGGGAGGCTCAGCACCAGGCAAGAGATCAATAGGACAGTCATAGGGGCGATGGGGCGGAAGGATCTCCGCCGCCTTTTTGGAGAACACGTCTGCATAAGACCAATACTGCTTGGGGAGAGAGGAAAGATCTGCGGGTACCTCTGTAGAAGCAACCTGAACGCACTCCCTCTGACACCTACCCCCACAAGATTCACCCCATCCCAGGATTCTGCCAGAGGACCACTCGATATGAGGAGAGTGGTACCGTAGCCAAGGTATTCCCAACAGGACCTCATCA
Source organism: Ranitomeya imitator (assembly GCF_032444005.1). Classification (NCBI taxonomy): domain Eukaryota; kingdom Metazoa; phylum Chordata; class Amphibia; order Anura; family Dendrobatidae; genus Ranitomeya; species Ranitomeya imitator. The sequence goes on along the minus strand of NC_091284.1, from coordinate 221,197,067 downwards.
ATTCCCTCAGGAATGACGAGCAGCGATATAATCTACTGATGAGATGGCGACATGGACAGAGTAAAAGGGATGGTCTGGTGTGTTATCTGTGAGGGCAGTGTCGACCCATTCACCACTCGTACCGTTACTGGTTGAGCTAGCATAACCAGGGGTATTGCGTGACGTTGGGCGAAGGCAGAAGACATAAAATTGCCCTCCGCCCCAGAATCCACACAGAGCTCTACCGAGTGGGAGAATGAGCCTATAGTAATTGTCCCCTTAAAGGACAATTTAGAGGCAAACGTCGCCGTGTCTAGTGTACCTCCACCTACTACCACTAGACGCTGACGTTTCCTCGACCGCTGAGAACATCTGGTGGCTAGATGTCCTGACTGCTGGCAAACATGACAGACCTTGAGTGCACAAGCGGTCCGGGAATTAGATCCCGCTTGTGTCACTTCCCTGGCCTCATGTGACTCAGGAACCAGGACCGGAGATTCCAGAGGTTTGGCAAAGGTAGGAGCCAGCCGAAACCTCTGCTTACACTGGGCTAGCTCTAACCTCCGCTCGTTAAAACGGAGGTCAATTCGAGTGGAGACAGTTATTAACTCCTCCAGTGTGGCAGGAATCTCCCTAGTGGCCAGAGCGTCCTTAACGTGGTCAGCCAGGCCCCTCCAAAATATGGGGATAAGAGCTTTATCCGACCAATCCAGCTCAGAAGCTAAAGTGCGGAATTGGACGGCAAAATGACTGACCAAGGACTCACCCTGAGTTAATGCCAGCAGTTGGAGCGCAGTATCATGGGTGACTTGAGGTCCCAAAAAGACCTGTTTCAGAGTGCTCAGAAACAGCGGAGCACTCTGCACCACATGATCGCCACGCTCCCACAGCGGCGTAGCCCATTCCAACTCCCTGTCTGACAAGAGAGACACTATAAATCCCACCTTAGCCCGCCCTGTGGGAAAACGTGCAGCCAGGAGCTCGAGGTGAATAGAGCACTGACTCACAAATCCCCTACAAAATTTGCTATCACCAGAAAATGTTTCTGGCAGCGGGAGGCAAGAAAATGTCGGAGCAGGGGTGGCAATGGACAGGGTTGCTGCAGCCACGCTAGCAGCCTGTACAGCAACTGCGGTAACATCCACAGCTGAGGTTGCGCTCTCAAGAGCCGCCAACCTACCCTCCAGCTGCTGGATATACCGCAAGGATTGCTGTTTGTCCGTCATTACTAGCCAGACCCTGGCGCTAGTGTAATGTTAGGGCTAGCGGAATGCACCAAATGATAAGACAGATAGAGTATGGTGCGTTCGCAGCCCGGGGTCCACCGTGCAGAGATGGAACCTGCTGCCAAGTAATGCGGACTATATGGCGGTACTCATAAGTATACACACGTGGGTTAAACTTCACCCAGCATGAAGGAAGCAATCCTGTTGCGTCACAGGACCGAGGTACCGCACATAGAGCGCGAGCAAGTAGTCAGCAAACTCAACCCCAACTAGGATTGAAGTCCGATTAGACCCTTGCTGGCACAACACCACAACTGGGTGTGTAAGGAAACTCAATAACAATATTAAGGCACAAGAGTGCATGCGGTGCCGCACTGACGAACGCCACTAACCACCCAGGCTTGGGTACCGAAAGCACAGAGGAAGTGCACGGCGCCGTACTGGCGGTCACAGCAACTGGACGCTGTAATGTGTGATTCGTGCTGTAGGATAAGTCGGGCGCTAGATAGCAACCATACACCTTCCGCGAACAGACATTCAATAGGGTAGGGGTATCCAAGGACGACTTGCACTCACAACATACACACATTAACAATTGTACACTAGCGCATGGCCGTGCAGTCATGCGCAGTTTATATAGTTGCAGCACAGGAAGTGGCCACAGAAACTTTGCCCTTCCAAGACCTGCCAAGAGGACCAATGGAATGTGCTGCAGAGCCTGAGCACATGACCCTCGATCTCCAACGGGAGATCTTGCCCTGGGCATGCTCAGTGTGTGCAGACAAGGACTTAGTCCCAGAGAAGTCCGCTCGCTGCTGACCAGCACTGGCTTTAATGGCAGAAGCTGAAGAAGCAGCAGTAACTCTCTGTACAGAGTGAGACTGAGCAAGACGCTGGGACCGACGTCCCTGCTGAGCAGACTCCACTGCGGCTGGATAAGAATGGGAGACCGCAGCGGAGATGGCTCGAGATTCCCCCTGTGCAGAAGCGGGAACTCGAGACCTAACACCCTCTCAGTGAGGTTGGACTGTGTTCTGTTATTAAACAATAAAGCAAAAAAAAAACAGTATTAGTTAAATAATTTGATTAGACATCTGTGCAGTAACCACCGATTGACCAAACCACTGCATGAACAGCTCTACCCTCGCCTACTGTATTCTCACCCATCCCTTGTTGTAGCTTGTGAGGCTTTGCAGGTAGTGTCCTCTCACCTCCTGTACCATTTTGTTTTTTGTATTATTTTTTTTTATAATTTTTTTTGAAAATGTTTACCCCCCCCTTACATGTAAAGCGCCATGGAATAAATGGCGCTTGAACAAGAACAAATAATATCAATACTAATTTTCAAACGAAAAAATGTGTTGTGTTGTTTTGACTTACTGTCTTAGAACCATACTGCCATCCAAAAAGGAAAGCCGATCGTAGTAAATGTACTTCCTTTTTTTGGGTGGTGTTGCTGACCCACTTCTTGCCCGCTGCTGCCTTTCTCGCCGTTACTGGTCCCTGATGCTGCGCCATTGTCTCATAACATCATCCACTGCAATGACATGGTAACAAATATTGTTTATATTGTTTAAGCTCATTCTGCACATTGCTTAAAACAGTTGGCATTGATAGATCATATATGAACGATGATAATAAAATGCCTTCTTAAATGATTTTCCTAAAGTTACAATTGCTTAAAAAAAAAAAAAAAAAAAAAAAAAAGAAACAACACAAGGACAGGGTCCACACAACTCTGTACCAGTTTGGCATAAAAAATAGTACCCAATGCAACATCCATATTAGCTATTTACGTAAACACTTTCTCATGTTAATCGTCTTTGTTTTTACCAAAAAATGCCAAAAAGTACCATACTAATGCCAAAAATATTCTTCCTGTACTCATGTAGGTAAAGCATTTTTCAAGGTTAATTAATGTGGAAACAAGAGTGTACTTACAAAGTTGTGTCTGCTCCGCACGTGGCCGTTGGGCATAATCTGGGAATAGGATCCCACAGATGGTCCTCCAAGCTGCCTCTTTCCTGGCCCGGTTGGAATAATTTGGATCCCACTGGTCCCAGATTTCTGGCCTTTCTTGGACCAGGATGAGGAGCATATCCACGTTAATGATGCTTGCCATGCTGCTTGCAACTCCGTGGAGGCGAGCACCAGACTTCTGGGATGTCTGTGTGGCTTTTTTAGCTAATTAGCATGTTTGAGCTTCCTGATTGAGGGCTTGGCACAATTCCTGGCACCTGGAGATGTCTGGAGATGTCTGGCGTATTTCTCGCAAGTCACACTGCTGGTCCGCGTGTAATCCGTATTTTTCTCGCCCCCATAGACTTTCATTGGCGATTTGTTTGCGCGATACGGTGACAAACGCAGCATGCTAGGATTTTCTACAGCCGTACAAGACCGTATAATACGGATCCGTAAAATACGGCAGATAGGAGCTGGGCCATAGAGAATCATTGTACCGTATGCAATCCGTATTTTCAGCGCCTCTCATACGTCCGTAAAACTCGGTAGTGTGACGCCGGCCTAATTCTCCCACAGCATTCCAACACAGTATAATTTCCCCCAGAGCCCACCTACATAGTATGATGGTCCTGCAGTCCCCATTATACAGAGTTTGATTGCCCCTACAACCCCGCACACATTATAATTGCTCCCACAGGAGTTCCCACTAATATTATGATGGCCCAGCAACCTATTTCTCTATCCACACACTCATTATAAGGCTCCACAGCCCCCAACTAATACTGATATAAAAAAGCTACTCACCCAGTCTCGTTCCACCAACGAGTTGCTCCCACCAGTGCACTGCAATGTGTGACCTGAGGCTCAGTGCAGAATGAGCAATCTTGTGTTGTCATCATGCCTACTATACTAAGACCCACACTCCCTGTTTAACCATTATGTTCAACCGTATTTGCATCTGGAAAATGCAGATACTAGTGTTAGGGGTCGAGTTCCCACCTCTGCACAGGGGGAATCTCGGGCCATCTCCGCTGCGGTCTCCCATTCTTCTCCTGCCGCAGTGGAGCCTGCTCAGCAGAGATGTCGGTCCCAGCATCTCGCTCAGTCTGACTCTATGCAAAGGGTTACTGCTGCCTTTCCAGCTTCTGCCATTGTAGCCAGTACTGGGCAGCGGCGAGCAGACGTGTTTGGGTCCTACCTACTTTTCCCCTTCTGAGCATGCCCAGGGAAAGGTCCTGTACTTGCTGCAGCTATAAAAGGTTCGCATGACCGCACGGCCATGCGCTAGTATCAATTCATGTCATGAGTTTTGCGCCAATGTGGTCATTCATGTGTGTATTCAGGGCCCCGGCTGAAATAAGCCAGTAGAATACTGGCACCTCCGGTGAGGAGATGGTGTGTATGCATTCAGGGCCCCAGCTGAAATAAGCCACTAGAATACCAGCTCCTCCGGTGAGGAGATTGCCTCTTTGACTGCGTGACCACAAACTGGTACTAGTGCTGTTAGCCTTACGCCACTACAACAAATTTGTTATCTATATTCTGAAAACTGTTTCCTTCCTAAAGAAATCTGTAGGTCCATACTGTAGCTTTGCATACCTTTACAGTGGGCACAGAGGGTTTTTCTTATTAGATGTAATATTAATGAGGTATACTCATAAAGGCACCAAATGAAGTTACTATAAATGGTGTTGTAAAAACAATGGCAAAACAATGAGGCCTTAATTATAGACTAACTGTTCATAAATTGGCAGTAACCAAAGTAACAACTTTTATAATCATTGTATATTCTGAGAGGCAGCATAAAATATTAAAAAGTAATACCAATGCATATTGTGGTGTTTAGAACAAAGGATAAACGTTGTAATGAGCGATTGCCCATCTGTTCACATGCTACTTTTATGTCTGAGAATGTGACTTATACTCAAATATTGAAATATTGCAGAATAAAGATAACTATCTTCTCATGAGGGAGTCAACATCCTTTAGATAATAAGCCTGGGAAATCTTTTCCGAACACCCAGAAATTCCATTTGCCTAATATATTTCTATTTACCCATATAAATCTTGGGTAATGAAAAGAGCATTGACCAGTTTCCTACATTGCTAATAATATCTCATATATAACAGTAGACATCGTTACAATATTATCAATGATGTGGTTAAAAGAGGAGGTAGTTACATTGCAAAATACGCCTGTGTGGTGGAGTATATACTGTATAATGCCCCAAATATTTTACTTGATTTAAGCACGGGTCCTGCAGGGAGGTTGCTTGCAGGCGCCTGCAGAGAGCAGGCGCCTGCAAGCCTGCAGCACTGCCTGTCAGATCGCTGATCTGACACAGTGCTGTGCAAAGTGTCAGATCAGCGATCTGACACTATAGCATGATGTCCCTCCCTGGGACAAAGTAAAAAAAGATATATTTACATGTCTAAAAAAAAAAATCCTAAATAAATAAAAAAAAAAATTGTTCCAATAAATACATTTCTTTATTTAAATAAAAAAAAAACAATAAAAGTACACATATTTAGTATCGAGGCGTCCGTAACGACCTGACCTATAAAAGTATCCCACTAGTTAACCCCTTCAGTAAACACCGTAAAAAAAAGGGGCAAAAACAATTCTTTATCATCATACCTCCGAACAAAAAGTGGAATAACATGCGATCAAAAAGATGGACATAAATAAACCTGGTACCGCCAAAAACATCATCTTGTCCAGCAAAAAACGAGCCACATACAGCGTCATCAGCAAACAAATTAAAAACTTATAGCCCTCAGAATAAAGCGATGCAAAAATAATTATTTTTTCTATAAAATATTTTTTATTGTATAAAAGCGCCAAAACATAATAAAATGATCTAAATGAGGTATCGCCGTAGTCGTACTGACCCGAAGAATGAAACAGCTTAATCAATTTTACCATACCCAGAACGGTATAAAAGCCCCCCCCCAAAAGAAATTCACGAATTGTTGGTTTTTGTTCATTCTGCCAAACAAAAATCGGAATAAAAAGCGATCAAAAAATGTCATGTACCCGAAAATGGTACCAATTAAAACGTCAACTCGTCCCGCAAAAAACAAGACCTCACATGACTCTTTGACCAAAATATGGAAAAATGATAGCTCTCAATGTGGTAACGCAAAAAACATTTTTTGCAATAAAAAGGGTCTTTAGTGTGTGACAGATGCCAAAAATAAAAACCCGCTATAAAACCCCACTATGAATAGTAAATCAAACCCCCCTTTATCACCGCCTTAGTTAGGGAAAATAATAACATAAAAAAAGTATTTATTTCATTTTCCCATTAGGGTTAGGGTTGGAGCTAAAGTTAGGGTAGGGGCTAAAGTTAGGGTTAGGGCTGGGGCTAAAGTTAGGTTTGGGGTTGTGGCCAAACTTAGGGTTGGGGCTAGAGTTGGGAATAGGGTTTGGATTACGTTTACGGTTGGGTTAGGGTTGGGATTAGGGTTAGGGGGGAGTTGGGGTTAGGCGTGTGTTGAGGTTGGGATTAGGGTTAGGAGTTTGTTCGGGTTAGGGGTGTGGTTAGGGTTGAGATTAGGGTTAGGGTTGAGATTAGGGTTATGGGTGTGTTGGGGTTAGGGGTGTCGTTAGGGTTCGGATTAGGGTTAGGGGTGTGTTGGGGTTAGGGTTGGAGTTAGAATCGGGAGGTTTGCACTGTCTAGGCACACCAGGGGCTCTGCAAATGCAACATGACACCGGTAGCCCATTCCATCAAAGTCTGCATTCCAAAACCCACTTCTTCCCTTCTGAGCTCTGCCATGCGCCCAAACAATAGTTTTCTCCAACATATGGAGTATCACCGTACTCAGGACAAATTGCCCAACAACTTTTGGGGTCCAGATACCTTTGGGAAAATACAAAATTGGGGGCTAAAATATCATTTTTGTGGAAAAAAATGATTTTTTAATTTTCACAGCTCTACATTATAAACTTCTGTGAAGCACTTGGGGGTTCAAAGTGCTCACTACACATATCTAGATAAGTTCCTTAGGGGGTCTACTTTCCAAAATGGGGTCACTTTTGGGGAATTTCCACTGTGCAGGCACATCAGGGGCTCTCCAAACGCGACATGGTGTCCTATCTCAATTCCAGCAAATTTTGCATTGAAAAGTCAAATGGCACTCCATCCCTTCCGAGCTCTGCCATGCTCCTAAACTTTTAACCCTTATAACTCCCTAACAAAAAAAATTTTGGTTCCAAAATTGTGCTGATGTAAAGTAGACATATGGGAAATGTTACTTATTATGTATTTTGTGTGATATATCTCTGTGATTTAAAGGCATGAAAATTAAAATTTGGAAAATTGTGAAATTTTCAAAATTTTCGCCAAATTTCCATTTTTTCCACAAATAAACTCAAGTAATGTCAAAGAAATTATACCACTGTCATGAAGTACAATATGTCATGAGAAGACAATGTCAGAATCACTGGGATCCATGGAAGCGTTACAGAGTTATAACCTCATAAAGGGACAGTTGTCAGAATTGTAAAAATTGGCCCGGTCATTACCGTGCAAACCACCGAGTAATGGGAGTGAAGGGGTTAAGAAGATGTTTCACTATTTTCAGACACAAAATGTTGTTGTTGTATAACAAAAAGAAAAATGTAAAATTGCATCAAAGGTATTTTACTTGTGCCAGTTTTATGACTTATTGTTTATCCTAGTAATTTTTAGGAGACAACTTAAAATATTCTGTCTTTAATCCCTTGCCGACATATGACATACAAGTATGTCATAAGTGTCATAAGATAGATGTGAGTGTATTGATCAGGCTCAGGAGAAGAGCCTGCACCTTACACATATGGTACCTACCAGGGGATTCCATCCATCCTTCCGTGTGTCTGGGATGCAGTTACTGACAGACTAACCACCCAATCTGGTACAGGGTCATGCTGAAGCTTTCAGTAGTTTGATTGACAGCTCAGTGTCCTGTGTGGTGCAGGGACATGCTGAGCCGTCGGTGTTTTGATTAACAGCTCGGCCATCCTATCTGAGACTGGGAGGTGCTGGCTGTGTCCAGTTGTTTATTGACCCAGGTGATTGCCGTGCTTTTGTCTGGGTTATTAGTCCCAGACCTCTGCCAGACATACATTTAGCTTTTGTGAGATTCGTCTCTCTGTGCCTTGTGTTCTATTTGTTGATCATTCGTTGCCTGACATTGGACCTCGTTCTGATTATCTGTCTGCTTAACCCCTTTGTTCTGAGCCACTCTTTGCTGTATTTTGACCTTGGACCGTTACCTAACTTGGCTTTTGTCTCTTCCATCTGTTTATGACGTACCCTCCTGGCATTTGACCTCAGACTCCTTGACTACCCCTATTCATGGCTTGTGAATTAGAAGTGACTCAGCATCACAGTACCAGTGTTTTATACTGACAGCACATGTCTCTAAAAACAGCAATTATTTCTAGCTCTGATGCTGCTGCCAATACCTGACAGTGGCATTTAAGTGTTTCAGTCCAAGAGGGGTGCTTGGTATTACAGCTATCGGCCCCCTCACAGCACATGGCTCCCCATTGCTATCATCATGGTTTACAGGCTGGGCTTTACATGATATTATTAGCTTCACCATATACTACAATAGAAAAGCATTTCAGTCAGCATTTAAGGCTTAATATCGGCACTCAGCAAAAATATTTACTCATACACTTGAATGGTGCTCAGCAAATATGTATAGAAAGTCCAAAGATTTTGTAGAAATGAATAATGAAATTGCAAAACTCCACTGCACATAAAAGTCCAAAAGACTTTATTCTAAAAAGGTAAAATTACAGTGTGGTAGTATGTGGAAAACTTCAGTGTACTGGCAATAGCCATTTCATGCCCAGCAGGCACTTCTTCTCAAACCGGACTTCCCTTTGGTAATTCCAAAAACAAGAAAGTAAGTTTATTTGGTATAGCTGAGTAAGTAAAAGTCCAAATAATTAGGACAGATACCGTATATACTCGAGTATAAGCCGACCCGAGTATAAGCCAAGACCCCTAATTTTGCCACAAAAAATTGTGAAAACTTAATGACTCAAGTATAAGCCTAGGGTGGAAAATGCAGCAGCTACCGGTAAAATTCAAATATAAAAATAGATACCAATAAAAGTAAAATTAATTGAGATATCAGTAGGTTAAGTGTTTTGAATATCCATATTGATTCAGGAGCCCCATATAATGCTCTATATAGTTCATGATGGGCCCCATAAGATGCTCCATACAAAATACGCCCTATATTATGCTCCATAAAGATTATGATGGGTCCCATAAGATGCTCCATATTAAAATATGCCCCATATAATGCTGCACAAAGGTTATTAATGGCCCTATAAGATGCTCCATAGAGATATTTGCCCCATATAATGCTGCACAAATGCTGATTAAGGCTCATAAGATGTTCCATAGATATATTTGCCCCATATGCTGTTGCTGCAATTAAAAAAAAAAATCACATACTCACCACTTGCTGCTCAGGTCCCCGACACTTTCAATATTCACCTGTCTCCGTTCCACTGCCGTGCGCCGCTGTGTCTTCCAGGTCTCTGCAGTGACTGTTCAGGCAGAGGGCGCACACTAACCACGTCATCGTGCCCTCTGACCTGAGCATCACTGCAGAGGATGCGAAAGACGGAGCGGCGCCCAGTGGTGGAACGGGGTCAGGTGAATATCGCGCAATGCTGCTCACCCTCCCCATTATACTCACCTGCTCACGGCGCGGTACCTGGCAGCTTCCCTGATGGTCTACTCCGGGTTCTGACAGCTTCTTCCAGCATTTATCGGTCACCGGTACTGCTCATTACTGTAATGAATATGCGGCTCCACCCCTGTGGGAGTGGTGTCACATCCATATTCAGTACTGTAATGAGCGGTACTATGTGACCGCTCAACGCTGGAAGAAGCTGTCAGCGCCCGCAGACCATCGGAGATGCAGGGACCACACCAGAAGCAGGTGAGTATGTCACAGCCCCCGCTCCCCATCCCCCGCCGACCCCGTGGGACAATGACTCGAGTATAAGCCAAGAGGGGCACTGTCAGCCTAAAAAAATGGGCTGAAAATCGCGGCTTATACTCGAGTATATACGGTAATTATTTTACCATAAATGTGTAAGGAACAAAATTGAGCTGTCTGAATTGCTATTTCTGGAATAAAAAAAATTGTGTATTCCAAAAAAAGATTGGTTTAGCCAAAAACAAAAATTAATAGCGGAGTTGCATTTTTCTATTGATTTGTTGTTTTTTCCCCCATTTTTAAGGTCATTATGTAACAAAATAACATAGTAGCATAGTTATTAAGGTTGAAGGAAGACTTTAAAGGGAACCTGTCACCTGAATTTGGCGGGACTGGTTTTGGGCCATATGGGCGGAGTTTTCGGGTGTTTGATTCACCCTTTCCTTACCCGCTGGCTGCATGCTGGCTGCAATATTGGATTGAAGTTCATTCTCTGTCCTCCATAGAACACGCCTGCACAAGACAAGATTGCTTTGGGCAGGTGTGTACTATGGAGGACAGAGAATGAACTTCAATCCAATATTGCAGCCGGCGGGTAAGGAAAGGGTGAATCAAACACCCGAAAACTCCGCCCATATGACCCAAAACCAGTCCCGCCAAATTCAGGTGACCGAGTCCCTTTAAGTCCATCTAGTTCAACCCATAGCCACTGGTAAAGTGAATGGTATCATTAAGAACTTCAACTCAAAAACGAAATCCTCCTACAGCTATGTCGGTGGAAAGTAAAATAGTTATGGCTCTTGGGTGCAGAGGAGATAAGAACGAAAGTGGAAAAACTAACATTTGATCTGAGAGGAAGAGGATGTCTAGGACCACATATTATACTGATAGGTCAACTCCAAGGATGTCTTCTAGATTTATTCATAATGTGGCAAGAAACAATTAAAGTTCAAAGAAAGCCAGCGAGTGCTTGAAGGAAATGTCTACTGAAACCCTTTCACTGCCAAATATGTATGTAACAAGTCGTCACTTCAAACGCTTGCTAAAATACCTGTGCAGTTGTGTGTGGAGATATATGAATGGAGACATAAGTCTAGGCTTAAGAGGCACTTATGTACCGCATGTTGCAAATCATGAAACTATATTTTTAGGAAGTGTTGCTTGCCCTTGGCTCTGCTGTGGTCACATCTATATATATATATATATATATATATATATATATATATATATACATATATATGTATATATATATATATATATATATATATATATATATATAAATGAGTGTATATATACAGTGTGTGTGTGTATCAGCCACGCCCACTCCACATAGCAACAAATCACTAAGCATCTTTCATTTCACCAGAGCTGTTTATAAGAAGCTGAGCTGTGATTGGTTGCTATGAGCAACAGTTTTCTTTGCAGACAGTTGTGGTAACTGAGGCCTATTATTCTTCTCATTTCTATGGTGTTATCGTCCTTCTGTAAAGCTGGAAATAACATAATTTATTACTGTGCCAACACAGATCACCCTCTGACACAAACTGCAGGGGGAGCCCAGTATCACACAGGATGGGATTAGATACACAGCCCAGTGTCAGAAAGATAGAATTAGATACACAGCCCAGTGTCACACAGGATTTGATTAGATACACAGCCCAGTGTTACAAAGGACAGGATTAGATACACATCTTAGCAGACAGTAACACACAGGATAGAATTAGATACACGGCTCAGCAGACAGTATCGCACAGGATACGATTAGATACACATCTGAGTAGTCAGTATCACACATGATAGGATTAGATACACGGCTCAGCAGACAATAACATACAGGAGAGGATTAAATACAGGGCCCAGCAGACAGTAACACACAGGATAGAATTAGATACATGGCTCAGCAGACAGTATCACACAGGAGAGGATTAGATACACAGCTCAGCTGTCAGTATCACACAGGATAAGATTAGATACACAGCTCAGCACACAGTATCACACAGGATAGGATTCGATACACAGTTCAGCAATCAGTATCACACAGAATAGGATTAGTTACAAGGCTCTGCAGTCAGTATCACACAGGATAGGATTAGATACACAGGTCAGCAGACAGTATCACACAGGACAGAATTAGATACACAGCTCAGCAGACAGTATCACACAGAATAGGATTAGATACACAGTTTTCAACAGAAACCATGGGTGTATGAAAATTAGAGTTTGGCAGCATTAATCAGGTGACAGTTTCCCTTTAAAAAGGCAGCTGTATTCATTAATTATACAATAGCTCCCAAGCAAAGTTAAGCTGGAGTCACACATAACGATATCGTTAACGATATTGTTGCAACATCACGCTTTTAGTGAGGTAGCAACGATCCCGCTAACGATCTCGTTATGTGTGACAGCGACCAACGATCAGGCCCCTGCTGGGAGATCGTTTGGTCGTTGAGGAATGATCAGGACCTTTTTTTGGTCGCTGATCACCCGCTGTCATCGCTGGATCGGCGTGTGTGACGCCGATCCAGTGATGTGTGCACTTGTAACCAGGGTAAATATCGGGTTACTAAGCGCAGGGCCGAGGCTGGGAAAATATTCAGAAAAGTTCCCACGCTCGAGGTCATATGAGGACATCCAGCAGAGGGCGCATTACCGCGACTGAAGGTAACTACAGGTCATTGACCTACATTACCTTCATTCCCCAGGGTTTTACAGGCACGAGCACAACTGCATTATAGCAGAGCTCCTGCCTGTAAAATATTTTAACCCCTTCAGATGGATTTACATCGTGGGATGTGACAGATCATCGGAAGGTATGGGATACTGTTGGTTTATTATTTTTAATTTGTTACAGGTCGAGGGTCTTCAGGTGGATTGAGAGTGGAATAAAATATTACAACAACCTGTATGTTTATTTCATTAAAATACTTTGCAATATTGTGTGTGTGTTTTTTTAACCATTTCATACCTTTGGATTAATAATGGATAGGTGTCATAATTGACGCCTCTCCATTATTAATCTGGCTTAATGTCAATAGCAAGGTGACATTAACCCTTCATTACCCCATAGCCCACCGCTGCACGGGAGTGGGAAGAGTGTTATGAAAGGTAATTCAGTACCACAATGGACATAGAGGTCAGCGCACATACAGTGACCTGGAAATAACCCAAAAAACAAGAACGAGCTCTGAGACGTGGGAACTCTGTTGACCGCAATCCCTAATCCTCTCAAACCACACTAAAGGCAGCCGTGGATTGCGCCTAACGCTCCCTATGCAACTCGGCACGGCCTCAGAAACTAGCTAGCCTGAAGATAGAAAATAAGCCTACCTTGCCTCAGAGAAATACCCCAAAGGAAAAGGCAGCCCCCACATATAATGACTGTGAGTTAAGATGAAAAGACAAACGTAGAGATGAAATAGATTTAGCAAAGTGAGGCCCAACTTTCTGAACAGAGCGAGGATAGGAAAGGTAACTTTGCGGTCAACACAAAACCCTACAAAAACCACGCAAAGGGGGCAAAAAGACCCTCCGTACCGAACTAACGGCACGGAGGTACACCCTCTGTGTCCCAGAGCTTCCAGCAAGCAGTAAAAAACAAATTGACAAGCTGGACAGAAAAAAACAGCAAACAAATAGCAAAGAGGAACTTAGCTATGCAGAGCAGCAGGCCACAGGAACGATCCAGGAGGAAACAGGTCCAATACTAGAACATTGACTGGAAGCCAGGATCAAAGCACTAGGTGGAGTTAAATAGAGCAGCACATAATGACTTCACCACATCACCTGAGGAAGGAAACTCAGAAGCCTCAGTACCACTTTCCTCCACCAACGGAAGCTCACAGAGAGAACCAGCCGAAGTACCACTTGTGACCACAGGAGGGAGCTCTGCCACAGAATTCACAACAGTACCCCCCCTTGAGGAGGGGTCACCGAACCCTCACCAGAGCTCCCAGGACGACCAGGATGAGCCATATGAAAGGCACGAACAAGATCGGGAGCATGGACATCAGAGGCAAAGACCCAGGAATTATCTTCCTGAGCATAACCCTTCCACTTAACTAGATACTGGAGTTTCCGCCTTGAAACACGAGAATCCAAAATCTTCTCCACAATATACTCCAACTCCCCCTCCACCAAATCCGGGGCAGGAGGATCAACAGATGGAACCATAGGTGCCACGTATCTCCGCAACAATGACCTATGGAATACGTTATGTATGGAAAAAGAATCTTGAAGGGTCAGACGAAAAGACACAGGATTAAGAACCTCAGAAATCCTATACAGACCAATAAAACGAGGTTTAAACTTAGGAGAGGAAACCTTCATAGGAATATGACGAGAAGATAACCAAACCAAGTCCCCAACCCGAAGTCAGGGACCCACACAGCGTCTGCGATTAGCGAAACGTTGAGCCTTCTCCTGGGACAAAGTCAAATTGTCCACTACATGAGTCCAATTCTGCTGCAACCTGTCCACCACAGTATCCACACCAGGACAGTCCGAAGACTCAACCTGCCCTGAAGAGAAACGAGGATGGAAGCCAGAGTTGCAGAAAAACGGTGAAACCAAGGTAGCCGAGCTGGCCCGATTATTAAGGGCGAACTCAGCCAAAGGCAAAAAGGACACCCAGTCATCCTGATCAGCAGAAACAAAGCATCTCAGATATGTTTCCAAGGTCTGATTGGTTCGTTCGGTCTGGCCATTAGTCTGAGGATGGAAAGCCGAGGAAAAAGACAAGTCAATGCCCATTCTACCACAAAAGGCTCGCCAAAACCTCGAAACAAACTGGGAACCTCTGTCAGAAACGATATTCTCTGGAATGCCATGTAAACGAACCACATGCTGGAAAAACAATGGCACCAAATCAGAGGAGGAAGGCAATTTAGACAAGGGTACCAAATGGACCATCTTAGAGAAGCGATCACAGACCACCCAAATGACTGACATCTTTTGAGAGACGGGAAGATCTGAAATAAAATCCATAGAGATATGTGTCCAAGGCCTCTTCAGGACCGGCAAGGGCAAAAGCAACCCACTGGCACGAGAACAGCAGGGCTTAGCCCGAGCACAAATCCCACAGGACTGCACAAAAGTACGCACATCCCGCGACAGAGATGGCCACCAAAAGGATCTAGCCACTAACTCTCTGGTACCAAAGATTCCAGGATGACCAGCCAACACCGAACAATGAACCTCAGAGATAACTTTATTCGTCCACCTATCAGGGACAAACAGTTTCTCCGCTGGGCAACGATCAGGTTTATTAGCCTGAAATTTTTGCAGCACCCGCCGCAAATCAGGGGAGATGGCAGACACAATTACTCCCTCTTTGAGGATACCCGCCGGCTCAGATAAACCCGGAGAGTCGGGCACAAAACTCCTAGACAGAGCATCCGCCTTCACATTTTTAGAGCCCGGAAGGTATGAAATCACAAAGTCAAAACGGGCAAAAAACAACGACCAACGAGCTTGTCTAGGATTCAACCGCTTGGCGGACTCGAGATAAGTCAAGTTCTTATGATCAGTCAAGACCACCACGCCATGCTTAGCTCCTTCAAGCCAATGACGCCACTCCTCGAATGCCCACTTCATGGCCAGCAACTCTCGATTGCCCACATCATAATTTCGCTCAGCAGGCGAAAACTTCCTGGAAAAGAAGGCGCATGGTTTCATCACCGAGCAATCAAAACTTCTCTGCGACAAAACAGCCCCTGCTCCAATCTCAGAAGCATCAACCTCGACCTGGAACGGAAGCGAAACATCTGGTTGACACAACACAGGGGCAGAAGAAAAATGACGCTTCAACTCTTGAAAAGTTTCCACCTCAGCAGAAGACCAATTGACCAAATCAGCACCTTTCTTGGTCAAATCGGTCAATGGTTTAGCAATACTAGAAAAATTGCAGATGAAGCGACGATAAAAATTAGCAAAGCCCAGGAACTTTTGCAGACTTTTCAGAGATGTCGGCTGAGTCCAATTATGGATGGCTTGGACCTTAACAGGGTCCATCTCGATAGTAGAAGGGGAAAAGATGAACCCCAAAAATGAAACCTTCTGAACACCAAAGAGACACTTTGATCCCTTCACAAACAAAGAATTAGCACGCAGGACCTGAATCACCGTTCTGACCTGCTTCACATGAGACTCCCAATCATCCGAGAAGATCAAAATGTCATCTAAGTACACAATCAGGAATTTATCCAGGTACTCTCGGAAGATGTCATGCATAAAGGACTGAAACACTGATGGAGCATTGGCAAGTCCGAATGGCATTACTAGATACTCAAAATGGCCCTCGGGCGTATTAAATGCAGTTTTCCACTCATCGCCTCGCTTAATACGCACCAGATTATACGCACCACGAAGATCTATCTTGGTGAACCAACTAGCCCCCTTAATCCGAGCAAACAAATCAGATAACAATGGCAAGGGGTACTGAAATTTAACCGTGATCTTATTTAGAAGGCGGTAATCTATACAAGGTCTTAGTGAACCATCCTTCTTGGCTACAAAAAAGAACCCTGCTCCTAATGGCGACGATGACGGGCGAATATGCCCCTTCTCCAAAGACTCCTTCACATAACTACGCATAGCGGCGTGCTCAGGCACAGATAAATTAAACAGTCGACCTTTTGGGAATTTAGTACCAGGAATCAAATCGATAGCACAATCACAATTCCTATGCGGAGGTAGGGTATCGGACTTGGGCTCATCAAATAAATCACGGTAATCAGACAAGAACTCAGGAACCTCAGAAGGGGTGGATGACGAAATGGGACATCACCATCTACCCCCTGACAACCCCAGCTGGACACAGACATGGATTTCCAATCTAATACTGGATTATGAACTTGTAGCCATGGCAACCCCAACACGACCACATCATGCAGATTATGCAACACCAGAAAGCGAATAACCTCCTGATGTGCAGGAGCCATGCACATGGTCAGCTGGGTCCAGTACTGAGGCTTATTCTTGGCCAAAGGCGTAGCATCAATTCCTCTCAATGGAATAGGACACTGCAAGGGCTCCAAGAAAAACCCACAACGCCTAGCATACTCCAAGTCCATCAAATTCAGAGCAGCGCCTGAGTCCACAAATGCCATGACAGAATACGATGACAAAGAGCAGATCAAGGTAACAGACAGAAGACATTTTGACTGTACCGTACCAATGGTGGCAGACCTAGCGAACCGCTTAGTGCGCTTAGGACAATCAGAGATAGCATGAGTGGAATTACCACAGTAGAAACACAGCCCATTCAGACGTCTGTGTTCTTGCCGTTCAACTCTGGTCAAAGTCCTATCGCACTGCATAGGCTCAGGTTTAAGCTCAGGTAATACCGCCAAATGGTGCACAGATTTACGCTCGCGCAATCGTCGACCGATCTGAATGGCCAAAGACATAGACTCATTCAGACCAGCAGACATAGGAAATCCCACCATGACATCCTTAAGGGCTTCAGAGAGACCTTTTCTGAAAATAGCTGCGAGCGCACCTTCATTCCACTGAGTGAGTACGGACCACTTTCTAAATTTCTGACAATATACCTCTATTTCATCCTGACCCTGACACAGAGCCAGCAAATTCTTCTCTGCCTGATCCACAGAATTAGGCTCATCGTACAGCAATCCGAGCGCCAGGAAAAATGCATCGATATTACTTAATGCAGGATCTCCTGACGCAAGAGAAAATGCCCAGTCCTGAGGGTCGCCACGCAAAAAAGAAATAACGATCCTAACTTGTTGAACTGGGTCACCAGAGGAGCGAGGTTTCAAAGCCAGAAATAGTTTACAATTATTTTTGAAACTCAGAAATTTAGTTCTATCTCCAAAAAACAAATCAGGAATAGGAATTCTCGGTTCTAACATAGAATTCTGAACCACAAAGTCTTGAATACTTTGTACTCTTGCCGAGAGCTGATCCACACATGAAGACAGACCTTTAATGTCCATTGCTACACCTGTGTCCTGAACCACCCAAATGTCTAGGGGAAAAAAAAGGCAAAACACAGTGCAAAGAAAAAAAAATGGTCTCAGAACTTCTTTTTTCCCTCTATTGGGAATCATTAGTACTTTTGGCTTCCAGTACTGTTATGAAAGGTAATTCAGTACCACAATGGACATAGAGGTCAGCGCACATACAGTGACCTGGAAATAACCCAAAAAACAAGAACGAGCTCTGAGACGTGGGAACTCTGTTGACCGCAATCCCTAATCCTCTCAAACCAAACTAAAGGCAGCCGTGGATTGCGCCTAACGCTCCCTATGCAACTCGGCACGGCCTGAGAAACTAGCTAGCCTGAAGATAGAAAATAAGCCTACCTTGCCTCAGAGAAATACCCCAAAGGAAAAGGCAGCCCCCATATATAATGACTGTGAGTTAAGATGAAAAGACAAACGTAGAGATGAAATAGATTTAGCAAAGTGAGGCCCAACTTTCTGAACAGAGCGAGGATAGGAAAGGTAACTTTGCGGTCAACACAAAACCCTACAAAAACCACGCAAAGGGGGCAAAAAGACCCTCCGTACCGAACTAACGGCACGGAGGTACACCCTCTGCGTCCCAGAGCTTCCAGCAAGCAGTAAAAAACAAATTGACAAGCTGGACAGAATAGAACAGCAAACAAATAGCAAAGAGGAACTTAGCTATGCAGAGCAGCAGGCCACAGGAACGATCCAGGAGGAAACAGGTCCAATACTAGAACATTGACTGGAAGCCAGGATCAAAGCACTAGGTGGAGTTAAATAGAGCAGCACCTAACGACTTCACCACATCACCTGAGGAAGGAAACTCAGAAGCCGCAGTACCACTTTCCTCCACCAACGGAAGCTCACAGAGAGAACCAGCCGAAGTACCACTTGTGACCACAGGAGGGAGCTCTGCCACAAAATTCACAACAGAAGAGAGTGGCCAAATGCCAGAATAGGCGCATCTTCCAGATGTGCCTTTTCTGGGGTGGCTGGGGGCAGATGTTTTTAGCCAGGGGGGGCCAATAACCGTGGACCCTCTCTAGGCTATTAATATTAGCCCTCAGTCACTGGCTTTACCACTCTGGTGGAGAAAATTGCGCGGGAGCCCACGCCAATTTTTTCCACGATTTAACCCTTAAATTTAATAGCTACAGCGCCCAAATTTTGCACACACACACTACTAACATTAGTAGTGTGTAATATGCAAAAAAAAATGGGAATATGACATGGTTTACTGTATGTAAACCATGCCTCATATCATGTCGGGTTTAGGAAGGAGAAATGAAAAGCCGGCAATTGGCTTTTCTGCATTATCGCGCTGAAGTAAATATAAATATATATATATATATATATGTGTCTCAAAGACATATATATACATATATACATACAGTATATATACATATATGTATATATATATATAGACAGTACATATGTTTTTATGATTTTTTGAGCACATGGATCCATACGGATTACATATTTCCCATTGACTTGCATTGGGTTTCGTGTTTCGGTCGATCCCCGACCCCGACTTTTCGCGATAATTGGCCGATTTCACTCGACTCAACTTTTGAGAAAGTTGGGTTTCGTGAAACCCGACTTGACCTTAAAAAAGTAAAAGTCGCTCAACCCTACTTACAAACACTTAGGTAAAATACTGACCAATACTGAATATGTGACTGCAGCTGAACAGGTTTCTACGTGTGTGAGATGTATTCAGTGATGGGCTGTGACTGAAATTCAGCCCTGGAATTTGATAGCACCCAGGACCTTGTGGTCCCCACCTTCTTCCCAGATTGGGGTTTCTATTACTAATGTTACCTTGCCTGGAGGAAATTCAAATTGGAGGAATTCAAGATTTACTACACCACTTTTATTTCCAATGATACCATTATTTAAAATGCATTAATACCACAATAATAATCATGGCACTGCCTGTCATCCCATACTTGCCTCCTCCTCCAGCAGGAGGTCCCTCTGCTTCACCAAAGGTTGAAACAGTAACGGTAAGATGCTGACACTGTAGACAATGTTTCAATTAATGCAATCCACTGTCAGACTTTCCCATCTGGCATTTGCACAATTTACCTTATGTTCAGTCCATCCCTGGATGTAATGATGCAGCTTGGACCTCCTAGTCTTATGGTCTTACATCCGACATGATTAGGAAATGCTGGGAGTAGGACACAGATAACTAGCTCCTTTCAGATAAGGTCATAAGGCCCTGGCAGTCAATGTGGTGGAAAGGGCAACAAAGCTGAGTTTAACTATGTTACATCACAAATTATTCTATCAGCTATCTTCCTCTCGTAGCACTCAACACTACTGTACTGCTCCCTCCCCACAAACACACATTGCCAGGTCAGAGATGAGCCACACTTATGTCCCACAAATCAGGAGAAGGTTATAAAAAGATAGCACATCATTTTCAAGTTGCCCTTTCCTCAGTTCAAAATGTAATTAAGAAATGGTAGTTAACAGGAACAGTGTATGTCAAGATATGTTCTGGAAGACCAAGCAAAATTTCAGTGTGAACTGATTGTACAACTGCTACAGTGGCAAATCAGAACTTCTGCTTAACTGCAAAAGACCTTCAGAAAGATTTAGCAGACTCTGGAGGTGTGGTACATTGTTCTACCATTCTGAGAGACCTGCACAAATATGGCCATCATGGAAGAGTCATTAGAAGAAAGCCTCTCCTGCATCCTCACCATAAAATTCAGCAATAGAAGTATGCAAAAGAACATCTATGTATGTGTGTAGAAAACAGGGAACATAATATTAGGAAAACAACATCTTGCCAACCATTAAGTATGGGGATGGATCAATTATGCTTTGGGGTTGTGTTGCAGCCAATGGCACAGGGAACATTTCACGGGTAGAGGAAATAAATTATTCAATGAATTTTCAATAAATTCATGATACAGAAAGATATATATCTTTGTACCATGTTAGCCAGTAGATAGAAAAATATTTAGAATTGAGAGTGCTAAGTGGTTGATACCTTTTAATGGCTAACTTCTTCAGGTGTTGTATTAGTCTATGCCTGATGAAGAGGCCTGAGTAGTCTCGAAAGCTTGCAATTTGTTGTCAACTTTTCAGTTAGCCATTGAAAGGTATCAACCACTGAGGACTCTCAATTCTAAATATTTTTTATGCAATCATAACACTATCTGTAAAAAAGCTGAAGTTGAAAAGAGGATGACTTCTGCAAATGCATAGTGATCCTAAACACATGTCAAAATCCACAATAGACTACCTAAAAAAGGCGAAAGCTGAAGGTTTTACAATGGCCCTCAAAGTCCCATATTCTGAACATCATTGAACATCTGTGGCTAGACCCCAAAATAGCAATGCATGCAAGACAACCGAGGAATCTCACAGAACTGGAAGAATTTTCCAAGGAAGATTGGTAAAAATCCCTCAAAAAAGAATTGAAAGACACTTGGCTGGCTACAAAAAAACATTTACAAGCTGTGATAGTTTCAAAAGGGGGTGGTACTAGGAAATAAACATGCAGGGTACATGCAGTATTAGATAGACCTAATACTATCTAATAGACCTGACAGAATAACAAATCTGCAGGTGGTCGGGCATCTAGGAAATAGCGACCACAATATTGTACAGTTTCACCTGTCTTTCACTAGGGGGACTTGTCAGGGAGTCACAAAAACACTGAACTTTAGGAAGGCAAAGCTTGACCAGCTTAGAGATGCCCTTAATCTGGTAGACTGGGACAATATCCTCAGAAATAAGAATACAGATAATAAATGGGAAATGTTTAAGAACATCCTAAATAGGCAGTGTAAGCGGTTTATACCTTGTGGGAATAAAAGGACTAGAAATAGGAAAAACCCAATGTGGCTAAACAAAGAAGTAAGACAGGCAATTAACAGTAAAAAGAAAGCATTTGCACTACTAAAGCAGGATGGCACCATTGAAGCTCTAAAAAACTATAGGGAGAAAAATACTTTATCTAAAAAACTAATTAAAGCTGCCAAAAAGGAAACAGAGAAGCACATTGCTAAGGAGAGTAAAACTAATCCCAAACTGTTCTTCAACTATATCAATAGTAAAAGAATAAAAACTGAAAATGTAGGCCCCTTAAAAAATAGTGAGGAAAGAATGGTTGTAGATGACGAGGAAAAAGCTAACATATTAAACACCTTCTTCTCCACGGTATTCACGGTGGAAAATGAAATGCTAGGTGAAATCCCAAGAAACAATGAAAACCCTATATTAAGGGTCACCAATCTAACCCAAGAAGAGGTGCGAAACTGGCTAAATAAGATTAAAATAGATAAATCTCCGGGTCCGGATGGCATACACCCACGAGTACTAAGAGAACTAAGTAATGTAATAGATAAACCATTATTTCTTATTTTTAGGGACTCTATAGCGACAGGGTCTGTTCCGCAGGATTGGCGCATAGCAAATGTGGTGCCAATATTCAAAAAGGGCTCTAAAAGTGAACCTGGAAATTATAGGCCAGTAAGTCTAACCTCTATTGTTGGTAAAATATTTGAAGGGTTTCTGAGGGATGTTATTCTGGATTATCTCAATGAGAATAACTGTTTAACTCCATATCAGCATGGGTTTATGAGAAATCGCTCCTGTCAAACCAATCTAATCAGTTTTTATGAAGAGGTAAGCTATAGGCTGGACCACGGTGAGTCATTGGACGTGGTATATCTCGATTTTTCCAAAGCGTTTGATACCGTGCCGCACAAGAGGTTGGTACACAAAATGAGAATGCTTGGTCTGGGGGAAATTGTGTGTAAATGGGTTAGTAACTGGCTTAGTGATAGAAAGCAGAGGGTGGTTATAAATTGTATAGTCTCTAACTGGGTCGCTGTGACCAGTGGGGTACCGCAGGGGTCAGTATTGGGACCTGTTCTCTTCAACATATTCATTAATGATCTGGTAGAAGGTTTACACAGTAAAATATCGATATTTGCAGATGATACAAAACTATGTAAAGCAGTTAATACAAGAGAAGATAGTATTCTGCTACAGATGGATCTGGATAAGTTGGAAACTTGGGCTGAAAGGTGGCAGATGAGGTTTAACAATGATAAATGTAAGGTTATACACATGGGAAGAAGGAATCAATGTCACCATTACACACTGAATGGGAAACCACTGGGTAAATCTGACAGGGAGAAGGACTTGGGGATCCTAGTTAATGATAAACTTACCTGGAGCAGCCAGTGCCAGGCAGCAGCTGCCAAGGCAAACAGGATCATGGGGTGCATTAAAAGAGGTCTGGATACACATGATGAGAGCATTATACTGCCTCTGTACAAATCCCTAGTTAGACCGCACATGGAGTACTGTGTCCAGTTTTGGGCACCGGTGCTCAGGAAGGATATAATGGAACTAGAGAGAGTACAAAGGAGGGCAACAAAATTAATAAAGGGGATGGGAGAACTACAATACCCAGATAGATTAGCGAAATTAGGATTATTTAGTCTAGAAAAAAGACGACTGAGGGGCGATCTAATAAACATGTATAAGTATATAAGGGGACAATACAAATATCTCGCTGAGGATCTGTTTATACCAAGGAAGGTGACGGGCACAAGGGGGCATTCTTTGCGTCTGGAGGAGAGAAGGTTTTTCCACCAACATAGAAGATGATTCTTTACTGTTAGGGCAGTGAGAATCTGGAATTGCTTGCCTGAGGAGGTGGTGATGGCGAACTCAGTCGAGGGGTTCAAGAGAGGCCTGGATGTCTTCCTGGAGCAGAACAATATTGTATCATACAATTAGGTTCTGTAGAAGGACGTAGATCTGGGGATTTATTATGATGGAATATAGGCTGAACTGGATGGACAAATGTCTTTTTTCTGCCTTACTAACTATGTTGCTATGTTACTATGACAAACCTTTGAATGTTCCCCTTTTCTTGTAATTTTTAAAATGTAAGAAATGAATATGTATGTATATATATATATATAACTTTTTATAACAATTAACTTAACTGCTCTGTTATCAATAACAGTAATTGTGACCAGGAGTGCCTAAACTTTTACATGCCACTGTACATGAGTAGTCTCACTATCTCTGGCCCTTTTATGAATTGTAACTGGCGTTTTCACCAGATTTCAACCTGCAGACTCTATATCTAGATTTCCCATTGACTGTTAGTTGTTAGGAGGAGACTATCTGCTATTATCTCTCACCTACACAGGTCAGTTATCCAGCATGGGGATGTTTTCTTTTTTTAGCACAATGATAGAACAGCAGTAGTGATGAGCGAGTAGACTCGTTGCTCGGTTTTCCCGAGTATGCTCGGGTGATCTCTGAGAATTTGTTAGTGCTCGGAGATTTAGATTTTGTTGCCACAGCTGCATGATTTACAGCTGCAAGACAGCCTGAGTACATGTGGGGGTTGCCTGGTTGCTAGGGAATCGCCACATGTAATCAAGCTGTCTAACAGTCGCAAATCATGCAGCTGCGGCAACAAAAACTAAATCTCCGACCACTAACAAATTCTCGGAGATCACCAGAGCATGCTCGGGAAAACCCGAGCAATGAGTGTACTCACTCAACACTAAACAGCAGCAGTGTGTAGAACATTATACTGTACACCTGACTTGATTGTATGTGAATCAAGCTTTGATGTAAGATAAAAGACTTGTTAAAAAGCTTAGCAAGATCTTTCTATCTCTCTTCTGCTTGTTTCTTCACTATGCTCCACACTCTTCTTCACTCCTCCTTCCACCCTTTCCTTAGAGTATAATGTTAGGGATAGCCTAATACCACAATGCTCAGGCAGTCAATCTTGTTTTAGCAAAACACAGTTGATATAGCAAGATATAGTTGAGCTGTTTTTTAGCAGCGGATGATAAGTTCTGAAGATGTGGGAAAGAATTGGCTGGTAAGTGGGGAAGAAAGCAGTGTTCTCTAATAAAATGTATTACAAAGCTTCTTTTGTTTTACTACAAAGAGTTAGGGTTGTAAATGGTGAGTGGACTGAAAGATTTTGCAATCAGAAATTTTACAAATCTGTAATATTTCTATATTTTCACTTCAATAGTTTCTTTAATAACCCATTGCTTGGAATAACCAATGAGTCTGTCTAGCTCCCTGCAGCTGATCATGTGCCATCTAGCCACATTACCTCTGAAGCCACCAAGGCACTGTTTTTTCTCCATATGCCTTGGTTTTATACAGTTAATGTGAAGAATGTTTCTCTGAATACAACCTAAAGGAAAAAATTAATTGTGGCATTGACTATTGGTTGTCATTTAACAGAGCTGTTACTGATCAGACGTATTGTTTCTAAGCAAGGATATCTGAATAATACAGTGATGTACAAGTTAAAGTCTCACATTGTGGTCATAGGGCCTCTCTGTATCTCCTTATAGTTTTGCTGTGTGTAGACACAGTGCCTGGAGGTGACATGATTTTTAGGTCTAAACTTTTACTTGCTTGACCATGTTATAAAATTGTCTCTTTACCAGAAATAATGTAGCTAATAACATTAAAGAATAAGATATATGTAAAACAGTAACATTCCTTGTAAAAAATTAGTTGCTGTGGTCGCCTCTACTCTTTTGCTTTTGCACTAGTTTTCTCAAATATCTTCAACTGTTTTATCTCTAATGTGCAGACATCGACGTTATTCCAGTCTTGAATTTAGGTATGCAACTGATTTCAAATGTCAAATAATTATGTGCTAGATGGAGATGTCTGCCAGTTTTATCTTTAAAGGGACATATTTTTCTTGAGAATATCTATGCCAAATTGACATTCTTGTACCATGTAAGAGTGGATTTAAAAACATGGTACAGCTTAATGGATCTTGGTGACATTACCACGCAAAAAGCTATCCTTGGGAATATTTCCGAACATTAAATTCATAAATCACTCTAATGCATCCAAATATGACCACATGCCTTGAAGTAATACATACATATATACTGCAAAGTAAATAATAAATGATAATGGTTGAGTTGTGTGTGTGTGTGTGTATGTATATACACTGCTCATTCACTAAAATCCAACATCCTAGATATCACTGAATTAAATATTCCAGTTGCAAATCGTTATTCATTACAGAGTGGAATGTGTTGAGAACAATAAAACCTAAAAATTATCATTGTAAATCACAACTAATATCCCACGGAGGTCTGGAGTTGGAATGATGCTCAAAATCAAAGTGGAAAATGAAGTTACATGCTGATCCAACTTCAATGGAAATGCTTCAAGACAAGGAAATGATGCTCAGTAATGTGTGTGGCCTCCACGTGCCTGTATGACCTCCCTACAATGCCTGGGCATGCTCCTGATGAGGCAGCGGATGGACTCCTGAGGGATCTCCTCCCAGACCTGGACTAAAGCATCCGCCAACTCCTGGACAGTCTGTGGTGCAACATGACGTTGGTGGATGGTGCGAGACATGATGTCCCAGATGTGTTCAATCAGATTCAGGTCTGGGGAACGGGCGGGCCAGTCCATAGTTTCAATTGCTTCATCTTGCAGGAACTGCTGACACTGAGGTCTGGCATTGTCCTGCATTAGGAGGAACCCAGGGCCATCCGCACCAGCATATGGTCTTACAAGGGGTCTTAGGATCTTATCTCGGTACCTAATGGCAGTCAAGTTACCTCTGGTGAGCACATGGAGGGCTGTGCGGCCCTCCAAAGAAATGCCTCCCAACACTATTACTGACCCACTGCCAAACCGGTCATGGTGAAGGATGTTGCAGGATGTTGTCACTCTTCACGGCATCTCCAGTCTCTGTCACGTTTGTCACATGTGCTCAGTGTGAACCTGCTTTCATCTGTGAAGAGCACAGGGCGCTAGTGGCGAATTTGCCAATCCTGGTGTTCTGTGGCAAATGCCAAGCATCCTGCACGGTGTTGGGATGTGAGCAAGACCCCCATCTATGGACGTCGGGCACTCAGACCATCCTCATGGAGTCGGTTTCTAACCATTTGTGCAGACACATGCACATTTGTGGCCTGCTGGAGGTCATTTTGCAGGGCTCTGGCAGTGCTCCTCCTGTTCCTCCTTGCACAAAGGCTCAGGTAGCGGCCCTGCTGTTGGGTTGTTGCCTTCCTATGGACCCCTCCACATCTCCTGGTGTACTGGCCTGTCTCCTGGTAGCGCCTCCAGCCTCTGGACACTACGCTAACAGACACAGCAAACCTTGCCACAGCTCTCATTGATGTGCCATCCTGGATGAGCTGCACTACCTGAGCCACTTGTGTGGGTTGTAGAGTCCGTCTCATGCTACCACGAGTGTAAAAGCACAACCAACATTCAAAAGCGACCAAAACATCAGCCAGAAAGCATTGGTACTGAGATGTGGTCTGTGGTCCCCACCTAAAGAACCACTCCTTTATTGAGTGTGTCTTGATAATTGCCAATAATTTCCATCTGTTGTCTATTCCATTTGCACAACAACATGTGAAATTGATTGTCAAACAGTTTTGCTTCCTAAGTGGACAGTTTGAGTTCATAGAAGTTTGATTTACTTGGAGTTATATTCTGTTGTTTAAGTATTCTCTTTATTTTTTTGAGAAGTATATATATATATATATATATATATATATATATATATATATATGTATATATATATATATATATGTATATAT
Organism: Ranitomeya imitator; assembly: GCF_032444005.1. NCBI lineage: Eukaryota > Metazoa > Chordata > Amphibia > Anura > Dendrobatidae > Ranitomeya > Ranitomeya imitator. The sequence goes on along the minus strand of NC_091284.1, from coordinate 221,169,365 downwards.
ATATATATATATATATATATATATATAAAAAGTAAAATTGGAACAGCACAATAGCTCACCAGCGGGTTCCCGGCCTCCTGGGTAGAGTAGTCCAATCCTCCACCCAAAAATATATAAAAAGAAACAAAAGAAGGCAGCACTCCAGTCCTTGTAAAGGTGAAAACAGTGAGGTTTATTCAGCCCACATCTCTGTGCGACGTTTCGGCTCACACTGAGCCTTTTTCAAGCAGTGAGTGGTACCAATAGCAGTGTTTTTATAGGCATAATCTACAGACATTTACATAATTGCTCATAAAAAGTTATTACTTCATATATAATTATTCAAATGTGCATATAAATATATTCTTTGTGCAATCTTTAAAGTGCATAGTGCTGGTGTACAATACAATTATATATCCTCACACAGATTTTTGATTCTCTTATTCTGTACATCTTTCTATTCATTGTTTCATATATTCATCACGTGCTAATAATATTTCATATCTATAAGGTTACCTTCCCCTGCCGCCCACAGAGCGCACCACATGAAGGCCGCAGGACGCCATTATCGGCGTTCCCTTTTCCTTACTGCGCATGTCCCAGCGTCACAGCACTCAGTCATAGCCTGTTAGCCTATCCAAAATCCCCTATAGTGACCTTTCACTTGCGCATGCGCACTCGGCTCCCATCCGTGCCGCAGCGCCATCTTGGTTGTGGCTTACTCTTTACTTACATATATTATTTGTAGCAAGCCTGCTTTTATATAGCGGTACATATATTAATAGTAGCCTCCTCTTATGTTACACTGTATTCTTTGCTCGTAAACATTATGTAGCTTAATAATTTTGCACTCTGGTAATGCGGACATAACCTTCTTCAGGCTATCCCCGCCCACCAATGTCCCTTCAGCTAGATTCGTGGCCTGTTACAGCCAAAAGTCATCGCCAAACGACACATCAAAGTGCTAATAAATTGCCAAATGTCCATATATATTTTTTTTACAGGCTATCAAACGTCACTGTTTTTTATCATGCATTTCTTTTGTTAAGGCTTTGTACTGGCCGACAGCAATGACAGAATTACAAAAAAATATATAAAGAAAATAATAATAATTTTAGACAAACCAAGAAAAACATTATAAATTATATCTAATCTCAGCCTCCATGTGGTTATGCTCCATACATCGACAGGTTGTATTGTAAGTTGTAACTCTTGATAGATGTGAGGATATATCTAGAAAAAAATAAAATCACATTTAAAATTGGAATAAAGTTATTATAGTAATTTTATCCAAATATTCAACTAGAAGTCCATATACATCTAACCACTAGGCATACTTTGAACGGAGCTAATACATATTTGGTTGAATCTTAAATTCCACATTAAGTCCTTTTGGTTTTAGAGTGTTCAGTTCATAAATCCATTTTAGTTCTTGTTTTTTTAGAAGGGAGACTCTGTCCCCTCCTCTTCTCTGAATGGGGATTTTATCTATTATTCGGAATTTTAGGTCCTTCTCCCTATGTACTAATTCCGTGAAGTGTTTTGAAACCGGGAGGTCAAGTCGCTTTTTTCTAATTGAATGTTGGTGATTATTGATACGTACTTTTAGCTCGCACGTCGTCTCCCCTACGTACCATAATTTACATGGACATTCTAGCAGGTAAATTACATGATCAGAATTACATGTTAAAAATTGCTTGATTGTATATGTTTTGGGGACAAAGCAAAGTCTATATATTGACTGCAAGTCGCATAGACGATACCACTATAAATCATATATCTAACAAAGCATAAGTGGCAAAAATAAAACGTAACTTTTATTATCACTAAAGTCACACACAAAAAAACTTAAACCAAACACCCAAGTGAATAAAAATACTGGGGCAAAGTCTCAGACAATTGGTATGGTGACCACAGAGACTGATTATCCCCAGAAAGGACAGAATGATATCCTCCACAACATATTGGAGATATCAAAAAAACTAGAATTTGACATATAGGGCTGGAGTAAAATAACATCAAACAGCACACAACGTCAGGCTAGTTATATGAACGAACAATAAAAACCCATCAATAGTTGCATAAAGACAGTGCCACTGATGGCTATAAATAATGTAAAAAAGGAACAATCTCACCGGTTCCAAGGTGGGGGCCCAGGAGCGCCGGATAATTTCTGGTCAGAAGAAAATCCGGAAAAGTAATGGAGACGACAGTCCCTATGTCAGTCCCTATGGGGCTATCGATAGACTATCCCCAAAGCTCCTGCCCTTACAAGGGCAGTCCACAGTTTGGTTTTTTTGATATCTCCAATATGTTGTGGAGGATATCATTCTGTCCTTTCTGGGGATAATCAGTCTCTGTGGTCACCATACCAATTGTCTGAGACTTTGCCCCAGTATTTTTATTCACTTGGGTGTTTGGTTTAAGTTTTTTTGTGTGTGACTTTAGTCATAATAAAAGTTACGTTTTATTGATAGTATATGTTTTATTTGAATCTGAATGTTTGAATACAGAGCCTTTCAACATGTGGGCACAATTCACACATGACAAACATGGGAAGCAACCCTTCTTACTTATCCCAGTGATTGTTGTCTGACCGCTATTTTTTAATGGACCAATATCCGACTTGACCACATGGTCTTTATTACTTTTACCTCTACGATAAGAAAACAATGGGGGCTCCCTGAATTCTTTTATACTCGGTAAGCAGTTTCCCAGCATTCCCCAATGTTTTCTAATTACTTCTGCTATTCTACCACTTTCTTCCGTATACGTCATCACGCATGGTATTCTACTCAAAGGTTTTTTTGTTTTTTGTTCGCCCCCCAATAATAATTCTTTCCTATCCTTTTTCCGGACCATATTTTTTGCTCTATTCATTATTTCCCGTGGGTAACCCCTCTTCATAAATTTCTTTACCAGGGTATCCATAACTCCATATATCTCCTCATCTTTTTTGACAATCCTACGCACCCTTAGTAGTTGACTTAACGGGATTGATCTAACCATACTACGGGGGTGCTGACTGTCATACGTCAATAAGTTATTTCTATCAGTTTCTTTTCCAAACAGAGTGGTTATCAGTTCTCCATTAATTTGTCTAACCAAGACATCCAAGAACTGTAAATCCTTCTTAGAAGAAATTAACGTAAATTTAATGGTCTCATCAATTATATTTAAATATTGATGAAAATCCTCAAGTTCTTTTTCTGTGCCACTCCATAGGAGGAAGACATCGTCTATGTATCTCCACCACACCAGCACATGCCGGAAGTGGTGGGACACATAGACGAGGTCCTCCTCCAGGACACTCATGACCAGGTTTGCGTACGCGGGGGCCATATTGGCCCCCATCGCTGTACCGCGTTTTTGTGTATAAAATGTATCTCCGAATAAGAAATAGCTCCGGTTTAGGATTATTTCCAATAGCTTTCTTATAAATGCTTTGCCTGCATTTGATATTTCAATAGTGTCCAACTTTTTCTCAACAGCTTTTATCCCAGAAGTATGTTCGATTGAGGTGTAAAGTGAGGTGACATCAAATGATGCCATAATCACCTCCCCCCCCCAACTCAACCGACTCCAACTTATTCAAAAAGTCGGTAGTGTCTTTAATGTATGAACTTGCTTTTTTGGCAATGGGGTTGAGAATCCTATCCAAAAATGTGCCTATCCGACTAAAAACTGAATCCACCCCTGACACTATTGGTCGCCCAGGCGGGTCGACCAAGGATTTATGGATCTTTGGGGTTATGTATAGCACTGGAGTCCTGGGGAATTCCAGACATAGATAGTCCATCAATTCCTGATCAATTATTTCATTTTCCCAAGCATCTTTCAAGCAATTTTTTAACTCCTCCATTATGTTAAATTTAGGATCACTTTCTAATTTCTGATATACATTCTCATCTCTAAGTTGTCTATTGATTTCTGCAATATATTTAGACCTGTCCATGATGACGACAGCACCCCCCTTATCTGCGGGTTTAATTATGATGTCCTCATCATGGACAAGCTCCTCTTCTTCTTTTTTATATATATATATATATATATATATATATATATATTTATGTAGGGGCGTAACTGCCACGGTCTCAGCAGTTGCCACTGTGACCGGGCCCGGGGGAGTCAGGGACCCGGCAGGTCAGATGCATGCCGACATCAGCAAAAAGTTCAAAACTGTTGCCGCAGAGGTGATTCCTCCCGCACTGCAAAAGACAGACCTGCCCTCCACCGGACCTGCCGGGCACACACATCAACTCAGCAGCCGACACCTGAACTGATAAAGGAAGAGCTGAAGGACCTGTGGTGACGTCATCATTATCATAAGTCCTTCACCATTCATCAGCTCTGCCTCCTGATCACATGACGATGACGTCACCACAGGTCCTTCAGCTCTCAACAGCTGCTCAGTCCTGGTTGTGTGCAGCTCGTGTTCTCTGGTTTAAGCCAGCAGCAGATTTCCGGTTCCTGCTGTTCCGATGAGATGTGTATTCAGATGGGGCAGAATGTGGATTCAGATGGAGCAGAATGTGGAGTCAAATGGGGCAGAATTTGGAGACAGATGGGGCAGAATGTGGAGTCAGATGGGAAAGAATGTGGAGACAGATGGGGCAGAATGTGGAGACAGATGGGGCAGAATGTGGAGACAGATGCGGCAGAATGTGCAGTCAAATGGGGCAGAATGTGGAGTCAGATGGGGCAGAATGTGCATTCAGATGGAGCAGAATGTGGAGTCAGATGGGGCAGAATGCGGCTTCAGGTGGGGCAGAATGTGGAGTCAGATGGGGCAGAATGTGGATTCAGATGGGGCAGAATGTGGATTCAGATGGAGCAGAATGTGGAGTCAGATGGGGCAGAATGTGGAGACAGATGGGGCAGAATGTGGAGACAGATGGGGCAGAATGTGGAGTCAGATGGGGCAGAATGTGGAGACAGATGGGGCAGAATGTGGAGACAGATGGGGCAGAATGTGGAGACAGATGGGGCAGAATGTGGATTCAGATGGGGCAGAATGTGGAGTCAGATGGGGCAGAATGTGGATACAGATGAGGCAGAATGTGGAGACAGATGGGGCAGAATGTGGAGTCAGATGGGGCAGAATGTGGAGTCAGATGGGGCAGAATGTGGAGTCAGATGGGGCAGAATGTGGATTCAGATGGGGTAGAATGTAGAGACAGATGGGGCAGAATGTGGAGTCAGATGGGGCAGAATGTGGAGTCAGATGGGGCAGAAAGTGGAGTCAGATGGGGCAGAATGTGGAGGTAGATGGGTCACAATGTGGAGGTAGATGGGTCACAATGTGGAGTTAGATGGGGCAGAATGTGGAGACAGATGGGGTAGAATGTGGATTCAGATGGGGCAAAAAGTGGAGACAGATGGTGCAGAATGTGGAGTCAGATGGGGCAGAATGTGGAGTCAGATGGGGCAGAATGTGGAGTCAGATGGGGCAGAATGTGGAGTCAGATGGGGCAGAATGTGGAGTCAGATGGGGCAGAATGTGGAGTCAGATGGGGCAGAATGTGGAGACAGATGGGGCAGAATGTGGAGGCAGATGGGGCAGGATCATGGGCAGGATGTGGAATTGGGTGGAAAATATTTTAATGTTTTTGTAATCTGATTTGTGTGCAATGCAACCGCACTAAATAGTCTAAGTTGGTGAAGTGAACTGATAAATATATAGGAATAAATTAAACTGATTGGCATGTGCGTAAGTTTTCACATCTTTTGCTATGAGACCCCTAAAAATATCCAGTACCAGCAATTCCCTTCATAGGTCACATTAATAGTGAAAGGAAGTCCACCTGTGTGCAACCTCAATGTCTGTCCACTATTTCATCCTTCTTCTCCGCTATATTTCTAAAACTTAACATGGACAAAACAGAATTCATCATCTTTACCCCATCTCACGTGACCCCCCCAACGAACCTATCCATTACAGTAAATGGCTGCCCACTCTCCCCAGTCCCACGAGCTTGCTGCCTTGGGGTAATCGCTCGGTGTTGACACTGATCTCTCCTTCAAACCACATACCCCAGCCCTTTCCACTTCCTGCCGACTTCAACTCAAAAATATTTCACGAATCCCTTCATTCCTGAACCAAGAATCTGCAAAAACCCTAGTCCATGCCCTCATCATCTCTCACCTTGACTACTGCAACCTCCTGCTCTGTGGCCTCCCCTCGAACACTCTTGCACCCCTCCAATCTATTCTAAACTCTGCTGCCCGACTAATCCACCTGTCTCCCCGCTATTCCCCAGCTTCTCCCCTCTGTCAATCCCTTCACTGGCTCCCCATTGCCCAGAGACTCCAGTACAAAACCCTAACCATGACATACAATGCCATCCACAACCTGTCTCCTCCATACATCTGTGACCTCGTCTCCCTGTACTTTCCTGCACGCAACCTCTGATCCTCACAAGATCTCCTTCTCTACTCCCCTCTTAGCTCATCTTTCCACAATCGCATACAAGATTTCTCTCGCGCATCACCCCTACTCTGGAACTCTCTACCACAACATATCAGACTCTCACCTACCATTGAAACCTTCAAAAAGAGCCTGAAGACCCACCTCTTCCGACAAGCCTATAACCTGCAGTAACCACCGATTGACCAAACCACTGCATGACCAGCTCTACCCTCACCTACTGTATTCTCACCCATCCCTTGTAGATTGTGAGCCTTCACGGGCAGGGTCCTCTCTCCTCCTGTACCAGTTATGACTTGTATTGTTTAAGATTACTGTACTTGTTTTTATTATGTATATCCCTCCTTACATGTAAAGCGCCATGGAATAAATGGTGCTATAACAATAAATAATAATAATAACCTAAGTGTCACTTGGTATGTTAGCATATCCACTTTTTCTGAAAGGCCACAGAGGCTGCACCACCATTAAGCAAGAGGCACCACTAACCAAACAACTGAAGACCAAGGAGATCTCCAAACAAGTCAAGTACAAAGTTGTTGAGAAATACACGTCAAGGTTGGGATATAAAAAAATATACCAATCTCTGAAGCACTGTCAAAATAAAATGGAAAGAGCATGGTACCACAGGAAACCTGCCAAGAGAGGCCTGTCCAACAATACTCTCAGTATGGGCAAGGAGGGCATTAATCAGAGAAGCAGCACAGAATACAAAGGTAACCCTGAAGGAGTTGCAGAGTTCCCAATCAGAAACTAGAATATCTGTCGATATGATCACTATAAGCTGTAAAATCCATAGAGATGGTCTTCATGGAAGAGTGGGCAGAAACCAGACTTTACTTACACACATAAATTGTAAGGCTCATTTTGAGTTTGCCAAAAGACTCCCCAAATGTATGGAGGAATGTGCTATAGTCAGATGAGACCATTATTTAACTTTTTGACCAAGAAGATAAATGCTATCTCTGGTGCCAAGCCAACACAGCTCATCACCCTAAGAACACTATCCTCACAGTAAAACATGGGGAAGGGCGCATCATGCTATGGGGATGTTTTTTTGACAGCAGAAACAGGGAAAATGGTCCTAGTTGAGGGGAAGATGGATGGTGCAAAATACATGGATGTTCTGAAGCAAAACCTGTTTCGTTCTGTCAGTGAATTGATACTGGGATGTAAATTCACCTCCCAACAAGACAATGACTCGAAGCATAGAGACTTATCCAAAGCAACTTACAGCTATAATTGCCGCAAAAGGAGACTCTACAAAGTACTGACTTTGCACTGCACAAAAACCCAGACTCATAATTTATAGGTGGCCAAGAACAATGCCCAGGCCCCTATGATAACCCACTCCAGATACACTGAGAACATAGGAGGACCACAGGAGTATATAGGAAAGTACAAAGTTTATTACAGAAAAAAACACATTAAAATCTACACATTAAAAGACACCAAATGAATTAACCAGGGACACCCAAACACAAATAACATCAATTCATCTACTATATATAATGTAGCAATTGTGCCTAGTTATAATAAATTGATATGGACAATCTTCAACTTCAATCATGGAAAGATGTGGTTTTCAAGGCTGCTGACAAGGGGGGAAACATCGTGATCTGGCCGGTGGAGAAATATGAAAAGGAGGCATATAAACAGCTCCGTAATGAGATGGTCTATGCAAGGCTTACCCATAACCCGGTGAGCTCCTTCTTTGTGCAGCTACAGAAAATTCTGTGTCGAGCGTTTGAAGAGGGGATAATTAATAAAAAAGTCCTGGATGGCCTGATGGTTGTATATCCCAAGGTACCAACATTTTACCTCTTACCTAAGGTCCACAAGGACCCGGTCAGCCCCCCGGGGCGTCCGATTGTGTCTGGAATGCAGGGCTTATGTGACCCTGCGTGTAAATTTATAGATCACTATCTTAAAACATTGGTTGAGACATTACCATCATTCGTGAAAGACACAACGGACGTCCTGACTAGGGTTGACGGGGTCTTTGTGGACAGTGGGACTCTCCTCGTAACAGCTGACGTAGAGGCCCTCTATACCTGTATCGAACACAGTGATGGTCTACGGGCGGTCCGCTTCTTCCTGGGGACCTCCGACCTGGACGGCTCTTTGTGTGAGCTTATCCTTGAGTTGTTGGAATTCGTTCTAACGCATAATTTTTTTACTTTTAAGGATTCGTTTTACCAACAAAAGCGCGGCGCAGCCATGGGTGCGGCCTGCGCGCTCGCGTACGCCACACACAATGGCTTGCAAAATTATTCACCAACTTGGCATTTTGGTATATATATATACATATCTGTTTTTTTCAGTCAAGATGGGGTGCAGGGTGTACATTAATGTGAAAAAAATGAACTTTTTTGAATTTACCAAATGGCCGCAATGCAGCAAAGAGTGAAAAATGTAAAGGGGTCTGAATATTTTTTGTACCCACTGTATACACAGTGCCTTGTGAAAGTATATATATATATATATATATATATACTAGCTGAAGAGCCTGGCGTTGCCTGGGCATAGTAAATATCTGTGGTTAGTTATAGCACGTCACTTCTCTTATTTTCCCATCACGCCTCTCATTTTCCCAATCACATCTTTAATTTTCCCCCTCACATCTCTCATTTTCTCCCTCACACCTCTCATTTTCTCCCTCACTCCTCTCATTCCCGCCTAACACTTGTCAGTTCGACCTCACATCTGTCATTTTCCGATCACTACACTATTTTCCGTCACTCCTCTCATTTTGCACTCACACCTTTTCATTTTCACCTCACACCTCTCATTTTCACCTCAGTATATACATGTTTGTCATCTCCCTTATATATAGTATACACGTGCATGTCATCTCCTGTATATAGTATATACCTGTATGTCATCTCCCCTGTATATAGTATATACCTGCTGTGTGTCATCTCCCCTGTATATAGTATATACCTGTATGTCATCTCCTCCTATATATAGTATATACCTGTATGTCATCTCCTCCTATATATAGTATATACCTGTATGTCATCTCTGTTATGGCTGGCAATCAGGCAACACAGCGTGCAGTAATCAGCGCACATACAGAGATCTGGCAATAACCCAAAACAATAGGACGAGCTCTGAGACGTGGAATCTCTGTAGACTGCAGTACCTGATCTATCCTCACACAACTGGAAGCAGCAGTGGATTGCGCCTATCAACTACCTATGCAACTCGGCACTGCCTGAGGAGCTGACTAGCCTGAAGATAGAAATACAAGCCTGACTTACCTCAGAGAAATACCCCAAAGGAATAGGCAGCCCCCACATATAATGACTGTTAGCAAGATGAAAAGACAAACGTAGGAATGAAATAGATTCAGCAAAGTGAGGCCCGATATTCTAGACAGAGCGAGGATAGCAAAGAGAACTATGCAGTCTACAAAAAACCCTAAAACGAAAACCACGCAAAGGGGCAAAAAGACCCACCGTGCCGAACTAACAGCACGGCGGTGCACCCCTTTGCTTCTCAGAGCTTCCAGCAAAAGATAATAACAAGCTGGACAGAAAAAACAGAAAACAAACTAGAAGCACTTATCTAGCAGAGCAGCAGGCCCAAGGAAAGATGCAGTAGCTCAGATCCAACACTGGAACATTGACAAGGAGCAAGGAAGACAGACTCAGGTGGAGCTAAATAGCAAGGCAGCCAACGAGCTCACCAAAACACCTGAGGGAGGAAGCCCAGAGACTGCAATACCACTTGTGACCACAGAAGTGAACTCAGCCACAGAATTCACAACAGTACCCCCCCCTTGAGGAGGGGTCACCGAACCCTCACCAGAACCCCCAGGCCGACCAGGATGAGCCACATGAAAGGCACGAACAAGATCTGGGGCATGGACATCAGAGGCAAAAACCCAGGAATTATCTTCCTGAGCATAACCCTTCCATTTGACCAGATACTGGAGTTTCCGTCTAGAGACACGAGAATCCAAAATCTTCTCCACAATATACTCCAATTCCCCCTCCACCAAAACAGGGGCAGGAGGCTCCACAGATGGAACCATAGGTGCCACGTATCTCCTCAACAACGACCTATGGAATACATTATGTATGGAAAAGGAGTCTGGGAGGGTCAGACGAAAAGACACCGGATTGAGAATCTCAGAAATCCTATACGGACCAATAAAACGAGGTTTAAATTTAGGAGAGGAAACCTTCATAGGTATATGACGAGAAGATAACCAAACCAGATCCCCAACACGAAGTCGGGGTCCCACACGGCGTCTGCGATTAGCGAAAAGCTGAGCCTTCTCCTGGGACAAGGTCAAATTGTCCACTACCTGAGTCCAGATCTGCTGCAACCTGTCCACCACATAATCCACACCAGGACAGTCCGAAGACTCAACCTGTCCTGAAGAGAAACGAGGATGGAACCCAGAATTGCAGAAAAATGGAGAGACCAAGGTAGCCGAGCTGGCCCGATTATTAAGGGCGAACTCAGCCAACGGCAAAAATGACACCCAATCATCCTGGTCAGCGGAAACAAAACATCTCAGATATGTTTCCAAGGTCTGATTGGTTCGTTCGGTCTGGCCATTAGTCTGAGGATGGAAGGCCGAGGAAAAAGATAGGTCAATGCCCATCCTACCACAAAAGGCTCGCCAGAACCTCGAGACAAACTGGGAACCTCTGTCAGAAACAATATTCTCAGGAATGCCATGTAAACGAACCACATGCTGGAAGAACAAAGGCACCAAATCAGAGGAGGAAGGCAATTTAACCAAGGGCACCAGATGGACCATTTTAGAAAAGCGATCACAGACCACCCAAATGACAGACATCTTTTGAGAAACGGGAAGGTCAGAAATGAAATCCATCGAAATATGTGTCCAAGGCCTCTTCGGGACCGGCAAGGGCAAAAGCAACCCACTGGCACGTGAACAGCAGGGCTTAGCCCTAGCACAAATTCCACAGGACTGCACAAAAGCACGCACATCCCGTGACAGAGATGGCCACCAGAAGGATCTAGCAACCAACTCCCTGGTACCAAAGATTCCTGGATGACCGGCCAGCACCGAACAATGAAGTTCAGAGATAACTTTACTAGTCCACCTATCAGGGACGAACAGTTTCTCGGCCGGACAACGATCAGGTTTATTAGCCTGAAATTTCTGCAACACTCTCCGCAAATCAGGGGAGATGGCAGACACAATGACTCCTTCCTTGAGGATACTCGCCGGCTCAGATACACCCGGAGAGTCGGGCACAAAACTCCTAGACAGAGCATCCGCCTTCACATTTTTAGAGCCCGGAAGGTATGAAATCACAAAATCAAAACGAGCAAAAAATAACGACCAACGGGCCTGTCTAGGATTCAAGCGCTTGGCAGACTCAAGATAAGTAAGGTTCTTATGATCAGTCAAAACCACCACGCGATGCTTAGCACCCTCAAGCCAATGACGCCACTCCTCGAATGCCCACTTCATGGCCAGCAACTCTCGGTTGCCCACATCATAATTACGCTCAGCAGCAGAAAATTTCCTGGAAAAGAAAGCACATGGTTTGAACACTGAGCAACCAGAACCTCTCTGTGACAAAACCGCCCCTGCACCAATCTCAGAAGCATCAACCTCGACCTGGAACGGAAGAGAAACATCAGGTTGACACAACACAGGGGCACAGCAAAAACGACGCTTCAACTCCTGAAAAGCTTCCACGGCATCAGAAGACCAATTAACCAAATCAGCACCCTTCTTGGTCAAATCGGTCAATGGTCTGGCAATGCTAGAAAAATTACAGATGAAGCGACGATAAAAATTAGCAAAGCCCAGGAATTTCTGCAAACTTTTTAGAGATGTCGGCTGAGTCCAATCCTGGATGGCCTGAACCTTAACCGGATCCATCTCGATAGTAGAAGGGGAAAAGATGAACCCCAAAAATGAAACTTTCTGCACACCGAAGAGACACTTTGATCCCTTCACGAACAAGGAATTAGCACGCAGTACCTGGAAAACCATTCTGACTTGCTTCACATGAGACTCCCAATCATCTGAGAAGATCAAAATGTCATCCAAGTAAACAATCAAGAATTTATCCAGATACTCACGGAAAATGTCATGCATAAAAGACTGAAAAACAGATGGAGCATTGGCAAGTCCGAACGGCATCACCAGATACTCAAAATGACCCTCGGGCGTATTAAATGCCGTTTTCCATTCATCTCCCTGCCTGATTCTCACCAGATTATACGCACCACGAAGATCAATCTTAGTAAACCAACTAGCCCCCTTAATCCGAGCAAACAAGTCAGAAATCAATGGCAAGGGATACTGAAACTTAACAGTGATCTTATTAAGAAGGCGGTAATCAATACACGGTCTTAGCGAACCATCCTTCTTGGCTACAAAAAAGAACCCTGCTCCCAATGGTGACGACGATGGGCGAATATGTCCCTTCTCCAGGGACTCCTTCACATAACTGCGCATAGCGGTGTGTTCAGGTACGGACAAATTAAATAAACGACCCTTAGGGAATTTACTACCAGGAATCAAATCGATAGCACAATCACAATTCCTATGCGGAGGTAGGGCATCAGACTTGGACTCTTCAAATACATCCTGAAAGTCCGACAAGAACTCTGGGATGTCAGAAGGAATGGATGACGAAATAGACAAAAATGGAACATCACCATGTACTCCCTGACAACCCCAGCTGGTTACCGACATAGAGTTCCAATCCAATACTGGATTATGGGTTTGTAGCCATGGCAACCCCAACACGACCACATCATGCAAATTATGCAGTACCAAAAAGCGAATAACTTCCTGATGTGCAGGAGCCATGCACATGGTCAGCTGGGCCCAGTACTGAGGCTTATTCTTGGCCAGAGGTGTAGCATCAATTCCTCTCAACGGAATAGGACACCGCAAAGGCTCCAAGAAAAATCCACAACGTTTAGCATAATCCAAATCCATCAGATTCAGGGCAGCGCCTGAATCCACAAACGCCATGACAGAATATGATGACAAAGAGCACATTAAGGTAATGGACAAAAGGAATTTGGACTGTACAGTACCAATAACGGCAGAGCTATCGAACCGCCTAGTGCGTTTAGGACAATTAGAAATAGCATGAGTAGAATCACCACAATAGAAACACAGTCTGTTCAGACGTCTGTGTTCGTGCCGTTCTACTTTAGTCATAGTCCTGTCGCACTGCATAGGCTCAGGTTTACTCTCAGGCAGTACCGCCAGATGGTGCACAGATTTACGCTCGCGCAAGCGACGACCGATCTGAATGGCCAAGGACATAGACTCATTCAAACCAGCAGGCATAGGAAATCCCACCATTACATCCTTAAGAGCTTCAGAGAGACCCTTTCTGAACAAAGCCGCTAGTGCAGATTCATTCCACAGAGTGAGTACTGACCATTTTCTAAATTTCTGACAATATACTTCTACATCATCCTGACCCTGGCATAAAGCCAGCAGATTTTTCTCAGCTTGATCCACTGAATTAGGCTCATCGTAAAGCAATCCCAGCGCCTGGAAAAATGCATCAACATTACTCAATGCAGAATCTCCTGGTGCAAGAGAAAACGCCCAGTCCTGTGGGTCGCCGCGCAAAAAAGAAATAATAATCAAAACCTGTTGAATAGGATTACCAGAAGAATGAGGTTTCAAGGCCAAAAATAGCTTACAATTATTTCTGAAGCTCAGGAACTTAGTTCTGTCACCAAAAAACAAATCAGGAATCGGAATTCTTGGTTCTAGCATCGATTTCTGATCAATAGTATCTTGAATCTTTTGTACATTTACAACGAGATTATCCATTGAGGAGCACAGAGCCTGAATATCCATGTCCACAGCTGTGTCCTGAAGCACTCTAATGTCTAGGGGAAAAAAAAGACTGAAGACAGAGCTAAGAAAAAAAAATGATGTCAGGATTTCTTTTTTCCCTCTATTGGAAATCATTGAATGGCTCCTTGTACTGTTATGGCTGGCAATCAGGCAACACAGCGTGCAGTAATCAGCGCACATACAGAGATCTGGCAATAACCCAAAACAATAGGACGAGCTCTGAGACGTGGAATCTCTGTAGACTGCAGTACCTGATCTATCCTCACACAACTGGAAGCAGCAGTGGATTGCGCCTATCAACTACCTATGCAACTCGGCACTGCCTGAGGAGCTGACTAGCCTGAAGATAGAAATACAAGCCTGACTTACCTCAGAGAAATACCCCAAAGGAATAGGCAGCCCCCACATATAATGACTGTTAGCAAGATGAAAAGACAAACGTAGGAATGAAATAGATTCAGCAAAGTGAGGCCCGATATTCTAGACAGAGCGAGGATAGCAAAGAGAACTATGCAGTCTACAAAAACCCTAAAACGAAAACCACGCAAAGGGGCAAAAAGACCCACCGTGCCGAACTAACAGCACGGCGGTGCACCCCTTTGCTTCTCAGAGCTTCCAGCAAAAGATAATAACAAGCTGGACAGAAAAAACAGAAAACAAACTAGAAGCACTTATCTAGCAGAGCAGCAGGCCCAAGGAAAGATGCAGTAGCTCAGATCCAACACTGGAACATTGACAAGGAGCAAGGAAGACAGACTCAGGTGGAGCTAAATAGCAAGGCAGCCAACGAGCTCACCAAAACACCTGAGGGAGGAAGCCCAGAGACTGCAATACCACTTGTGACCACAGAAGTGAACTCAGCCACAGAATTCACAACACATCTCCTCCTATATATAGTATATACCTGTATGTCATCTCCTTCTATATATAGTATATACCTGTATGTCATCTCCTCCTGTATATAGTATATACCTGTGTGTCATCTCCCCTGTATATAGTATATATCTGTGTGTCATCTCCTCCTGTATATAGTATATACCTGTATGTCATCTTCTATATATAGCATATACCTGTATGTCATCTCCTCCTGTATATAGTATATACCTGTAGGTAATCTGCTCCTGTATATAGTATATACCTGTGTGTCATCTCCTCCTGTATATAGTATATACCTGTACGTCATCTCCTCCTGTATATAGTATGTACCTGTATGTCATCTCCTCCTTTATATAGTATATACCTGTGTGTCATCTCTCCTGTATATAGTATATATCTGTGTGTCATCTCCCCTGTATATAGTATATACCTGTGTGATCTCCTGTATTATACCTCGTTAACACGTTATTTGCTCAGTATTTTTACCTCAGTATTTGTAAGATAAATTGGCAGCCTGATAAATCCCCAGCCAACAGGAAGCCCTCCCCCTGGCAGTATATATATTAGCTCACACATACACATAATAGACAGGTCATGTGACTGACAGCTGCCGTATTTCCTATATGGTACATTTGTTGCTCTTGTAGTTTGTCTGCTTATTAATCAGATTTTTATTTTTGAAGGCTAATACCAGACTTGTGTGTGTTTTAGGGCGAGTTTCGTTTGTCAAGTTGTGTGTGTTGAGTTGTGTGTGGCGACATGCATGTAGCGACTTTTGTGAGATGAGTTTTGTGTGGCAACATGTGTGTAGCAACTTTTTGTGTGTCGAGTTGCATGTGACAGGTTAGTGTAGCAAGTTGTGTGCAGCAAGTTTTGCGCATGGCGAGTTTTGCGCGTGGTGAGTTTTATGTCTGGTGCCTTTTGAGTATGTGCAAGTTTTGTGTGAGGCAACTTTTGCATGTGTTGCAAATTTTGTGCATGTGGCAATTTTTCCGCATGTGCAAGTTTTGCGTGTGGCGAGTTTTCCATGAGGTGAGTTTTGCACTTGTGGCGAGTTTTGCGTGAGCCTATTTTT
Source organism: Ranitomeya imitator (assembly GCF_032444005.1). Taxonomy (NCBI): domain Eukaryota; kingdom Metazoa; phylum Chordata; class Amphibia; order Anura; family Dendrobatidae; genus Ranitomeya; species Ranitomeya imitator. The sequence goes on along the minus strand of NC_091284.1, from coordinate 221,153,174 downwards.
TGCATGTGGCGAGTTTTGCGCGTGGTGAGTTTTGAGCAGCGACTTTTGTGTTTCGACTTTTATGTGGCGAGGTTGGTGTATGTGTGGTGAAATGTGTGCTGAGGGTGGTATATGTGTTCAAGCACGTGGTAGTGTGTGGCGCATTTTGTGTGTGTGTTCATATCCCCGTGTGTGGTGAGTATCCCATGTCGGGGTCCCACCTTAGCAACTGTACGGTATATACTCTTTTGCGCCATCGCTCTCATTCTTTAAGTCCCACTTGTTCACATCTGGCAGCTGTCAATTTGCCTCCAACACTTTTCCTTTCACTTTTCCCCATTATGTAGATAGGGGAAAAATAGTTTGGTGAATTGGAAAGCGCGGAGTTAAAATTTCACCTCACAACATAGCCTATGACGCTCTCAGGGTCCAGACGTGTGACTGTGCAAAATTTTGTGGCTGTAGCTGCGACGCCTCCAACACTTTTCATTTCACTTTTTCCCCATTATGTAGATAGGGGCAAAATTGTTTGGTGAATTGGAAAGCGCGTGGTTAAAATTTCACCTCACAACGTAGCCTATGACACTCTCAGGGTCCAGACGTGCGACTGTGCAAAATTTTGTTGCTGTAGCTGCGACGCTTCCAACACTTTTCCTTTCACTTTTTTCCCCATTATGTAGATAGGGGCAAAATTGTTTGGTGAATTGGAACGCGCGGGGTTAAAATTTCGCCTCACAACATAGCCTATGACGCTCTCGGGGTCCAGACGTGTGACTGTGCAAAATTTTGTGGCTGTAGCTGCGACGGTGCAGATGCCAATCCCGGACATACACACACACACACATACACACACACACACATACACACATTCAGCTTTATATAGTAGATTTATCTCAGTGGATAGCAGCCTTTCAGCGCTGGAGTCCTGGGTTCTAATCCCACCTTGGACAACATCTGCAAGAAGTTTGTATGTTCTCCCTGTGTTTGCATGGGTTTCCTCTGGGTACTCCGGTTTCCTCCCACATTCCAAAGACATACTGATAGGGAATTTAGATTGTGAGCCCCATCGGGGACAGTGATGATAATGTGTGCAAAACTGTAAAGCGCTGCGGAATATGTTAGCGCTATATAAAAATAAAGATTATTATATATATATATATATATATACACAGTGTGGGCCATTTATATGGATATACCTAAATTAAATGGGCATGGTTGGTGATATCAACTTCCTGTTTGTGGCACATTAGTGGGAGGGTGAAAACTTTTTTTGGGTGGTGACCATGGCGGCCATTTTGAAGTCGGCAATTTTGGATCCAACTTTATGTTTTCAATGGAAACAGGGTCACGTGACATCAAATTTATTGAGAATTTCAGAAGAAAAACAATGGCATGCTTGCTTTTACCATAACTTTATTGTTTCATGAGTTATTTAAAAGTTTATAACCACCTTGGTGGCCATTCAACTGGCCCACGACGACCAATCCACTTTCCAGGAAACTGTTCATGTAGGAATTTTCGGACCTGACACCCATAATGTGGTGGTGCATATTATTAACATTTTACTACCTTATCTTGTCATGGGGTGTATGAGACATGAGCAGACACATCTTGTTTAATTTATGAAGTTGGGACTCTGAAAGTAGCAAAGTCAAATCAAAGACAAATTAGGTGGTCCTTACTATTTGTAGAAGGTAGTCCGGCGGCCCTTACTATTGTTGGAGGGCAAGCAGTCAGCCCTCACTATTGTTAGAGGGCAGAAAAGCTTCAGATGAGACCAAGATAGAGCTTTTTGGTAAAGCACATCATTATACTATTTACTGTAAATGCAATGAGGTCTACAAATAAAAGAACACAGTAGTTACAATCAAACACAGTAGAGGTTAAATTATATTTTTGCTTGCTGCCTCTGGCACTGGATGCCTTGACTGTGTGCAAGGCATCATGAAGTGTGAAAATTCCCAAAGGATTTTGTGTTGCAATGTAGTGCCCAGTGTCAGAAAGCAGGGTTTGCATCCTGCGTCATGGGTCTTCTAGCAGGACAATGACCCCTAACAGACCGGTATAGCATATGCACTAAGTGCAAGGGATGCGAAAAATTTGAATGAGGTACTCCAATACCCCTTTGAAGAGCACAAAAGCTGTTCTACTCTATATGCACACATGGATTTTTCCTCTCTGAACCCTGTTCACACAGGTAATATACAGATGATCAGGTTTTTAAATACATCAGATAGGGATTGCATACATTAGTTAGGACTGCTCTGATATGGGTATACCGTGAAGTTTGGTAGAGCAGCTTAGTATACATTTTTTGCAAAAAACGTATCAACCAAATACCCTGTTTTTTACATCTTTTACTAGCACTTGCGGATTACTGCAATTTTTTTCAAACTGAGTGTTTTTGGTTTTACTATTCTCTTTTGTGTCTTCAGGTTTCTTGGTGGTGTGTGAACATGTTCCTACAGACTTGTTCACTGTGCAAGTAACCCATGTGTTTATGTTTCCATAATTGTTCTCTTGTGTCTACAAGACTGGGGAGTTATCCACCACCACTCCTCCTGGGCTATCTGCACAAAAGCTGTTCTACTCTGTATGCACACATGGATTTTTTCTCTCTGAACCCTGTTGACACAGGTAATATACAGATGATCAGGTTTTTAAATACATCAGATAGGGATTGCATACATTAGTTAGGACTGCTCTGATATGGGTATACCGTGAAGTTTGGTAGAGCAGCTTAGTATACATTTTTTGCAAAAAACGTATCAACCAAATACCCTGTTTTTTACATCTTTTACTAGCACTTGCGGATTACTGCAATTTTTTTCAAACTGAGTGTTTTTGGCTTTACTATTCTCTTTTGTGTCTTCAGGTTTCTTGGTGGTGTGTGAACATGTTCCTACAGACTTGTTCACTGTGCAAGTAGCCCATGTGTTTCTGTTTCCATAATTGTTCTTTTGTGTCTACAAGACTGGGGAGTTATCCACCACCACTCCTCCTGGGCTATCTGCACAAAAGCTGTTCTACTCTGTATGCAGACATGGATTTTTCCTCTCTGAACCCTGTTCACACAGGTAATATACAGATGATCAGGTTTTTAAATACATCAGATAGGGATTGCATACATTAGTTAGGACTGCTCTGATATGGGTATACCGTGAAGTTTGGTAGAGCAGCTTAGTATACATTTTTTGCAAAAAACGTATCAACCAAATACCCTGTTTTTTACATCTTTTACTAGCACTTGCGGATTACTGCAATTTTTTTCAAACTGAGTGTTTTTGGTTTTACTATTCTCTTTTGTGTCTTCAGGTTTCTTGGTGGTGTGTGAACATGTTCCTACAGACTTGTTCACTGTGCAAGTAGCCCATGTGTTTCTGTTTCCATAATTGTTCTTTTGTGTCTACAAGACTGGGGAGTTATCCACCACCACTCCTCCTGGGCTATCTGCACAAAAGCTGTTCTACTCTGTATGCAGACATGGATTTTTCCTCTCTGAACACTGTTCACACAGGTAATATACAGATGATCAGGTTTTTAAATACATCAGATAGGGATTGCATACATTAGTTAGGACTGCTCTGATATGGGTATACCGTGAAGTTTGGTAGAGCAGCTTAGTATACATTTTTTGCAAAAAACGTATCAACCAAATACCCTGTTTTTTACATCTTTTACTAGCACTTGCGGATTACTGCAATTTTTTTCAAACTGAGTGTTTTTGGTTTTACTATTCTCTTTTGTGTCTTCAGGTTTCTTGGTGGTGTGTGAACATGTTCCTACAGACTTGTTCACTGTGCAAGTAGCCCATGTGTTTCTGTTCCCTTTGAAGAGATGTACAAGAGGGCCTTAGAAAACATTTTTTTCCCATTATTAAGGAGTGGATTTCCTAGACAGGTAATGTGTATGCGCTAAGTGCATGGGCTGAAAAACATTTACTCCTGGGGGGTATACATATTTATCAAGGAATGATTGAGTTAGGCCTCTGAAAATTGTAAATGTGTGCATCATAAACACCATTAAGAAATTTATAGCGAGACAAGGTGTAGAGAAACAGTTCATGCCACGTGATTAGCATGGATACACAATAGTTGTATGACAGAGGACTCAAGGAAGACGCTGGTATGGTTGGAAAGGTACTCCTTCAGCATCTTACAAAACTTACAAAACTTTTCAAAACTTGTCAGGGTACCCGGCGCATGAGGGATGGTCTGAGAAAATTGGAAAGTGTTCCCCTGGCTCTGATGCATCTGGTGTGTGTCTCCCTCCTCTCTACTCCTTGGTTGTCCAAGAAACTGTGACTTCTACTGCCAGCGTTGACAGATGGGATTTTTCTTAGTAATTATTCAACTAGGGCCTTTTGGTACTGCAACATTTTATTAGACCTCTCCACTAGAGATGAGTGAACCTTTTAAAAATTGGTTCAGCGAACTTCCCTATGTTCGCCGAATAGTTGACCAAATGAATCTGAACCCCATTTAAATTCAATGAGAGGCAAAACAAAGAGCAAAGACAACACCTTCTGGAGGGGCCAAAAAGTTGCCAAAGCAGCTCAAAATAGTGGCAGACACTAGGAAAAGTGGCATCAATTGACCCAGAGTGCAAATAGTACATTTGCACAGCATGGATGCATTGGACAGGGCCTGGGAGAGAGCTTGGATCAGCATTTCTAGCTTCACATACAGTACAGAGCAAACGTTTGGACACACCTTCTCATTTAAAGATTTTTCTGTATTTTCATGACTATGAAAATTGTACATTCACACTGAAGGCATCAAAACTATGAATTAACACATGTGGAATTATATACGTAACAAAAAAGTGTGAAACAACTGAAAATATGTCTTATATTCTAGGTTCTTCAAAGTAGCCACCTTTTGCTTTGATGACTGCTTTGCACACTCTTGGCATTCTCTTGATAAGCTTCAAGAAGTAGTCACCGGAAATGGTCTTCCAACAATCTTGAAGGAGTTCCCAGAGATGTTTAGCACTTGTTGGCCCTTTTGCCTTCACTCTGCGGTCCAGCTTACCTCAAACCATCTCGATTGGGTTCAGGTCTGGTGACTGTGGAGGCCATGTCATCTGGCGTAGCACCCCATCACTCTCCTTCTTAGTCAAATAGCCCTTACACAGCCTGGAAGTGTGTTTGGGGTCATTGTCCTGTTGAAAAATAAATGATGGTCCAACTAAACGCAAACCGGATGGCTTAGCATGCCGCTGCAAGATGCTGTGGTAACCATGCTGGTTCAGTATGCCTTCAATTTTGAATTAATCCCCAACAATGTCACCAGCAAAGCACCCCCACACCATCACACCTCCTCCTCCATGCTTCACGGTGGGAACCAGGCATGTAGAGTTCACTTTTTCTGCATTGCACAAAGACATGGTGGTTGGAACCAACTATCTCAAATTTGGACTCAGCAGACCAAAGCACAGATTTCCACTGGTCTAATGTCCATTCCTTGTGTTCTTTAGCCCAAACAAGTCTCTTCTGCTTGTTGTCTGTCTTTAGCAGTGGTTTCCTAGCAGCTATTTTATCGTGAAGTCCTGCTGCACAATGTCTCCTCTTAACAGTTGTTGTAGAGATTTGTCTGCTGTTAGGACTCTGTGTCATCTGCTGGTGTAGGTACACTTTGTTTTATCAAGACCAAAGTCAACGCAGCCATCTACCAGGAAATATTAGAGCACTTCATGATTCCATCTGCAGACAAGCTCTTTGGAGATGGAAATTTCATTCTCCAGCAGGACTTGTCACCTGTCCACACTGCCAAAAGTACCAATACCTAGTTTAAAAACAACAGTATCACTATGCTTGATTGGCCAGCATCTCATCTGACCTTAACCCCATAGAGAATCAATGGGGTATTGTCAAGAGGAAGATGAGAGACACCAGATCCAGCAATGCAGACAAGCTGAAGGCTGCTATCAAAGAAACCTGGGCTTCCATAACACCTCAGCAGTGCCACAGGCTGATCACATCCATGCCACTTCTCATTGATGCAGTAATTTACGCACAAGGAGCCCCGACCAAGTACTGAGTGCATATACTGAACATACATTTCAGTAGGCCAACATTTCGGATGTTAAAATCATTTTTTCAAGGTGGTGATATAAAATATTCTAATTTACTGAGAAGTGTAAGGCTGTATGTGTGTATATAGATCTCACTGCATACATCAAGAGAGTCTGATACTGTCTGCTGCTGCGTATTTTATATATACGTAGCTGCAGGTATATATTTTTTTTCTTGCACCTTATACCTGCTAGTTTTATTGCAAAGCAATCCATAGCCCCCTTTTTTCTACATTTATTTTCTTGGTCACATTGCAGACTACAGTAAGGTCATTTCAATACAAGAGCATGAAAATCTAACCATTTAAAACGTTTCTTTTGCTCCTGGCATCATATATGAGTTCGCAGAATAATCTGGATTTTTTTTTGGTACTATAATATTTTTTGGAGTGTCTTGCATAATTTTTGGACACCATTTTGCTGACCAAAAAATCTTAAGCTGGCCGTAAAATATTTAGTGACAATTCTTATATTTATCACTGTCATTTGTATGCCACACGCATCGCATATAATTGCGCTTAATATTTTACAATTTTATTACTCCAAAATTTTTTTTAGTGTCATAGACCACTTATTGACACAATTTTGATGGTCCCCAAAAAATCAAGGCCATATTTTGATCAGTCTGCTATCTCCATCATACTTGCTTTTCAGGCATACATTCCAGTTTTTTGTCTGTCTGCTACCCTTGTTCTATACAGTAATTTGTGGTTAAAAAAATTCCAGGCCACATACTGAACATTGTGGTTTCTCTGTCAGATGCTGCCTCTATCTGTGGTTTAAAAATTGCTGCATTTAAATGCTCCTTTGAACTGGTTTTGGTGTGTCTTACCCTATTATTAATATTATTAAAATTATTATTATAAAATATTAATTTTATTAATAAAATTTGTTAAAAAACAAATTAAAAAAATTACCAAGATTCCATTGAATTAAAAGTGTATGTTTTCAGCACACTGATCACATATAAGTTTTCTCAAAATTAATCCATTTGTAATGAACTTTTAAAATATTTCAGTAGTCCATTTAAAATGGGCAAGGCAAGGGGCAAGGGACGAGGAAGTGGAAATGATGCTGACTGTGCATGCAGAGGACGAGGACGTGGCCAAGCTGAAAGTGGACCATAAGAAAGACTCACATCTTCTTGCTCGCCCTTCCTGTCTCAGTTTCTATGGGACCGCAGCACACCACTTTTAAAGCCAAAGTAGTGTGAAATGTTTGTTGGTTGGCTAGCTTCCAGTCACTTATCCACCATCTCCACCACCATGTCTTCCACACGGTCAAGTCTGAGTAGCCGTGAGTCTGGACCACATATTACCCTGATCCTCATTCCTCCCACCATGCCGAGTGCTCTGAGACAACTGATCCCACACTTGGACATTCCGAAGAGCTGTTCACTTTTCCCTTTAAAGATTCCGGACTCTCAGCCGGTCAACTTGAAGTGGGGCAAGATGAGCTCGCATGTAGCGATGCCCAAAGATTTGAGCATCCACGGTCACATGAAGGTGATGGTGGGAAAGTGTCACAAGAGGTGGACGACGAAGAGACACAATGGCCAGAAAGTCAGGAGGATGAGCAGGGTGCGAATGTGGAAGACAAGGTGGTGGGTGACATAATAACTGACCCAACTTGGCAGGAGGACATGCAGAGCGAGGACAGCAGCACACATGGGGAAGGAGGCATAGCACCCCAACAGGCAGGAAGAAGCAGTGTGGTGGGCACAGACAGAAGGCATGCATCCATTCCCCATAACACCAACATAACGGAAGTTGCCATTCCAACTGTTAGATCTTCCAGAGTCTAGTTATTTTTTTAAGACTCTGATGATAACCCCAAACAGGCCATTTGCAGCACCTGCCATTCCCGCATCAGCAGGGGTTGCAAAACTACCAGCATGACCACCACCAGCATGATCAGGCACATGACAGCAAAGCACCTGACTTCCATTGTTTTGTGTCCAAGCCAATCTCCAGTCCACGGTGTATGTGAAGATGCCTGGGGCCCTGCACCTGTTGTGGCCCACAGTCCACTAGCACCATCATCAAGTCTGTCCCCGTCCTTGTCCCATTGCAGCCTTCAGTTGTATATACCCCAGCAGACAAGTAGTGTATGGGTATTCCAAGTCTAGGAGACCCGCTTCTTTAAATTGGGCCTATTTTTTAATGACGCCTTCCTCCACATCTCATCATCCACCACCACTAGATCACCAGGGTGAACGTGTTCTATGCTGCTGCAGCCAGTCAATCTTTTGGCAAGGGTGTCTATGATCCCCATAAAAATGTTTTAAAAAGTGTACCCCCCATGAGGAAATGTTTGTCAGCCCATACACTTAGTGTATAGGCATTGCGAGTCTAGGAGACCCGCTCCTTTTTAATGGTACTTTTTTTATGAGGCCCTCCTCCAAGGGGGGATTGGGTGCGTTCAAATTTGGATCAATGCGGCCTTTGCATTCAATGCATGAGGAAACAGTATGGCAGGACCAACTGAAGAATGAGAAGTGGGTTTTCCTGTGGCCATCCAGTACCTGGGTTCAAAGGCTAATTGGGGTGCATATGACTTGGTGGCAGGGCAGGGCTTGCAGTCAATACATAAGAAAACAGTTTGGGAGTACAAAATTAATAATTTGAAGCGGATTTTCCTGTGGCCATCCAGTACCTGGGTTCAAAGGATTCTTGGGGTGCATATGACTTGACGGCAGGCCTTGCATTTAATGCAACATTTTTTCAGGAAGCCCTCCTGTACCTCTTGTGAAAGGGGTATTGGGGTGCATTGGGGTGCCCAGCCACTCACTGCATAGGCAATAGCAGCATAGGAGACCCACTGTTTAATAATGGCCCTTTAAGAATATTAATGCAACCTGATGCCCCTCTAAAAATAGGCTTTGTGACTTTAAGAGTCCCTCCTTCATAAATGAAACAAGATGTGTATCCTTATGTGTCACACACCACATGGCCAGCTAGGGTTTTTAAATGTTATAATGACATTTCCCAGTGAATGCATTTGTATTGGTTGAAAGCAATGTTAAAGTTGAAAAACGCATTGATGGGGTTGTACTCGCTCAGGTGCGACAGCTGACACTCAGGAGGCACGTCCCATTAAAAGTTCACAGGGTTTATTGCTCTGTAAACCACATAGTAAATAACAGAAATCAAATAGCATTTAGCTCAGGAAAAGAAAATACAATTGTCCAGTCCTTCAGGCTCAGTCCTGGAGCCTTAATACACTCTGGAGGCTTTCACCTCCACACACCTCCTGTGTTAAGCATTAGCCTTTCTTTTATAGATCTAACCACACCCAGGAACCCATCACATGTTTAGGCATGTGGTTATGACATCACCACAGGTCCTGAAACACATAGATAGGCATGGTTATGCCTCTTACCCAGGGGTGATGTTTATGGGTAGTCAGACCCTCTCATTGCTTTATGTGCATCAAAGAAAACACTCCGGGTTACATCACAGCGAAAAGCCACCTATGTGACACATACCTCCCGTCAACTATACAACCTTTAGCCACACTACATACCTCCCCCTCTGCCTAAAGCCATGAGGCTTGGTACTTTCCACCACTAAACAAGGGATACTTGATAGGGCATCAGCATTACCGTACAGCTTCCTGGCCCTATGTTCCACATGGAAACAGACGTCCTGCAGGGCTAAGAACCAACGGGTGACCCTAGCATTTATACCCTTCGTTTCCCTCATCCATCTAAGTGGGGCATGGTTGGATATCAGTCTAAATTTACGTCCCAGCAGATAGTAGCGTAATGTGTCCACCGCCCACTTTATGGCCAAACACTCCTTCTCTACGACAGAGTAATTCCTTTCAGACGAGGACAGCTTTCTACTCAGATAGAGAACAGGATGCTCCTCCCCATGTAGCTCTTGGGAAAGGATTGCTCCTACCCAAACATCTGAGGCACCTGTCTGAAGAATAAACTCGTTAAGTCTGGGGCCATAAGAACGGGTTGCTTACATAGAGCCCCTCTCATTTCTTGGAAGGCTGACTCTGTCTCTTCGGACCATTTAACCATCACTGATTTTGCCCCCTTTAGCAGATCAGTCAGAGGTGCAGCCACCGTGGCGAAGTTTGGGATGAACCTCCTGTAATATCCCATGATCCCCAGAAAGGCTTTAACTTGCTTTTTGGAGAGTGGTTTTGGCCATGTTTGAATTGCCTCCACTTTACTGCTTTTGGGTTTTATTTCTCCATGACCCACTACATATCCTAGGTACTTAGCTTCTTCCTTACCCAAGGCACACTTCTTCAGGTTTATTGTAACCCCGCCTCCCTTAGAGCATCAAACACTGCTTGGGCTTTTTCCAGATGACTCTCCCAGTCCGGGCTAAAGATGACGATATCATCCAGGTACGCAGCAGCGTATGGCTTATGGGGTGCAAGGATTCTATCCATAGCCCTCTGGAAGGTCGCCGGAGCTCCCTGTAGGACAAACGGCATCCGGACATACTGGAAGCATCCATCTGGTGTAGAAAACGCCATCTTCTCCTTGGCTTCCTGTGCCATGGGGATCTGCCAATACCCCTTCGTCAAATCCAAGGTGGTTATATACCTGGCGGGCCCAAGTCTTTCGATGAGCTCATCAACATGTGGCATGGGATATGTGTTGAACTTGGAGACCTCATTAAACTTCCGATAGTCGTTGCAAAACCTCCACTCCCCATCAGGTTTTGGGACCAGGACAATTGGGCTCGACCATCCGCTCTTGGATTCCTCAATAACTCCAAGCTTCAACATACGCTCCATCTCCTTGGAGATTACTTCTCGACGGGCCTCAGGAATTCGATAGGGCTTGACGCTCACCCGCACATGTGGCTCTGTCAGGACCTCGTGCTCTACGACCTTCGTGCACCCTGGCAACTCTGAAACAGGTCCCTGTTCTTCTGGAGGAACTCCCGGCACTGCTGTTTCTGGGCCTTCGATAGCGTCTCAGCTATAGTAACCCCTCCAACCTCACCTTCTGGGTGGCCCAGCAAAAATGGAGTTACTGCCTTCTCTCTATCTTGCCATGGCTTCATGAGGTTGACATGGTAAACTTGGATTGGTTTCCGTCTTCCTGGTTGATAAATTTTATAGTTTACCTCACCAAGCTTCTCGACCACCTCATATGGCCCTTGCCATTTGGCCAAGAACTTACTCTCCACCGTTGGAACTAACACAAGAACTCTGTCTCCCGGATTGAACTGCCTAACTCTTGCAGACCGGTTGTAGACCTTGGCCTGAGCTTCTTGTGCCTGGTGGAGGTGTTCTTTCATGATAGGCATCACCTTTCCAATCCTCTGCTGCATCAGAGCCATATGCTCAATGACGCTTCTGTGGGGCGTGACTTCGGCTTCCCAGGTTTCCTGGGCTATATCCAGGAGACCTCGCGGATGTCGGCCATATAGAAGCTCAAACGGTGAGAACCCTGTGGAGGCCTGTGGAACTTCACGAATGGAAAACATCAGATATGGTAAGAGACAGCCCCAGTCTCTACCGTTTTTCTCTATGGCTTTTCTCAGCATGCTCTTCAGTGTCTTGTGAAATCTCTCAACAAGGCCATCCGACTGAGGATGGTACACCGAAGTCCTCAACTGGGAGGTTTTCAGGACTTTTGCATAACTCCCTCATCACCTTGCTCATGAAAGGTGTTCCCTGGTCAGTCAGGAACTCCTTCGGCAATCCTGTCTGGGAAAACACATGGACCAACTCACGAGCTATACTCTTCGAGGAAGAATTTCTCAGGGGAATTGCCTCAGGGTAGCGTGTGGCATAGTCCAGGATGACTAGTATATACTGATGGCCCCGGGCTGATTTAACCAAGGGACCGACCAAGTCCATGACAATTCTCTCGAATGGCACCTCAATAATGGGCAATGGCACAAGGGAGCTCCGGAAATGAGGAGTGTGGGCAGTTAGCTGACATGTAAGGCAGGACCTGCAATAGTTCACTATTTCCCAGTGACACCCAGGCCAATAGAACCTCTGCACAACCCGTTCCTGCATTTTTTCCCCCCCTAGGTGTCCACCCAGGATGTGTGAATGGGCCATGTCCAACACCTTCCATCTATATGGACCTGGCACTATCAACTGCTCTACCAACTCCTCCCTTATTTTCGTTACCCGATACAACAACACCCCACTCATTAGAAAATAGGGAAATCTTGTGTCTGCCCCCAGCTCCTGTACAACCCCATTAATAACTGTGACGTTATTAAAGGCTTCCCTCAGAGAGGGGTCCCTATGTTGGGCAGACCCAAAATGTTCACCGGTCACCCCTAACTCCAGAATGTCAGATGCAGAGGACACTTCCTCCTCGTCCCCTACCGGGACACAAAAAGGAAACCTGTCTGTCTCTGGGTGTGACAATACCTTTTTAGGGTTCATTGGTTCACTACTCTTGCTAGTGACCTCAGAACCCTTTCCCCACAAATCCCAAAACAAACAGAAATCCCGACCAATAATTATAGGGTGCAATAAGTCCCGAACGATGCCGACTTCATGGGACTCAGTGCCACACGCCGTTTCAATATCCACCCTGGCCATGGGGTAGTCCTTTGCATCACCATGTATGCATCACACGCCAACCTTCTTTCCTGGGAGCAGGTGGAGAGGAAAAGTGGCCCTCACCAGGGTCACTAAGCTCCCCAAGTCTAACAGCGCCGATACTGCTCGACCGTTCACCTTTACGGGACACACTTGAGGCCCCTCATTGGGCGGAGAGTTCACACTGCAGGCTGGATATGCATAGGATAAACTATGGCATCTCATGCTGCAGTCCATCTGCTCAGTGGTCCAGGAACAATGGGCAGCTATATGTCCTGGCCCGTGGCACCTCCAGCAAATAATATCACCCTTAGTGATCTTGGGTACCACCTCCCCCGCCCTTTTTGACCTTGGATGCCCCACCCCTTTTTGGGACTCAGCCCCCTTCTGAGACCCCCAGTACGGCATGGGCTGCCTCCCGAAGGAGCCTTCCACCCCTTGGTATCTCTCCACCAGTCCGACCAGCTCGTCGGCATTCTGGGGATCACCCTGGGCAACCTAAGTCTGTATGGGCCTCGGGAGGGAATGCACAAACCGATCCATAAACCACTCGTTCTACCATCTGTGCAGGTCTAGAGGCCTCTGGGTGCAGCCATTTCTAGACCAGGTGCAACAGGTCAAACATTTGGGAGCGAGGCGGTTTGTCCCGGTGAATGGCCCAGCAGTGAATTCGCTGTGCCCTGACAGTCAGTGTCACCCCCAAACGTGCGAGAATCTCGGCTTTCAGTTTGTGATACTCCTTGGCATCCTGCAAGGTCAAGTCATAGTACGCCTTCTGGGGTTCTCCCATCAGGTATGGCACCAGTACCTCTGCCCACTGCTCTGGTGGAAGTTTTTCCCTCTCAGCGACCCTCTCAAACACCGTCAGGAAGGCCTCAACATCATCCCCGGGGGTCATTTTCTGCAATGCGCGTCTTACCGTCTTCCGGATGTGGGTGTCATCAGCCAGACCTGGGGTTGGACGCTTGTCCTGCCCTGGATGGCGGATGCCAGAAGCTGCATCTGCTGCCATTGCTCCTGCTGGCTCTGTTGTATCTGCTGCCGTTGCTCCTGCTGGCTCTGTTGTATCTGCTGCAGCAACAGCCTGTTGGTCTCTTGCTGTTGTGACTGCGACTGGACCAAGTGTTTCAGAAGGTCCTTCATTTTCCCCGGCATTGCTTGCTGGTTTGCAACAGACTTGACCCAGGACATTTAATAACAGACTTACGTCTCCTCTGGGAACGCTGCCCGCACGTCTACCACCAATTGTAGGAGTTGTACTCGCTCAGGTGCGATGGCTGACACTCAGGAGGCACGTTGCATTAAAAGTTCACAGGGTTTATTGCTCCATAAACCACATAGTAAATAACAGAAAACAAATAGCCTTTAGCTCAGGAAAAGAAAATACAATTGTCCAGTCCTTCAGGCTCAGTCCTGGAGCCTTAATACATTCTAGAGGCTTTCACCTCCACACACACCTCCTGTGTTAAGCATTAGCCTTTCTTTTATAGATCTAACCACACCCAGGAACCCATCACATGATTAAACATGTGGTTATGACATCACCACAGGTCCTGAAACACATATAGATAGGCATGGGTATGCCTCTTACCCAGGGGTGAGGTATATGGGTTGTCAGACCCTCTCATTGCCTTATGTGCATCAAAGAAAACACTCCGGGTTACATCACAGTGACAAGCCACCTATGTGACACATACCTCCTGTCGACTGTACAACCTTTAGCCACGCTACAGCATGAAAAACTCTGTGTGTGAACATAGCCCAAGTGGTGGAGGAACATTTTGGTCTGGGGTTAATTATTTTGCCTTATATACAATTCATTACCCTGGAAAGGATGTACCTTAACATATTTCCCAGCAAAATCCATTTTGGTTAAGTTATTATATGTTTTTTGGTGCACCTGTAAAAATCTCCATGATGTTGCCGTGTCATTTGAGCAGTGTTTCCATCATTTTCAGATGTTTTTAGACCTTAAAAGAACCCCTGGGGGGATCGCGGTAAAAAGACTTGGGTTTTCCATAGACTTACATTGGGCTCGGTCCTCGGGTCGAGTACACGAGTATTCAAATTTGCTCGACCCGAGCAATGAGCACCCGAGCATTTTAGTGCTCACTCATCCCTAGTCCCTAGAAGGATTTTTGGTTTAGCTTGATTTGTGTATTCAATTATAATATACCCACACTAATTTAAAAATCACCTATTCTGTCCCTATCTTTGAAGCAACTCTCCCTATACTGGTGATTCTAGAGCAGACTGTGATGAGCAGGGCGGTGCCAGGTCTGATATATGGCTGCGGCATTAAAGTGCTTGACAGGAAATCCCTACATGTTGATTGGCTCTCTAAAGAGCACCAAACATGCAGGGCGGGGACCCAAGCTCCCGCCGAGCAACCCTGGAAATGCTCGGCGCTCACCGAGCATCGCGAACACTGCAATGCTTGGCCGATCACCGAGCATTACCGAGCATGCTCACTCACACTATTCACCAGAAGTGTTGTTTTCTGTATTGTCATGCACATGACAGCACGGTAAACACTGGATGTTTGGCCCCCATTCAAATGAATGGGGTCCGGGTACTGTTCTAGTACCCGAACCCGAACATTTTGCAACTGTTCGCTCGAAATCGCCAGACCAAAATATTCAGGTGTCTGCCAATCTCTAGCAATAAGCAATAAACTATATTTTTGTCCTTACTTCAAAATAATGTACAATCGTGGCCAAAAGTTTTCAGACTGACACAAATTTTGGTTGTCACAATGTTTTATGCTTCAATGTTTTTAGAACTTTTATTGAAAAATGTATCACATTTATTCAAAGGCTCAATATTTGTCCCTTATTTTTCAAGACTTCTGCAATTCACCCTGGTAAGTTGGATATCAGATTCTGGTTTGAATCTTGACTAATGACAACCCATTCTTGCCTAATATGCTTGGAGTTTAAAAAGTTTAGAAATTTGATAATGACTTGAGAAAAACTAGTACCGGAGATATCCGTGGCCGTATGTCCATGTGTACATGTGTTTAATACTTGTGGCATACATGTAGGAGCCGTTTGCAGCCCATTTGCCACCTCAGTATCACAAATACCGGCACCTGGGAATCAGCATCAGGTGCTGAAGACAGCTCACATCATTGTCCCCTGCTCACGCTGGAATTGTGTAAGTGTCACCTATAAATGTCAAAACTGTCATCACACGTACTGTAAACACTGCCTTGTGAAAGAGCCCTTAAGGATAGTAACAGGTAGTTGACTGAAAGTAATGCCCATCTTGGAGTCCTACTGCTACAGGCAACACCCATGAAAGAGATCCAACTTGGAGCCCAAAAATTTCAAACATCTGTTGCCAAACACCACTAAAGTGGGTTCAATTTTGCCAGAGTAGAAATAGTACATTGAGCCTCTGACACATCTTCCACTACAGGCAACCAACAAGATGAAGACCCAACCTGGAGTCTCCACATTTCCAAAAATTATTGCCACACACCACAAAAGTGGCATCAATTTCCCCAGAGTAGAAAAAGAACAATGGGACTCTGACACCCCATCCACTACAGGCAGCTCATCAAATGGAGACCCAAATTGGAGTCTCCATATTTCCAAAAATTATTGCCACACACCACTAAAGTGGCATCCATTTCCCCAGAGTAGAAAGGCCTCACATCAGGGATATTACAAAAAATTGGAGCTTGGCTCAATAGGACTGGATATTCCTTGTCTTTTATTTTTTTAAATAAAATATGGTGCATGACTCATGGAAAGACTGCCTACTGCAGTCGAAACGCGTTGACTGGGTCATGTTGACCATGTAAACTTTTCTTTTGAAAAAGAAAAGGAAAATCCAGTCCTGTTTAGTTGGACTCCAATTTTTTCTATTATCCTTGTGACAGACAATCCCTGCATCCCTGATACCATGCACAGAAGTTGACACAAATGTGTTTGTATGGCTACTAAAGGTAACATCCTCACCTTTGACCTGTTTGCTTGTAATCACTGTGTGTGCATAAAATCTGAGTGAGTTTCTGTGATCCAGACAGACTCTTGCATCTTTCATCTAGCCACTGACGTTTCTGAATTGTACATCATGGGGAAAGCAAAAGAATTGTCAAGGGATCCATGGGAAAAAGTCATTGAACTGTATAAAACAGGAAAGGCATACAAAAAGATATCCAAGGAATTAATAATGCCAGTCAGCAGCATTCAAACTGTGATTAACAAATGGAAATTCAGGGGCTCTGTAAAAACAAAACCACGGTCAGGCAGACCAACAAAAATGTCATCCATAACTGCCAGGAAAGTTGTTCAAGATGCAAAGAAAAAAACACAAATAACATCAGCTGAAATACAGGACTCTCTGAAAACTAGTGGTGTGGCTGATTCAAGATGCACAATAAGAAGGCACTTGAAGAAAAATGAGCTGCATGGTTGAGTCACCAGAAGAAAGCCATTACTGCCGCAAATGCCACAAAATATCTCACTTACAATATGCAAAACAGCACAGAGAAAAGCCTCCAAACTTCTGGAACAGGGTAATTTGTAGTGATGAGACCAAAATTGAACTTTTTTGGCCACAATAATAAGCGTTACATTTGAAGAGAGGTCAACAAGGCCTATGTTGAAAGAAACACCATTCCTACTGTAAAGCACGGAGGTGGATCACTGATGATTCGGGGGATGTGTGAGCTACAAAGGCACAGAAAATTTGGTTGAAGTTGAAGGAAAGATGAATGCAGCACGTTATCAGCAAATTCTGGAGGCAAATTTGCAATCATCAGCCCAGAAGCTGCGCATGGGACGTACTTGGACGTTCCAACATAACAAGGATCCAAATCACAAGGCCAAGTCAACCTGTCATTCGCTACAGCAGAGCAAAGTTAAGGTTCTGTAGTGGCCATCTGTCTCCTGACCTCAATATCATTGAGCCACTCTGGGGAGATCTCAAGTCCGCAGTTCATGCTAGATAGCCTAGGAATTTACAGTAACGAGAGGCTTTTTGCCAAGAAGAGTGGGCAGCTTTACTATCTGAGAAAATAAAGAACCTCATCCACAACTACCACAAAAGACTTCAAGCTGTCATTGATGTTAGAATGGGCAATACACGGTATTAAGAAATGGGGTATGTGAACTTTTGATCAGGGTCATTTGGATGTTTTGGGTTGTCATTATGATTTAAAAAGAGAAAGCACAGTAGTTTGACAATAAATGGCTTCACCCAACTACTAACCATGAGTGGAGAAAAAGTTTTGGTGTTATCATTCATATTCTCTGAAAAAAAGACCAAGAAAGCAAAAATTCTGCTGGGGTAGGTAATCTTTTGAGCACAACTGTGTATATATATAAAACGTTTGTGAGCTTATCTTCATAATTCCTCGATTTATCTATCTTATAGAGTATATGACCTAACTATGGTTTTTCCCTAATAAGCTAACTCTTAATATGCCTTTGCAGAACGATAGAGACAATTGTATTTTTACTGGCTTTTAAAAGAGCAAGGAATGATGGCTTAAAGGGAAATTGAAGGGAGATTAAACCAAATTGAAATAAAATAATAAACATGTTTAAAAGTAGGAGAGAATAAAGGGATTTATTTTCTGCCAGTCTAAACAAAGGTAAACTATAAGCTGGCACATAGTGGCTGACATTTATTATTGTTGGTAACTGCCTGCAATACCTTATTAACTTTTTTGTGCTTTGTTTTTAAATTAATATAAGCATAAAAGTGAAATAAAAAATGAATACCATCTATGAGTACATAGTAGTGTGCTTTATCCATAGTGTTTGTTTATATTCATTAGAAGTGATGGCATATTGCTTGGATATCTTTCCATACATTTTCTGGTTCGTGTTAGTCTGAAAGCCATGACAAATCTGTGTTGTATTGATTTGTGGTATGGCACCAATTTACCTCTCTGTGATTGATTTTATACTACAGACACCCATCCACATTAGCGCTATATCGGACATTCCTGCAGACTCCTTATATGTATGGTTGCTGCTGCCTACTGACTCTTTCTCAACAGATGTAGTTTGAGGAACAAAACGATCAGTCATGTCGAATTTTGGCTGACCAAGTACAGTATTTATTTGTATTGGAAAGATTAGCTATCTGCTATGCAAGTTTTTCTCCAAAACAAAATAAAAAAACAAAAGGCCACTCTACTCTCCAGGATGTTGTATCATTATTCACCCATCTTTACCAAATCAGGTTTTAATTGCGAGATATGCCTGGTTTCCTTTCACTTCCCCAGTTCAGATGAGGGCTGTCTTAGCACATAGAGACGTTAGACACAAGTGACAGGGATCCTCAATATAAAGTGCACAGCTTGACGTGGTTGGATGGCTTTTGCATTTTTACATAAAATAATGTTAGCTAAGTACCTTACGTTTTCAACATGTACAGCAGATCTCATGCCTCTATCAGCTTTCTCAAGTGTCTGGGGACCTTAGGAACACATATTTTTGTTTGAAATGTTGCATGCTTACTTTTTTATTTCTTACTAGCTGAAGAGCCCGGCGTTGCCTGGGCATAGTAAATATCTGTGGTTAGTTATAGCACCTCACTTCTCTTATTTTCCCATCACGCCTCTCATTTTCCCAATCACATCTTTCATTTTCCCCCTCACATCTCTCATTTTCTCCCTCACACCTCTCATTTTCTCCCTCACTCCTCTCATTCCCCCCTAACACTTGTCATTTCGACCTCACATCTGTCATTTTCCGATCACTCCACTATTTTCCCTCACTCCTCTCATTTTGCACTCACACCTTTTCATTTTCACCTCACACCTCTCATTTTCACCTCAGTATATACATGTTTGTCATCTCCCTTTTATATAGTATACACCTGTATGTCATCTCCTGTATATAGTATATACCTGTATGTCATCTCCCCTGTATATAGTATATACCTGTTGTGCCATCTCCCCTGTACATAGTATATACCTGTATGTCATCTCCTCCTATATATAGTATATACCTGTATGTCATCTCCTTCTATATATAGTATATACCTGTATGTCATCTCCTCCTGTATATAGTATATACCTGTGTCATCTCCCCTGAATATAGTATATATCTGTGTGTCATCTCCTCCTGTATATAGTATATACCTGTATGTCATCTTCTAGATATAGCATATACCTGTATGTCATCTCCTCCTGTATATAGTATATACCTGTAGGTCATCTGCTCCTGTATATAGTATATACCTGTGTGTCATCTGCTCCTGTATATAGTATATACCTGTGTGTCATCTCCTCCTGTATATAGTATGTGCCTGTATGTTACATAGTTACATAGTTATTAAGGTCGAAGGAAGACTATAAGTCCATCTAGTTCAACCCATAGCCTAACCTAACATGCCCTAACATGTTGATCCAGAGGAAGGCAAAAAAAACCCATGTGGCAAGAGTAAGCTCCACATTGGGGAAAAAAATTCCTTCCTGACTCCACATACGGCAATCAGACTAGTTCCCTGGATCAACGCCCTATCAAGGAATCTAGTATATATACCCTGTAACATTATACTTTTCCAGAAAGGTATTCAGTACCCTCTTAAATTTAAGTAATTAATCACTCATTACAACATCATACGGCAGAGAGTTCCATAGTCTCACTGCTCTTACAGTAAAGAATCTGCGTCTGTTATTATGCTGAAACCTTTTTTCCTCCAAACGCAGAGGATGCCCCCTTGTTCCGGTTTCAGGTCTATGATTAAAAAGATCATCAGAAAGGTCTTTGTACTGTCCCCTCATATATTTATCCATTAACAAAAGATCACCCCTTAGTCTTCGTTTTTCCAAACTAAATAGCCCCAAGTGTAATAACCTATCTTGGTATTGCAGACCCCCCAGTCCTCTAATAACCTTGGTCGCTCTTCTCTGCACCCGCTCTAGTTCAGCTATGTCTTTCTTATACACCGGAGACCAGAACTGTGCACAGTATTCTAAGTGTGGTCGAACTAGTGA
Organism: Ranitomeya imitator; assembly: GCF_032444005.1. Taxonomy (NCBI): domain Eukaryota; kingdom Metazoa; phylum Chordata; class Amphibia; order Anura; family Dendrobatidae; genus Ranitomeya; species Ranitomeya imitator. Next base: position 221,132,614 of record NC_091284.1, on the reverse strand, counting down.
CTTGTATAGAGGTAAAATTATGTTCTCCTCATGTGCATCTATGCCTCTTTTAATGCATCCCATTATTTTATTTGCCTTTGTAGCAGCTGACTGACACTGGTCACTGAATATGAGTTTATCATCCACCCATTCACCTAGGTCTTTTTCATTGACGGTTTTGCCCAGAGTTTTAGAATTAAGCACATAATGATACATCTTATTACTTCTACCCAAGTGCATGACCTTACATTTATCCCCATTAAAGCTCATTTGCCATTTATCAGCCCAAGCTTCTAGTTTACATAAATCATCCTGTAATATAAAATTGTCCTCCTCTGTATTGATTACCCTGCAGAGTTTAGTGTCATCTGCAAATATTGAAATTCTACTCTGAATGCCCCCTACAAGGTCATTAATAAATATGTTAAAAAGAAGAGGGCCCAATACTGACCCCTGTGGTACCCCTCTGCTAACCGCTACCCAGTCCGAGTGTGCTCCATTAATAAACACCCTTTGTTTCCTATCCCTGAGCCAGCTCTCAACCCACTTGCACATATTTTCCCCTATCCCCATTATTCTCATTTTATGTATCAACCTTTTGTGTGGCACCGTATCAAAAGCTTTTGAAAAGTCCATATACACTACATCCACTGGGTTCCCTTGGTTCAATCCGGAACTTACCTCTTCATAGAAACTGATCAAATTAGTCTGACATGAACGGTCCCTAGTAAACCCGTGCTGATACTGGGTCATGAGGTTATTCCTCTTCAGATACTCCAGTATAGTATCCCTTAGAATGCCCTCCAGGATTTTACTCACAGTAGAGGTTAAGCTTACTGGCCTATAATTTCCGAGTTCAGTTTTTGTCCCCTTTTTGAATATTGGCACCACATTTGCTATACGCCAGTCCTGTGGTACAGACCCTGTTATTATGGAGTCTTTAAAGATTAAAAATAATGGTCTATCAATGACTGCACTTAATTCCTGCAGTACTCGAGGGTGTATCCCATCCGGGCCCGGAGATTTGTCAATTTTAGTGATTTTTAGACGCCTCCGTACTTCCTGCTGGGTTAAGCAGGTGATATTTAATTGGGAATTTTTATCACTAGTCATTTTGTCTGCCATGGGATTTTCTTGTGTAAATACTGATGAAAAAAAGTCATTTAGCATATTGGCTTTTTCCTCATCCTCATCCACCATTTCACCCAGACTATTTTTAAGGGGGCCAACACTATCATTTTTTAGTTTCTTACTATTTATGTAGTTAAAGAATATTCTAGGATTATTTTTACTCTCTCTGGCAATGAGTCTCTATGTCTCAATCTTTGCTGCCTTGATTTGCTTTTTACAGAATTTATTTGATTTTCTGTATTTATTTAATGCCTCATCACTACCTACTTCCTTTAATTCTCTAAATGCTTTCTTTTTGTCACTTATTGCACCCCTTACAGCTCTATTTAGCCATATTGGTTTCCTCCTATTTCTAGTATGTTTATTCCCATACGGTATATACTGTGCACAGGTCCTATCCAGGATGCTAATAAACATCTCCCATTTTCTTTGTGTATTTTTGTGTCTCAGGATATCGTCCCAGTTAATTGCACCAAGATCCTCTCTCATCCGTTGGAAATTTGCCCTCCTGAAGTTTAGTGTCCTTGTAACCCCTCTGCTACACATCTTTTTAAAGGATACATGAAAACTTATTATTTTGTGATCGCTATTTCCCAAGTGACCCCCAACCCTTATATTTGATATGCGGTCTGGCCTGTTGGTTAATATTAGATCTAGCAGTGCCCCCTTTCTTGTTGGGTCCTGAACCAGTTGTGAAAGGTAATTGTCTCTCATAGTTGTCAAAAACCGATTACCTTTGCTGGAACTGCAGGTTTCTGTTCCCCAATCTATTTCAGGGTAGTTGAAGTCCCCCATAATAATGACTTTTCCTTGAGTCGCAGCTTCATCTATTTGCTTTACGAGGATATTCTCCATTGCTTCCATTATTTTTGGAGATTTATAACAAACCCCTATCAGTAATTTATTATTTTTTCCCCCTCCCCTTATCTCCACCCACAGGGATTCTACATTTTCATTAAATTCACCTATATTATCACGCAGGATGGGTTTTTAGGACGATTTTGCATATAGACACACCCCACCCCCTCGCTTATCTGTACGGTCATTTCTGAACAGGCTATAGCCCTGCAAGTTAACAGCCCAGTCATGGCTCTCATCCTGCCATGTCTCAGATATTCCCACCATGTTATAATTATGCTCCAAAAACATTAGTTCTAATTCGTCCATTTTGTTGGCGAGGCTTCTGGCATTAGTATACATACATTTTATGTATCTCTCTGCACCTCTATTCTTTCTTAAATTATTAACTGTTCTAACCCCACCCCCCATGCCACCGCCACCCCCAACTTCCTTATTTGTTCCCAGGTCTCTATCTGCACTATCTTCCCCCCCTATAAAATGAATACCCTCCCACCTAATTCCTAGTTTAAACACTCCTCCAACCTTCTAGCCATTTTCTCCCCCAGCACAGCTGCACCTTCCCCATTGAGATGCAGCCCATCCCTAGCGTAGAGCCTGTAGCCAACTGAGAAGTCGGCCCAGTTCTGCAGGAACCCAAACCCCTCCATCCTACACCAATTCTTGAGCCACTTATTAACGTCCCTAATCTCCCGTTGCCTCTCTGGCGTGGCACGTGGTACAGGCAGTATTTCGGAAAATACCACATTGGAGGTCATTGCTTTCAGTTTGCAGCCTAATTCCCTGAAATCATCTTTAAGGACCTTCCACCTACCTCTAACTTTGTCAATGGTGCCAATGTGCACCATGACCACTGGGTCCTCACCAGCCCCTCCCAGTAATCTGTCCACCCGATCAGCGATGTGTCGGACTCGAGCGCCAGGAAGGCAGCACACCGTTCGACGATCCCTGTCTTTGTGACAGATTGCCCTATCTGTTCCCCTAATAATTGAGTCCCCCACTACCAGCAACTGTCTGGCCTGCCGTGCTCTCCTATTTCCCTCCTTACTGGAGCAGTCACTCCTCCGGCTTTCAGAGGACATGCCTGGCTGCAGCAGTGCTACCCCAAGGTTGGCAAATAATCTTTTGTGATGCTGCAGTGAAAAAGGGGGGTGAACGCTCCTAACTGCTATACCATCAGCGGTGTGTGAATAGAGAAGTTGAGTAAATGAACTCACCTGAAGGTGTTGTGTAGCAGGCACAACCCTGAGATAAGCGTGATTCCTCAATCTTCCAAAGGCTGCAGCTTCTTCTGCACAGTTCTCATGGTCACCATCTGGTCTCAGGATAATTTTGCATAGAATAAAAAAGCGGAGTCTAGGAGAGCGCTGCCAGTAAAGAGGCGATTCGGAATGCCATAGATAAAGCAGGTATTTACTTAAACAACCCATTTCTAAGCAAACCTGGAGCCTTCTTTATTGTACCTGATGAAGGAGCCAGATCTGCCCCGAAATGCGTTGTTTGATTAAATACCTGTTTTATCTATGGCATTCCACATATCCTCTTTACTGGCAGCGCACTCCGGGACCTGGCATTTTTATTCTTTGCAAAATTCGCTATGCTGCAAACAGTTATTTCTTCAGTTCTATTGAATAAAATATTCTGACCAAATAACCAAAAGATTTGATTTCATTTTTAAAAGAAATCTTGGTAAGTGTCCATGTATAGTGATGGGCGATCCCCTGGATGTTTAGGTCCAGCAGGAGCTAGGTGTCGAGTTGCGGCCTCTGCACAGGGGGAATCTCGAACCATCTCTGCTGCGGTCTCCCATTCTTCTCCAGCTGCAGTGTAGTCTGCTCAGCTGAGACATCGGTCCCAGCATCTAGCTCAGGCTGATACTGGACGACAGGTTACTACTGCCCTTCCAGGCTCTGTTCTTGTAGCCAGCAATGTTCAGCAGCGAGCAGGTCTTTCTGGGACTAAGTTCTGCTTTTCACACACTGAGCATGCCCACGGGATGACCTCCCATTGGAGGTCGGGGGTCACATGCTCAGGTCCTGTTGCAGCTCCTATTGGTCCATCTGGAAAGTCTTGTAGCACTGCCGCTATTAAAGGTTTGCATGGCCACTCGGCCATGCTCTACTGTATACTTGAAAACGTGTGTGTTGATGTGTGAAAGTCGCTCATTAATCATCCCTTCCCTTGTGAATGACTGCTCGCGTAAGGTGGATGTTTGCTCTCTAGCGCCTGACAGAGCCATCAGTACTAAACACACGATACAGCATCTATTGTTGTGACCGACAGTGTGGTGCCGTGCGCTATTAGAGCGCTTCCATGACCCAAGTATGGGTGGTTAGTGGCATAGCCAGAGCGGCACTGCTCGCACTCTTGTGCATAAAATTACAATTTTAGTTATACTCTGACACCCAGTAGTGGTGTCGAGCGCAAGTGATCTAGACAAACTCTAATCCCGAGTCTTGGGATTGAGTTCTGTGACTCCTTGCTTGCACTGCGCTCTTTGTGCGGTACCGCAGCCCTGTGAAGCAACAGGGTTCGCTTCTTTCATACAGGGTGAAGCTAACCCATGTGTGTATTTTCATTGTACCACCATATAGTCCGTCATAACTCAGCAGCAGGTTACATCTCTGCACGGTAGACCCCGGGCTGCGAACGCCCCTTATACCATCTCTCTAATTATTTGGTGCGTTCCGCTAGCCCTAGCATTACACTACTGCCAGGGTCTGGCTAGAAATGATGGACAAACAGCAATTCTTGCGGTACATCCAGCAGCTGGAAGGTAGGTTGGCGACTCTCGAGCGCACAACCTCAGCTGTGGATGTTACCTCAGTAGCTGTTCAGGCTGCTATCGTGGCTGTAGTAACCTTGTCCACTGCCACCTCTGTTCTGACCCTATCTTGCCTCCCGCTGCCAGAAAAATTTTCTGGTGATAGTAAATCTTGTAGGGGTTTCATGAGCCAGTGCTCTATACATCTCGAGCTTTGGGCCACACGTTTCCAAACAGAGCGGGCTAAGGTGGGATTTATTGTGTCTCTCCTGTCGGACAGGGCGTTGGAGTGGGCTACGCCGCTGTGGGAGTGTGGTGATCATGTGGTGCAGAGTGCTCCATTGCTCCTGAGCACTCTGAAACAGGTCTTTTTAGGACCTCGTGTCACCCATGATACGGCGCTCAAACTGTTGGCATTGACTCAGGGCTTGTCCTTGGACAGCCATTTTGCCGTCCACTTTCGCACCCTAGCATCTGAGCTGGAGTGGTCGGATAAAGCCCTTATTCCGATATTTTGGAGGGGGCTGGCTGACCACGTGAAGGACGCCCTGGCCACTAGGGAGATTCCCGCCACACTGGAGGAGTCAATAGCTGTGTCCACTCATATTGACCTCCGTTTTCATGAGCAGAGGTTAGAGCAAGCCCAGTGTAGGCAGAGGTTTTGGCTGACTCCCACCTTCACCAAACCTTTGGAATCTTGTTGTGAATTCTGCTCTTGGGCTCCCTCCGGTGGTTATAAGTGGTAGAGCTGCTGTCTTTGGATCGCAGCATTTGTCAGGTGTGTCCACTTATTGCAATTTGGACTGGGCTATTTTAGTCTTGCTTGATCCTTTAGTCAGTGCCAGTTGTCCATTGTTTTTGGAGGATTCACATCCATGACTGGTCTCTCCTGTTTGCTGTTCTTTTCATCAAAGATAAGTTCTGGCTTTGTTTTTGCTGTCCACTTGCTGTGGGCCTGATAGTTCTGTGCATTTTCATATTTTGTCTTGTCCAGCTTTGTCTGTGTAAGGATTTTTTGCAGCCAAGCTGAATCTCTGGAGATGCAGATATACCCTCCATGTCTTTAGTCAGATGTGGAGATTTGTATTTTCTGTGGTGGATATTTTCTAGTGTTTTAATACTGACCGCATAGTACTCTGTCCTATTCTTTCTTTTTAGCTAGAGAGGCCTCCTTTGCTAAATCCTGATTTCAGTCTGCGTATGTCATTTCCCTCTCCTCTCACAATCAATATTTGTGGGGGGCTGTCTATCCTTTGGGGATTTTCTCTGAGGCAAGATAGTTTTCCCGTTTCTATCTTTAGGGGAAGTTAGTCCTTAGGCCGTGTCGAGGTGTCTAGGGAGCGTTAGGTACATCCCACGGCTACTTCTAGTTGCGGTGATTAGTTCAGGGTCTGCGGTCAGTACAGGTGCCACCTTCTCCAGAGTACGTCACATGCTGCTCCTAGGCCACCAGATCATAACAGTACAACTGGCCCACAATGAGTTAAACGCATCTCAGAAGGGAAGAAAAGTGCTGAGCCATTTTTTTTCTGTAGTCTGTTTTGTCTTTTCTTCCCTCTTTCCCTCTGGGTGGCTCAGGAGTTAGGCGCTGGCATTGAGGTTCAGGAATTGGTTTCTCATGTGGATCAACTTGGTGCTAGAGTACAGGGTATTTCCGATTATATCGTTCAGACTCCGGTTTTAGAGCCTAGAATTCTTACTCCTGATTTGTTTTTTGGGGACAGGTCCAAATTTTTGAGCTTTAAAAATAACTGTAAACTGTTTTTTGCTCTGAAACCCCGTTCTTCTGGTGACCCCATTCAGCAGGTTAAAATTGTTATTTCCCTGCTGCGTGGTGATCCTCAGGATTGGGCATTTTCCCTGGAATCTGGTAATCCTGCTTTGCTTAATGTAGACACCTTTTTTCAGGTGCTAGGGTTATTGTATGATGAACCTAATTCAGTGGATCTTGCAGAGAAGACCTTGTTGGCCCTGTGTCAGGGTCAAGAAGCGGCAGAATCGTATTGCCAGAAATTTAGAAAATGGTCTGTATTGACTAAATGGAATGAGGATGCCTTGGCGGCAATTTTCAGAAAGGGTCTTTCTGAATCTGTTAAAGATGTTATGGTGGGGTTCCCCACGCCTGCTCGTCTGAGTGAGTCTATGTCTCTGGCCATTCAGATTGATCGGCGCTTGCGCGAGCGCAGAGTTGTGCACACTGTGACGTTGTCCTCCGAGCGGAGCCCTGAGCCTATGCAGTGTGATAGGATTTTGTGTAGTGCTGAACGACAAAGATTCAGGCGTCAGAATAGGTTGTGTTTTTACTGCGGCGATTCTGCTCATGTTATTTCTGATTGCCATAAGCGTACAAAGAGAATCGCTAGTTCTGTTACCATCAGTACTGTACAACCTAAATGTCTGTTATCTGTGACCTTGATCTGCTCATTATCGTCATTTTCTGTCATGGCATTTGTGGATTCAGGATTCTGAACTTAATGGACTTAGAATTTGCCATATGTTGTGGTTTCCCCTTGCAGCCTTTGCAGAACCCTATTCCTTTAAGGGGTATTGATGCTACACCGTTGGCTAAAAATAAACCTCAGTTTTGGACACAGCTGACCATGCGCATAGCGCCAGCCCATCAGGAAGATTGTCGTTTTCTGGTGTTGCATAATTTGCATGATGCTATTGTGCTGGGTTTTCCATGGTTACAGGTACATAATCCGGTGTTAGATTGGAAATCTATGTCTGTGACTAGTTGGGGTTGTCAGAGGGTTCATGGTCACGTTCCTCTGATGTCAATTTCCTCTTCCCCCTGTTCTGAAATTCCTGAGTTTTTGTCTGATTTCCAGGATGTATTCGATGAGCCCAAATCCAGTTCCCTTCCACCGCATAGGGACTGTGATTGTGCTATTGACTTGATTCCAGGTTGTAAGTTCCTCAAGGGCCGACTTTTCAACCTGTCTGTGCCAGAACATGCCGCCATGCGGAGCTATATTAAGGAGTCTTTTGAGAAGGGGCATATTCGGCCATCTTCTTCACCATTGGGAGCAGGTTTTTTTTTTGTTGCCAAGAAGGATGGCTCCTTGAGACCCTGTATTGATTATCGCCTCTTGAATAAGATCACGGTCAAATTTCAATACCCTTTGCCTTTGCTTACTGATTTGTTTGCTAGGATTAAGGGGGCTAGTTGGTTTACTAAGATTGACCTTCGAGGGGCATATAATCTTGTTCGTATTAAGCAGGGTGACGAATGGAAAACTGCATTTAATACGCCTGAAGGCCATTTTGAATACCTTGTGATGCCATTCGGACTCTCTAATGCCCCATCTGTGTTCCAGTCCTTCATGCATGATATCTTTCGGAGTTATCTTGATAAGTTCATGATTGTATATTTGGATGATATTTTGATTTTTTCCGATGATTGGGAGTCTCATGTGAAACATGTTAGGATGGTATTTCAGATCCTCCGTGATAATGCTTTATTTGTGAAGGGGTCTAAGTGCCTCTTTGGAGTACAGAAGGTTTCTTTTTTGGGCTTCATTTTTTCTCCCTCATCTATAGAAATGGATCCGGTTAAGGTTCAGGCCATTCATGATTGGATTCAGCCCACATCTGTGAAAAGCCTTCAGAAATTCTTGGGCTTTGCTAATTTTTATCGTCGTTTCATTGCCAACTTCTCCAGTGTGGTTAAACCACTGACTGATTTAACGAAGAAAGGCGCTGATGTGACTAATTGGTCCACCACGGCTCTTTCTGCCTTTCAGGAGCTTAAACGCCGATTTACTTCTGCCCCTGTGTTGCATCAGACCCTTCCGCCTCACCGCCGCTATGACTGTCCTATTGACCTCTTGCTTGGTGCTGAGCCTCCCCGGGGTTCGAGTCTATTCGTTATCTCTCCCGGAGACGGAGGCAATGTCACAGTACATCCAGGAAAATCTGGCAAGATGATTCATTAGGAAGTCAGTGTCACCTGCAGGGGCAGGGTTCTTCTTCGTGCAGAAGAAGAATGGGGAACTACATAGTAACATTGTAACATAGTTAGTAAGGCCGAAAAAAAGACATTTGTCCATCCAGTTCAGCCTATATTCCATCATAATAAATCCCGAGATTTACGTCCTTCTACAGAACCTAATAATTGTATGATACAATATTGTTCTGCTCCAGGAAGACATCCAGGCCTCTCTTGAACCCCTCGACTGAGTTCGCCATCACCACCTCCTCAGGCAACCAATTCCAGATTCTCACTGCCCTAACAGTAAATACATATACATCCATGCATAGATTACAGGGGTCTTAACGCCATCACGGTTAAGAATAAGTATCATCTACCCCTGATATCTAAGCTCTTTGATAGGATTTGGAGAGCAAGGGTATTTACAAAATTAGATCTGCGGGGTGCTTACAACCTGATTCGCATCCATGAGGAGGACGAATGGAAGATGGCTTTTAACACCAGGGATGGGCACTATGAATATCTGGTGATGCCCTTCGGGCCCTGTAATGCCCCAGCAGTTTTCCAAGACATTGTGAACGACATCTTCCGGGATATGCTCTCCACCTTGGTCGTAGTCTATCTGGATGATATTCTCATCTACTCTCCAGATATTGACTCCCACCGGAGAGATGTTTGCAGAGTCTTCGACCTCTTACCGGCAAATTCCCTCTATGCAAGTTGGAGAAATGTGTGTTTGAGCAGGAGTCCTTACCTTTCCTGGGCTATATAATCTCCACCCCTTGATTGGCTGTGGATCCTGCCAAACTACAGGCTGTGATGGACTGGCAGGAACCCCATTCTCTTAAAGCAGTGGAGCGCTTTATGGGGTTCATTAATTACTATTGCCAGTTCATTCCACACTTCTCAACTTTGGTAGCTCCCTTGGTTGCCCTCACCAAGAAGGGAGCAAATCCCAAATTGTGGTCTGAGGAGGTCTCCAAGGCCTTTTACTCCATTAAGTCACACTTCGCTAGCGCTCCCATCCTACATCACCCCGTTGTAGATAAGCCATTTATAATGGAGGTGGATGCCTCATCCGTTGGTGCTGGAGCAGTCCTTTTCCAAAAGGATGCTCAAGGTTGGAAACATCCTTGCTTCTTCTTTTCCAAGACCTTCTCACCAGCGGAGAGGAATTATTCCATTGGGGACAGGGAGTTGCTAGCCATGAAGTTGGCCTGCTCAGAGTGGAGACATCTCTTGGAGGGAGGTCGTTTTCCCTTCCAAGTCTTCACAGACCACAAGAATTTGGTGTACTTGCAGACAGCCCAGCGGTTAAATTCTCGCAAGGCCAGATGGTCCTTGTTCTTCTCCCGGTTTCATTTCATCCTCCATTTTCCTTGCGGAGAGAAGAACATTCGTGTCGATGCTCTCTCTCGCTCTGTTGTATCATCTGAGGAGGAGGAAGAGGAGCCTCTGCTTATTGTCCCCACCGAGAGCCTGAGAACTGTGGCTCCGGTTTCGCTAGAGTCTGTGCCTCCAGGCAAGACTTTTGTACCATCCAGTCTGCATCCGGAGGTTCTTTCTTGGGTTCACTCATCCAGGGTGGGTGGACATTTTGGGTCCAAAAAGACATCTGAGCTACTGGAGAGGACATATTGTTGGCCGCATATGGCTCGTGACGTCACAAACTATGTTCGGGCGTGTGCCTCTTGCACCAAGAACAAGTCACCTCAACAACGGCCAGCTGGGTTGCTTTACTCCCTGTTGGTGGCAGACAGGCCCTGGGAGATGGTCGGGAAGGATTTTGTGCTGGGCTTACCCAAGTCTCATAGCTGCACCTTTATCTGGGTGATCACCGACCATTTTTCCAAAATGGTGCACTTGGTGCATCTTCCACGGCTACCTTCTGCATGGGCTCTGGCAACGTTGTTTATTAAACATATCTTTCGCCTACACAGTATGCTGGACAAAATTGTCAGTGACTTGGGTCCCCTGTTTGGGTCTCGGTTCTGGAGAGAGCTTTGTCATCTACTCAGCATTGAGTTGAATCTCTCTTCAGCATATAATCGCGAGATGAATGGCTTGGTAGAGAGAGCCAACCAGACCCTGGTCACATATCTGCGACATTTTGTTTCAGCAAGGCAGGATGACTGGGCATCCTTGCTACCATGGGCGGAATTTGCGCTAAACAACGCCGTAGCCGACTCCACTGGTCAGACCCCATTCCTCCTTAATTACGGCCAGCTTCCGCGGGTTCCTGTGCCTATGCTTGTGTCTTCTGCTGACTCCAGGGTGGCAGACTGGGCTGTGGAGGAATGGGACATTTGGGACCGCACTCAGGATGCCATCCGGGTCTCCAAGGAGAGAATGAGGTCCCCCACCGATGCACATCGGTGCCCCGCTCCGACCTTTGTTCCTGGCGACTTGGTGTGGCTCTCCACTCGTAACATCAGGCTGTGAATTGAGTCCACTAAGTTTGCACCTCGCTACTTGGGTCCCTTCAAGGTCCTCGAACAGATTAACACTGTGGTCTACCGTCTGGCCCTTCCTCCACGCCTAGGTATCACCGACACCTTTCATGTGTCCCTCTTGAAGCCCAAATACTTGTCCCAGTTATGGCCCAGAGGACAGGTCCTGGGAGCCTGCTGAGCACATTGGAGCGCCACAGCTCATTGCTGCCTTTGAATGTAATGAGGTCCAAGGAGGGGGGTCATAGGAGGGGGGTAATGTTAGGTGTTGAGTTCCCACCTCTGCACAGGGGGAATCTCGAACCATCTCTGCTGTGGTCGACAGAGCCATCAGTACTAAACACACGATACAGCGTCTATTGCTGTGACCGCCAGTGCGGTGCCGTGCGCTGTTAGAGCACTTTCCTGACCCAAGTGTGGGTGGTTAGTGGCACCTGCCAGAGCGGCACTGCTCGCACTCTTGTGCATAAAATTACAATTTTAGTTATACTCTGACACCCAGTAGCGGTGTTGAGCGCAAGTTGTCTAGACGAACTCTAATCCCGAGTCTTGGGATTGAGTTCTGTGACTCCTTGCTTGCTCTCTTTGTGCAGTACCGTGGCCCTGTGATGCATCAGGGTTCTTTCATACAGGGTGAAGCTAACTCATGTGTGTATCTTTATTGTACCGCCATATAGTCCGCCATTACTCAGTAGCAGGTTCCATCTCTGCACGGTGGACCACGGGCTGTGAACGCACCTTATTCCATCTCTCTAATTATTTGGTGCATTCTGCTAGCCCTAACAGCGGGTTCAGCCAAACAAAAAACAGTTTGATTCTGGTACCAGAACAGTACCCAAACCTGGAACCCATTCAGATTAATGGGGGGCCCGAACATCCATTGTTTCCCACACTGTCATCTGCATGACATCACGGCAAACACTGGCTCTGATTAGCAGTAAGATTATTACTGCTGGTCAGAGAGCTGTAGTTCCTATGCTGTCAAATGATAGCATGAGCCAGCGGCAATGACAGGATGTAAAAAGTTTACTTCTCGTCACAGATGGTGACTAATGGGAGTGCTACTCCCATCAGCCGACACCTGCTTTCACAGAAAACACTGAGAGTAAGTGGCGAGTGACGGGAGTATTCATCAACCGGCATCTGCGCTATAAATACATTTAAATGCATGGCATGAGTTACCCTCTATTTTTGATTACCAGCATGGCAAAAATGACAGCTGCTGGCTGCAACCCTCAGTTGACAGCTTGATCATGGGTGATTATTAACAATAGATGGATCCCCTTGATGTATTTTAAATGATTGAAATAAATCATTAAAAAAAAACAGCGTGGTGTCCCCCCATTTTTGACAACCAGCCAAGCTAAAAAAGACAGCTAGTGGCCATGGATATGGCCTCCCAGCCTAAAAATGGCAGCCAGCAGCCACCCCAGAAAAGACACATCTATTAGATGCGACATTTCTGGCGCTTTGCCTTGCTCCTCCCACTTGCCCTATTGTGATGGCAAGAAGGGTTAATAGTTTGGGGCTGATGTCACCTTTGTATTGTCTGGTGACATCAACTCACGGATTAGTAATGGAGAGGCATCTTATTATTAGACATAAAAATACACACCATTTTACCCTACTTTTTTATTTTAAAATAAAAAACAAGTTGTACTCACCTTACGCCAAACAATAATACTCATAATAAAAACATCCATTTAATTGATACCCTGGTCTCCTGCAAAAAAACTAAAATGATAAACAACCATTTACTTTGGATGATATATCGTATATCCTGGTGTATAAGCCAACGTTAGTATAAGCCGAGGCACCTAATTTTGCCACGAAAAACTGGGAAACATATTGACACGAGTATAAGCCAAGTATGCATTGTCCCCTCATCCCTATCCTGGTATGCATGGTTCTTCATCCCTATACTTGTATGCATGGACCCCTTATCACCATCCTTGTATGCATGGCCATCTAATCCCTATCCTTATATGCATGACTCCTTATCCCCGTCATTGTATGTATGGCCATCTCATCCCTATCGTGGTATGCATGGTTCCTCATCCCCATCCTTGTATGCATGGCCCCTTCATCTGCATCCTTGTATGCACTATCCCTTCATCTGCATCCTTGTATGCATGGTCATCCCAACCCTATCCTGGCATGCATGGTTCCTCATCCCTATACTTGTATGCATAGTTCCACATCACTATTCTTGTATGCATGGCCCCATGAGAAAAGCATAATTAAAAAAAAACCACAACATCCTATTTACCTTCCCTGTGCACCCTCACTGCATCTTGTTCCTGTGCCAGCAGCTCCTGCGGCCAGGCAATCACGTCTCCCCGCTCTTTAAGGGAATGAATATTCACCTCTCTCCACGCCTAAAAAATGTGCTGAAAAACTCAGCTTATACTTAAGTATAAATGGTATTCTCTATCTAAAGAGTGCCAGATTCATTCTATATTTTACATAAAAAAGTATGTTTCATAAGATACATGGACTCTTACTGAGATTGCCTTCTTAAAGGTCAGTATTGGGCAACCCCTTCAAATAATAATGCAGAGGATTTAATATTTATCTTATTGCCATAACACCACTGACATCACATTTTTAGATCTCATTTTAAAGAGTAGCATGCAAACTGAGTTGATAACCAGTTTGTTTAGGAAAACAGGAATCAAGGACATTAACGTGGAGTTGAGTAGTAAACATCCCATATATACCACCCCTCTCAGTCAAAACAGGATAGTGTTAGTTCTAACAGTGACACCATCAGTTTCAATGAGTGTTCCAAACAGAATGATCTGCCTGATTACAAATAATTTAAAAGGCTAAGGCTAGGTTCATATTGCGTTAGTGGGTATCCGCTAACGGAATCCGTTACATAGCGCCACTAATGCAATGTAACGGATCTGTTAGCGCACCCATTGACCGCAATGTATGTAACGCATCCCTAACACATACCATTTTTGGCATGTGTTAGCGATATTCCATTATTTTGTGACGGACCTCGAACGCTGTCTGCAGCGTTTTTGGGTGCGTTCTCGCTAGCACAGATCGGGCATCTGCGCTAGCGCGATCGCTAAACGCGATCCCTTTTTGGACATTGCGTTAACGCAGTCCGTTAACGTATGTGCTAAACGGACTGCACTAACGCAATGTGAACCTAGCCTAATTTTTTAAAAAAATTTAAGAATACATGAAACGTCTGTTGGTGCTCTTTGTTATTAAATGAGCTGACAACTGGACTTGGTTAACATCCTTTTCTATTTTGAGGTCTCCTTGAAATCACTACGGCTTTGGTTCCATTTAAGAGATTGAAAGAGTGAAAAAGGTTGTATAGAGCTCAAAAAGGCCTCATTAAATATTACGCTTCTTTTCAGGACAGTAACAGTTCCTGTCATTAGCAGAGAATTTATTCGCCACAAATTTAATTTTTGGGAAAAATTCTCCAATCCTGGTTGATTAAAATTGTAAAAGATTTGATGAGCTCTTCATCCTAGAACAGTACCATGCTTGAATTCAGTGAAGTCTTTAGATGACAATGAGCCATTATTCCCCAAGTGTTTGTAAGCCAGACTACATGGCTAAGAGGCAGATTTCATACCTCAGTGGCAATGGGACTAAATGAAAAACTTGAATTTGATGATTCACGCTTTTGTCCTAAAAATGTACGTAGTATGTAGTGTATGAATTGGAATTTAGTGTTACCTATACAATGTGGGTTGTGCAATGTATACACTTACAGCAAGAGTGATGGAATATCTCACCAGTATCAGTGATCTAGAAGGAAAGAAGTTATCTGCGGCATCTCAACACTTTTAAGGCAAACCTAATTGTAATACATGCACATTGAGGTTGAGATGCATTGGAGCATTGAAAGACCCTACCAACATTATCAGGTTAAGTTAATATTTTAGTATCTACTTATTGGAAATCAAAAGTTGCATAACTCATTTTGGAAAGTTTTCAATCCTAAAGCTCTATGTAATCAAATAAAGTTTCTAATATATGGTTCAGCCATACAGATATGAGGAACATTATTTTGAAGTCAATGAGCTTGCTTCAAATTCCTTTTGTTATAGTATATTAACTGGAAGCAAGCTCAACTTCCATTTTCCGTAAAAATTATATCTTTTGTCACTATCAGCCATGGGATGTTGGATCAGAAAGAACTCATTAAATAGAATTGGGACATATTTATTTATCTTTTGTACATTTTCCTAAATTGATCGGTCTCTTTGCTTTTTGATTAAAAACATTGCATCTGTGATATATCTAGACTTACTGTGTGTCATTAGGAAACAGTCTTGGAACTACATCAGACCTTTCATTAAATCCTGCCATTCTTTTGAATTACAGTCATCCTGGTTTTCACATGCTCCTTCACATGTGGTTCTGATCTTTTTCACTCTGATACTGTTTTTCCTAAAGGATCCAAAAGTGCTATGTTCAAAAAGCATTTTCCAAATGGGATGAAACAAAACACATACGTGGAGCGATAGGAGAGAACGGTGCAAGTGAGTTTACCATTCAGGTCTATCACTTGCTAAGCCTAAGGCTTTGAAGTATCTCAGGGGTAGGGTGGCCGTAATTACCTCCAGTTTGGAGCAATCTGGCATCTAAAGATAGCAGAAGGATGGTAACTGCTAACCTGCTAAGCATTATATTATCAGTCATATTGAATGTATTATACCAAGCACAGTCTGGTTTAAAACACGTAGCTCTGTTCTTCTTTGTAACATTTTTTCCTTGTTACTCTTTGACCATAAGACTGTATATTTCACTTTGTCCAATATGTTACATTCATTTATTATTCATAAGTTGACCGCCAAACAGTCAACATAATGGAAGGGAAAAAAATATCACTACATGTATCAGCAGTAATTCCCTTACAGCTGTGAAACTAGAAACATGTAACACAAAGAGTTCTAGACTATGCGGGAAACTTACCACAAGCGAAATTTTTAAAGTTTAAAGAGCTTTTCTTGTGCCTTATCTGCACCAAATTTATGAAAGTGCTCCATGACATTTGATAAATTTGATACAACGCTAGATATGATATTTCTAGCTAGAGCTGAAATATGAACCCTTTCGTTTTCTTCAGTAATTGATAACAATATATGAAATTATAGGGTAGATTCACATGGAATATATTTCACTTAGACTCGGACACAGATTCCGCACTGAAATCCTCATAAAATATATTTCAATTTGCATTATTTTGCTTGAACCATGGTGCAGATTTTTAGACTATGAATTATGACTCCATGACATGTTACGTCAGTTATACTGATTCTTTGTAGAATTTGTGTTTAGTAGCCACACTTAATTTCTGATGCATATACTCTTGAAAATAAGTGTTTAAAAATGCAGTGTACATCTTTATAGGGTTGGCAGATTATTTTACATTATTTACTTTATTTTTATGCAAAATACATTAGACATATGAGACCTTGACTTTCATTGGATTCACTTAAAGAGTAACCATCTTTTTTTATTTGTATTTCATAAATCAATAGTACACATGAAAATAATAAACTTTGTAATACATCTTATCAGAGAAATCTGCTTCTTTCCCCCTAGGACCTATTATTCATTTTCAATATTCTTTATTCATAGGTAAAATCAGAATTTGGTGGAATCAGAATTTCACATTACTGAGATAGGAGATTAAATATGCAAATTTTCTCGTCAGAGAGGAAAAGGACTTGAAGTCTAGTGCCACCTATTGGAAGCAGCATTCCTACAAGACAACATTGACTCTTAAATGAGCCTTGCAATATGACTTGAGATTAAAGCCAAGTCAGAATCACAATTTGCAGACAGGGTGATTTGGGGTGTTGACTCTCATTAGTGCAAAGTATGAGATCTGATTTGCCTAGGTGAGAGGCTAAGACTGGATTCTAAGGGGTAACGTTTCTCCTTGTGGAGAGTGACAAGCCAGGAGATGGTTAAGTACTACAGATAAGATTCTGTCAATACACTATACACTATTAACTCAAGCCACCGGTATAAAGAATTGAGTTGAGAAGAAATCCATGATAAAATGTAATTTTATTGGTACACATATAATTAAAAATACAAGGTTTGTAAGTAGAAATGTCATATAGGGGCAGCATGGTTGCTCAGTGGTTAGCACTGCAGCTGCACTGGAGTCCTGGGTTCAAACCCCACCAAGGACAACATCTTCAAGGAGTTTGTATGTTCTCCCCATGTTTGCGTGGGTTTCCTCTGGGTTCTCCAGTTTCCTCCCACATTTCAAATACATACTGATAGGTAATCTAGTTTGTGAGCCCCAATGGGTACAGCAATGATAATGTGTGCAAACTGTAAAGCACTGTGGAACATGTTAGCGCTATATAAAAATAAAAAATATTATTATTATTATAGGGGATGCTGTTGAGGCGATAAACACTTATAGTAGGAAGGAGGAATTTACAAAAAATTACAAAGAATTTAAACACCACTGTGACATCATATATTTCTCCATGCCCTTTAAAAGACCTCAGGTTCAAGGTAGTTGACAGAAGCTGAGATGTAATGAACAATATGTGATATAAAATGAGACATCACGAAGGGGACCTTCAATTCGTCCTTCAAATGGATTTAAAGTTACAGTAGGAGGGATCTTACCAGGATTGATGAGTTGCATACTGACTCTAACTTATTCTCAGTGGTGGAAATTATCTGAAATTTTAAGCTGCAATGTGCAAAATAACCAATCAGATTTGGGTCAGTGTGCAACCCCCAACCCATGGAGATGTCTGCCCATAAGGGAAGGGAGCCCTCCTGATAGTAAGCAAGTAGTTGGTAAGACTTGTGGTGGTATTAAAGTGTTATGTGCAAATATTACCTTAACACGAGGTGTCCGTAGTGTTGAAAATGGAAGTAGTTGCCTCAGCGTCACCTCACCCTAATGCACGAAAACATCAGACAGCTCTCCGATGCCACCCGAGTGCTATTCATTTTTCATGACCTGTTAGATAGGAAAAGGTGGATAAACATTTGTCTTCACATGCGAGAAAAACCTGATGTACATCAGACAAAACTGTTGAAACTAGGATGACACTGATAGAAATCTGATGAATGTCGGATAATGAAACTGACGAAAGTCTGATGAACATCTCTAATAAATCTCAGTCAATGTTTCTTGGTTGTGACAAAATTTGACCTCTGAATGAGTTCTAAGTGGTATTTAGTATCTTTTTCTTTTACAATTCCTGATTTTGTACAGTGTATGTTCTAGGGTATCATGGCCCCCATAATATTATAGCTTGCACCCTACTTGTCAATATCTTTGTGAACCATTCTCTATACACTGTAGAAACTCCTATGCACAAAACACAATGAATTCAAAGTACCCAACATGGTACAAACAATGCCTAGACACATTTGTATGTTGAGTTAAGGTACCGTTACACTAAACAACTTACCAACGATCACGACCAGCGATACGACCTGGCCGTGATCGTTGGTAAGTCATTGTATGGTCGCTGGGGAGCTGTCACACAGACAGCTCTCTCCAGCAACCAACGATCAGGGGAACGACTTCGGCATTGTTGAAACTGTCTTCAACGATGCCGAAGTCCCCGGGTAACCAGGGTAAACATTGGGTTACTAAGCGCAGGGCCGCGCTTAGTAACCCGATATTTACCCTGGTTACCATTGTAAAAGTAAAAAAAAAAAAAACAATACATACTCACATTCCGATGTCTGTCATGTCCCCCGCCGTCAGCTTCCTGCACTGACTGTGTCAGCGCCAGCCGTAAAGCAGAGCACAGCGGTGATGTCACCGCTGTGCTCTGCTTTACGGCCGGCACTGACAGTCAGTGCAGGGAAGCTGACGGCGGGGGACGTGACAGACATCGGAATGTGAGTATGTACTGTTTTTTTTTCCACTTTTACAATGGTAACCAGGGTAAATATCGGGTTACTAAGCACGGCCCTGCGCTTAGTAACCCGATATTTACCCTTATTACAAATTAACACATCACTGGATCGGCGTCACACACGCCGATCCAGCGATGACAGCGGGTGATCAGCGACTAAAAAAAGGTCCTGATCATTCCCCAGCGACCAACCATCTCCCAGCAGGGGCCTGATCGTTGGTCGCTGTCACACATAACGAGATCGTTAGCGGGATCGTTGCTACATCACAAAAAGCGTGACGTTGCAACGATATCGTTAACGAAATCCTTATGTGTGAAGGTACCTTTACTGTGACATACCGTAATTGATTCTTTAGATATTAGCATTAAAGGGATTTTCTAGACAAATCTCTTCACTCACATAGAATTACTGGAGATTACCAAACAGGGTGTTAGGAGTCGAGTTTCCTCTGCTGCACAGGGGGAATCTCGATCCGTCTCCGCTGCGGTCTCCCATTCTCCTCCAGCCGCAGTAGAGTCTGCTCAGCAGGGACGTCGATCCCAGCGTCTCGCTCAGTCTGACTCTGTGCGAAGAGTTGCTGCTGCTGCTTCTCCAGTCTCTGCCATTAAAGTCAGTGCTGGTCAGCAGCGAGCGGACTTCTCTGGGACTAAGTCCTTGTCTGCACGTACTGAGCATGCCCAGGGTAAGATCTCCGGTTGGAGATCGAGGGTCATGTGCTCAGGCTCTGCAGCACATTCCATTGGTCCTCTTGGCAGGTCTTGGAAGGGCAAAAGTGCTGTAGCCACTTCCTGTGCTGCAACTATATAAACTGCGCATGACCGCACGGCCATGCGCTAGTATTGTCTCATAATGTCATATGTGTGTGTGTAGATGAATGTATGTCGATGGATGAAAGCTCCTAAATATCCCTCCGTAGAGTTGTTGTCTGCTCGCGGATGTTGGTAGCTATCTAGCGCCCGACTAATCATCTGCACGATACACACATTACAGCGTCCTCTTGCTGTGTCCGCCTGTACGGCGCCGTGCGCTTGCCTTGCGCTTTCCATACCCAAGCCAGTGTGGTTGGTGGCGTCCGTCAGTGCGGCATTGCTCGCACTCCTGTGCATTTATATATTTATTCTTAGTTTCCTTACACACCCAGTTGTGGTGTAGTGCCAGCGAGGGTCTAATCGGACTTCAATCCCAGTTGGGGTTAAGTACGCTGACTACTCGCTCGCGCTTTAGGTGCGGTACCGCGATCCTATGACGCAACAGGATTGCTCCCTTCACGCTGGGTGAGGTTGAACCCACGTGTATATACTTTAGTGTACCGCCATATAGTCTGTGTTTACTAGCAGCAGGTTTTCACCTGCACGGTGGACCCTGGACTGCGAACGCATCTATACCACCTTTCTTGGTGCGTTCCGCCAGTCCTAACAGAATACTAGTGCCAGGATCTGGCTAGTAAATGATGGACGATCAGCGTTCACAGCGGTACATCCAGCAGCTGGAGGGAAGGTTGGCGGCTCTTAAGCGTTCAACTTCAGCTGTGGATGTCACTGCTGTTGCTGTTCAGGCTGCTAGTGTTGCTGCAGCCACCTTGTCCACTGCCGCTCCTGTCCTGACTCTAACTCGCTTCCCGCTTCCAGAGAAATTCTCTGGTGACAGTAAGTCTTGTAGGGGTTTCGTGAGTCAGTGCTCTATCCATCTCGAGCTTCTGGCCTCTCGTTTCCCTACAGAGCGGGCTAAGGTGGGATTTCTAGTGTCTCTTCTGTCGGACAGAGCGTTGCAGTGGGCTACGCCGCTGTGGGAGCGTGGCGATCATGTGGTGCAGAGTGCTCCGTTGTTTCTGAGCACTCTGAAGCAGGTCTTTTGGGGACCTCGTGTCACCCATGATACGGCGCTCCAATTGTTGGCATTGACTCAGGGCTCGTCCTTGGTCAGTCATTTTGCCGTCCGCTTCCGCACCTTAGCATCTGAGCTGGAGTGGTCGGATAAAGCCCTCATTCCAATATTTTGGAGGGGGCTGGCTGACCACGTTAAGGACGCCCTGGCCACTAGGGAGATTCCCGCCACACTGGAGGAATTAATTTCTCTATCCACTCGTATTGATCTCCGTTTTCACGAGCGGAGGTTAGAGCGAGCCCAGTGTAGGCAGAGGTTTCGGCTGGCTCCCACCTTCGCCAAACCTTTGGAATCTCCAGACCAGGCTGCTGAGCCCCATGAGCCTGTGGTAGAGTCTCGAGCAGGATCTAAGTCCCGGACCGCTCGTGCACTCCAGATTTGTCATCTTTGCCAACAGTCTGGACATCTTGCCTCCAGATGTCTCCAGCGGTCGAGGAAACGTCAGCGTCTAGTGGTAGTTGGTGGAGGTGCACTAGACACGGCGACGTTTGCCTCCAAATTGTCCTTTAAGGGGACAATAACATTGGGCTCATCCTCTCACTCGGTGGAACTCTGCGTGGATTCTGGGGCGGAGGGCAATTTTATGTCTTCAGCCTTCGCCCAACGTCACGCAATTCCTCTGGTCATGCTATCTCATCCAGTAACGGTACGAGTGGTGAATGGGTCGACACTGCCCACACAGATTACACATCAAACTATCCCTTTTACTCTGTCCATGTCACCATCTCATCAGGAGATTATATCTCTACTCGTCATTCCTGAGGGAATTGATGAGGTTCTCTTGGGGATACCTTGGTTACGGTACCACTCTCCTCACATCGAGTGGTCCTCAGGCAGAATTCTGGGATGGGGTGAATCTTGTGGGAACAGGTGTCATCGAGAGTGCGTTCAGGTTACTACTACAGAGGTACCCGCAGATCTGTCCTCTCTCCCCAAGCAATATTGGTCTTATGCAGACATATTCTCCAAAAAGTCAGCGGAGACCCTTCCGCCCCATCGCCCCTATGACTGTCCTATTGATCTCTTACCTGGTGCTGAGCCTCCCCGGGGTCGAGTCTATCCATTATCTCTCCCGGAAACGGAGGCAATGTCTCAGTACATACAAGAGAATCTGGCAAGAGGGTTCATCAGGAAGTCAGTGTCACCTGCTGGGGCAGGGTTCTTTTTCGTGCAGAAGAAGAATGGAGAACTACGTCCTTGCATAGACTACAGGGGTCTTAATGCTATCACAGTTAAGAACAAGTACCCTTTGCCGTTGATATCTGAGCTTTTCGATAGGCTTCGGGGAGCTAGAGTGTTTACTAAACTAGATCTGCGGGGTGCTTATAACCTGATTCGCATCCGTGAGGGGGACGAGTGGAAAACAGCATTTAACACCAGAGATGGGCACTATGAGTATCTGGTGATGCCCTTCGGGCTCTGTAATGCACCTGCCGTTTTCCAAGACTTTGTCAATGACATCTTCCGGGATATGCTTTCCACCTCGGTTGTAGTCTATCTGGATGATATTCTCATCTTTTCTCCAGATATTGACTCCCACCGGAGAGATGTTGGCAGGGTCTTCGACCTCCTGCGGGCGAACTCTCTTTACGCAAAGTTGGAGAAGTGTGTGTTTGAGCAGGAGTCCTTACCTTTCCTGGGCTATATCATCTCCGCCCAGGGATTGGCTATGGATCCTGCCAAACTACAGGCTGTGATGGACTGGCAAGAGCCCCATTCTCTTAAAGCGGTGCAGCGCTTTATGGGGTTCATAAACTATTACCGCCAGTTCATTCCCCACTTCTCAACTCTGGTAGCTCCCTTGGTAGCCCTCACCAAGAAGGGAGCGAATCCCAAATTGTGGTCGGAAGAGGTCTCCAAGGCCTTCACTTCTATTAAGTCCCACTTTGCTAGCGCTCCCATCTTACATCGTCCCGATGTGGATAAGCCATTCCTACTGGAGGTGGATGCCTCGTCCGTTGGTGCTGGAGCAGTCCTCTACCAAAAGGATGCTCAAGGTCGGAAGCATCCATGCTTCTTCTTCTCCAAGACCTTCACGCCAGCGGAGAGGAACTACTCCATCGGGGACAGGGAGTTGCTAGCAATGAAGTTGGCCTTTTCGGAGTGGAGACACCTTCTGGAAGGTGCGCGGTTTCCCTTCCAAGTTTACACGGACCACAAAAATTTGGTCTATTTGCAGACAGCTCAGCGGCTAAATTCTCGCCAGGCCAGATGGTCCCTGTTCTTCTCCCGGTTCCACTTTTCCCTTCATTATCTCGCCGGGGAGAAGAATATCCGTGCTGACGCTCTCTCTCGCTCCCTTATGTCAACTGAGGAGGAGGAAGAGGAGCCTCGGCTTATTGTCCCTTCCGAGAGCCTGAGAACCGTGGCGCCGGTTTCGCTAGAGTCTGTGCCTCTGGGCAAGACTTTTGTGCCCATTAATTTGCGACCGGAGGTTCTCTCTTGGGCTCATTCGTCCAGGGTGGGTGGACACTTTGGGACAAAGAGGACATCTGAGCTACTGGCGAGGACGTACTGGTGGCCGCATATGGTCCGGGATGTCAGGGATTATGTTCTGGCATGTGTCTCCTGCGCCAAAAATAAATCTCCACGTCAAAGGCCAGCTGGTTTGCTCTATCCCTTGCCGGTGGCAGATAGGCCCTGGGAGATGGTCGGGATGGATTTTGTTGTGGGTTTGCCCAAGTCTCGCGGCTGTACCATCATTTGGGTCATCACTAGGGTTGAGCGAAACGGGTCGTTCATTTTCAAAAGTCGCCGACTTTTGGCAAAGTCGGGTTTCATGAAACCCGATCCGACCCCTGTGCGGGGTCGGCCATGCGGTATGCGACTTTCGCGCCAAAGTCGCGTTTCAATGACGCGAAAAGCGCCATTTCTCAGCCAATGAAGGTAAACGCAGAGTGTGGGCAGCGTGATGACATAGGTCCTGGTCCCCACCATCTTAGAGAAGGGCATTGCAGTGATTGGCTTGCTGTCTGCGGCGTCACAGGGGCTATAAAGGGGCGTTCCCGCCGACCGCCATGTTACTGCTGCTGATCTGAGCTTAGGGAGAGGTTGCTGCCGCTTCGTCAGAAGCAGGGATAGCGTTAGGCAGGGTCCATTAACCACCAAACCGCTTGTGCTGTAGCGATTTCCACTGCCCAACACCACCTTCGGTGTGCAGGGACAGTGGAAGCTACATTTTTTTTTTCCCCTCAGCGCTGTAGCTCATTGGGCTGCCCTAGAAGGCTCCCTGATAGCTGCATTGCTGTGTGTACGCCGCTGTGCAAACCAACTGCTTTTTTCAAAGCACAAATCCTCTTGTTCCTTCCTTTCTGCACAGCTATCTTTTTTGTTTGTCCACACTTTTTATTTAATTTGTGCATCAGTCCACTCCTTATTGCTGCCTGCCATACCTGGCTGAGATTACTGCAGGGAGATAGTAATTGTTGGACACTCCCTGGTTTTTTTTTTTTTTTTTTGTGGGAGATTAAGATTGACATTTCTGCTAGAGTGCCATCCCTGTGTGTGCCATCTCTCACTCAGTGGGCCATAGAAAGCCTATTTATTTTTTTGCTTGATTTGGGTTATAAAATCTACCTGAAAAAATCACTACATCAATCAGTGGGAGAAAAATATTGGCCTCAGGGCTTGTGTGCCACTCTTGACTCCTGTGTGTGCCATCTCTCAGTCAGTGGGCCATAGAAAGCCTATTTATTTTTTTGCTTGATTTGGGTTCTAAAATCTACCTGAAAAAATCACTACATCAATCAGTGGGAGAAAAATATTGGCCTCAGGGCTTGTGTGCCACTCCTGACTCCTGTGTGCATCATCACTCACTCAGTGGGCCATAGAAAGCCCTTTTTTTTTTTTTTTTGCTTTATTTGGGTTCTAAATTCAACCTGAAAAAATCAATAAATCAATCAGTGGGAGATTAATATTGGCCTTTGGGCTTGTGTGCCAGTCCTAAGCGTGCCATCTCTCTCTCTCAGATAGTGGGCCATAGAAAGCCTATTTATTATTTTTTTTATTGGGTTTATAAATTTTCCCTGGAACAAAAACAAAAAAGTGGGAGATTAATATTGGCCTCTGGGCTTGTGTGCCAGTCCTGAGCGTGCCATCTCTCTCACAAATAGTGGGCCATAGAAAGCCTATTTATTTATTTTTTTTTGGTTTTATAAATTCTCCCTAAAAAAAAAAAGGGAGATTAATATTGGCCTTTGGGCTTGTGTGCCAGTCCTAAGCGTGCCATCTCTCTCTCTCTCAGATAGTGGGCCATAGAAAGCCTATTTATTATTTTTTTTATTGGGTTTATAAATTTTCCCTGGAACAAAAAAAAAAAGTGGGAGATTAATATTGGCCTCTGGGCTTGTGTGCCAGTCCTGAGCGTGCCATCTCTCTCACAAATAGTGGGCCATAGAAAGCCTATTTATTTATTTGTTTTTGGTTTTATAAATTCTCCCTGAAAAAAAAAAGGGAGATTAATATTGGCCTTTGGGCTTGTGTGCCAGTCCTTAGCGTGCCATCTCTCTCTCTCAGATAGTGGGCCATAGAAAGCCTATTTATTATTTTTTTTATTGGGTTTATAAATTTTCCCTGAAAAAAAATAAAAAGTGGGAGATTAATATTGGCCTCTGGGCTTGTGTGCCAGTCCTGAGCGTGCCATCTCTCTCACAAATAGTGGGCCATAGAAAGCCTATTTATGTTTTTGGTTGATTTGGGTTCTAAATTCTACCTGAAAAAATCAATAAATCAATCAGTGGGAGATAAATATTGGCCTCTGGGCTTGTGTGCCACTCCTGACTCCTGTGTGCGTCATCTCTCACTCAGTGGGCCATAGAAAGCCTTTTTTTGTTTTATTTGTTTTCTAAATTCTCCCTGAAAAAATCATTTTATTTTATTTGGTTTCTAAATTCTTCCTGAAAAAATCATTTTATTCTATTATTTTTTTTCCTAAAGTCTCCCTGAAAAAAAAACAAAAAACAAATCAGTGGGAGATTAATATTGCCCTTTCTGCTTGTGTGCCAGTCTTGACTCCTGGGTGTGCCATCTCTCTCTCTCTCTCCAATTGTGGGCCATAGAAAGCCTATTATTTTTTTAGCTTGATTTGGGTTCCAAAATCTACCTGAAAAAATCACTACATCAATCAGTGGGAGATAAATGTTGGCCTCTGGGCTTGTGTGCCACTCCTGACTCCTGTGTGCGTCATCTCTCACTCAGTGGGCCATAGAAAGCCTTTTTTTGTTTTATTTGTTTTCTAAATTCTCCCTGAAAAAATCATTTTATTTTATTTGGTTTCTAAATTCTTCCTGAAAAAATCATTTTATTCTATTATTTTTTTTTCCTAAAGTTTCCCTGAAAAAAAAAAAAAAAAAAAATCAGTGGGAGATTAATAATGCCCTTTCTGCTTGTGTGCCAGTCTTGACTCCTGGGTGTGCCATCTCTCTCTCTCTCTCCAATTGTGGGCCATAGAAAGCCTATTATTTTTTTAGCTTGATTTGGGTTCCAAAATCTACCTGAAAAAATCACTACATCAATCAGTGGGAGATAAATATTGGCCTCTGGGCTTGTGTGCCACTCCTGACTCCTGTGTGCGTCATCTCTCACTCAGTGGGCCATAGAAAGCCTATTTATTTTTTTGCTTGATTTGGGTTATAAAATCTACCTGAAAAAATCACTACATCAATCAGTGGGAGAAAAATATTGGCCTCAGGGCTTGTGTGCCACTCTTGACTCCTGTGTGTGCCATCTCTCAGTCAGTGGGCCATAGAAAGCCTATTTATTTTTTTGCTTGATTTGGGTTCTAAAATCTACCTGAAAAAATCACTACATCAATCAGTGGGAGAAAAATATTGGCCTCAGGGCTTGTGTGCCACTCCTGACTCCTGTGTGCATCATCACTCACTCAGTGGGCCATAGAAAGCCCATTTTTTTTTTTTTTTGCTTTATTTGGGTTCTAAATTCAACCTGAAAAAATCAATAAATCAATCAGTGGGAGATTAATATTGACCTTTGGGCTTGTGTGCCAGTCCTAAGCGTGCCATCTCTCTCTCTCAGATAGTGGGCCATAGAAAGCCTATTTATTATTTTTTTTATTGGGTTTATAAATTTTCCCTGGAACAAAAACAAAAAAGTGGGAGATTAATATTGGCCTCTGGGCTTGTGTGCCAGTCCTGAGCGTGCCATCTCTCTCACAAATAGTGGGCCATATAAAGCCTATTTATTTTTTTGCTTGATTTGGGTTCTAAAATCTACCTGAAAAAATCACTACATCAATCAGTGGGAGAAAAATATTGGCCTCAGGGCTTGTGTGCCACTCCTGACTCCTGTGTGCATCATCACTCACTCAGTGGGCCATAGAAAGCCCATTTTTTTTTTTTTTGCTTTATTTGGGTTCTAAATTCTACCTGAAAAAATCAATAAATCAATCAGTGGGAGATTAATATTGGCCTTTGGGCTTGTGTGCCAGTCCTAAGCGTGCCATCTCTCTCTCTCAGATAGTGGGCCATAGAAAGCCTATTTATTATTTTTTTTATTGGGTTTATAAATTTTCCCTGGAACAAAAAAAAAAAAAGTGGGAGATTAATATTGGCCTCTGGGCTTGTGTGCCAGTCCTGAGCGTGCCATCTCTCTCACAAATAGTGGGCCATAGAAAGCCTATTTATTTATTTTTTTTTGGTTTTATAAATTCTCCCTAAAAAAAAAAAGGGAGATTAATATTGGCCTTTGGGCTTGTGTGCCAGTCCTAAGCGTGCCATCTCTCTCTCTCAGATAGTGGGCCATAGAAAGCCTATTTATTTATTTTTTTATTGGGTTTATAAATTTTCCCTGAAAAAAAATAAAAAGTGGGAGATTAATATTGGCCTCTGGGCTTGTGTGCCAGTCCTGAGCGTGCCATCTCTCTCACAAATAGTGGGCCATAGAAAGCCTATTTATGTTTTTGGTTGATTTGGGTTCTAAATTCTACCTGAAAAAATCAATAAATCAATCAGTGGGAGATAAATATTGGCCTCTGGGCTTGTGTGCCACTCCTGACTCCTGTGTGCATCATCTCTCACTCAGTGGGCCATAGAAAGCCTTTTTTTGTTTTATTTGTTTTCTAAATTCTCCCTGAAAAAAATCATTTTATTTTATTTGGTTTCTAAATTCTTCCTGAAAAAATCATTTTATTCTATTATTTTTTTTTCCTAAAGTTTCCCTGAAAAAAAAAAAAAAAAAAAATCAGTGGGAGATTAATAATGCCCTTTCTGCTTGTGTGCCAGTCTTGACTCCTGGGTGTGCCATCTCTCTCTCTCTCTCCAATTGTGGGCCATAGAAAGCCTATTATTTTTTTAGCTTGATTTGGGTTCCAAAATCTACCTGAAAAAATCACTACATCAATCAGTGGGAGATAAATATTGGCCTCTGGGCTTGTGTGCCACTCCTGACTCCTGTGTGCGTCATCTCTCACTCAGTGGGCCATAGAAAGCCTATTTATTTTTTTGCTTGATTTGGGTTATAAAATCTACCTGAAAAAATCACTACATCAATCAGTGGGAGAAAAATATTGGCCTCAGGGCTTGTGTGCCACTCTTGACTCCTGTGTGTGCCATCTCTCAGTCAGTGGGCCATAGAAAGCCTATTTATTTTTTTGCTTGATTTGGGTTCTAAAATCTACCTGAAAAAATCACTACATCAATCAGTGGGAGAAAAATATTGGCCTCAGGGCTTGTGTGCCACTCCTGACTCCTGTGTGCATCATCACTCACTCAGTGGGCCATAGAAAGCCCATTTATTTTTTTTTTTGCTTTATTTGGGTTCTAAATTCAACCTGAAAAAATCAATAAATCAATCAGTGGGAGATTAATATTGACCTTTGGGCTTGTGTGCCAGTCCTAAGCGTGCCATCTCTCTCTCTCAGATAGTGGGCCATAGAAAGCCTATTTATTATTTTTTTTATTGGGTTTATAAATTTTCCCTGGAACAAAAACAAAAAAGTGGGAGATTAATATTGGCCTCTGGGCTTGTGTGCCAGTCCTGAGCGTGCCATCTCTCTCACAAATAGTGGGCCATATAAAGCCTATTTATTTTTTTGCTTGATTTGGGTTCTAAAATCTACCTGAAAAAATCACTACATCAATGAGTGGGAGAAAAATATTGGCCTCAGGGCTTGTGTGCCACTCCTGACTCCTGTGTGCATCATCACTCACTCAGTGGGCCATAGAAAGCCCATTTTTTTTTTTTTTTGCTTTATTTGGGTTCTAAATTCTACCTGAAAAAATCAATAAATCAATCAGTGGGAGATTAATATTGGCCTTTGGGCTTGTGTGCCAGTCCTAAGCGTGCCATCTCTCTCTCTCAGATAGTGGGCCATAGAAAGCCTATTTATTATTTTTTTTATTGGGTTTATAAATTTTCCCTGGAACAAAAAAAAAAAAAGTGGGAGATTAATATTGGCCTCTGGGCTTGTGTGCCAGTCCTGAGCGTGCCATCTCTCTCACAAATAGTGGGCCATAGAAAGCCTATTTATTTATTTTTTTTTGGTTTTATAAATTCTCCCTTAAAAAACAAAGGGAGATTAATATTGGCCTTTGGGCTTGTGTGCCAGTCCTAAGCGTGCCATCTCTCTCTCTCAGATAGTGGGCCATAGAAAGCCTATTTATTTATTTTTTTATTGGGTTTATAAATTTTCCCTGAAAAAAAATAAAAAGTGGGAGATTAATATTGGCCTCTGGGCTTGTGTGCCAGTCCTGAGCGTGCCATCTCTCTCACAAATAGTGGGCCATAGAAAGCCTATTTATGTTTTTGGTTGATTTGGGTTCTAAATTCTACCTGAAAAAATCAATAAATCAATCAGTGGGAGATAAATATTGGCCTCTGGGCTTGTGTGC
Source organism: Ranitomeya imitator (assembly GCF_032444005.1). Taxonomy (NCBI): domain Eukaryota; kingdom Metazoa; phylum Chordata; class Amphibia; order Anura; family Dendrobatidae; genus Ranitomeya; species Ranitomeya imitator. The sequence continues at coordinate 221,102,878 of NC_091284.1, read as the reverse complement.
CACTCCTGACTCCTGTGTGCATCATCTCTCACTCAGTGGGCCATAGAAAGCCTTTTTTTGTTTTATTTGTTTTCTAAATTCTCCCTGAAAAAAATCATTTTATTTTATTTGGTTTCTAAATTCTTCCTGAAAAAATCATTTTATTCTATTATTTTTTTTTCCTAAAGTCTCCCTGAAAAAAAAAAAAAAAACAAATCAGTGGGAGATTAATATTGCCCTTTCTGCTTGTGTGCCAGTCTTGACTCCTGGGTGTGCCATCTCTCTCTCTCTCTCCAATTGTGGGCCATAGAAAGCCTATTATTTTTTTAGCTTGATTTGGGTTCCAAAATCTACCTGAAAAAATCACTACATCAATCAGTGGGAGATAAATATTGGCCTCTGGGCTTGTGTGCCACTCCTGACTCCTGTGTGCGTCATCTCTCACTCAGTGGGCCATAGAAAGCCTTTTTTTGTTTTATTTGTTTTCTAAATTCTCCCTGAAAAAATCATTTTATTTTATTTGGTTTCTAAATTCTTCCTGAAAAAATCATTTTATTCTATTATTTTTTTTTCCTAAAGTCTCCCTGAAAAAAAAAAAAAAAAAATCAGTGGGAGATTAATATTGCCCTTTCTGCTTGTGTGCCAGTCTTGACTCCTGGGTGTGCCATCTCTCTCTCTCTCTCCAATTGTGGGCCATAGAAAGCCTATTATTTTTTTAGCTTGATTTGGGTTCCAAAATCTACCTGAAAAAATCACTACATCAATCAGTGGGAGATAAATATTGGCCTCTGGGCTTGTGTGCCACTCCTGACTCCTGTGTGCGTCATCTCTCACTCAGTGGGCCATAGAAAGCCTTTTTTTGTTTTATTTGTTTTCTAAATTCTCCCTGAAAAAATCATTTTATTTTATTTGGTTTCTAAATTCTTCCTGAAAAAATCATTTTATTCTATTATTTTTTTTTCCTAAAGTCTCCCTGAAAAAAAAAAAAAAATCAGTGGGAGATTAATATTGCCCTTTCTGCTTGTGTGCCAGTCTTGACTCCTGGGTGTGCCATCTCTCTCTCTCTCTCTCCAATTGTGGGCCATAGAAAGCCTATTATTTTTTTAGCTTGATTTGGGTTCCAAAATCTACCTGAAAAAATCACTACATCAATCAGTCGGAGATAAATATTGGCCTCTGGGCTTGTGTGCCACTCCTGACTCCTGTGTGCGTCATCTCTCACTCAGTGGGCCATAGAAAGCCTTTTTTTGTTTTATTTGTTTTCTAAATTCTCCCTGAAAAAATCATTTTATTTTATTTGGTTTCTAAATTCTTCCTGAAAAAATCATTTTATTCTATTATTTTTTTTTCTAAAGTCTCCCTGAAAAAAAAAAAAAATCAAATCAGTGGGAGATTAATATTTACATTTGTGCTTCAGTGACAGTCCTGCGTGTGTGGCATCTCTCTCATTTGTTGCCACCAACAACAGAGTGTGTAACATTGTGCCTGATTTTCGTTTTGGTCTCACTCACCTATAAAGGGGTAGCTAAATCATACTGAAGTTATAGCTCACCGTGTAAGTTGTGTGACAGCAACAAATACCGTTAGTTTGTTTACGTTTTTAAAACAATGAGGAAGTCTGGTGGAAGAGGTCGTGGCCGGGGGCGTTCATTGTCAGCTGGTAATGAGGGTAGTGGTAGTGGTGGAGCATCAGCTGGTTGTGGGAAAAAAAATATTGCACCTAAGTCTGGAGCTGTGGAGCCAGGTTCGTCGTCTGGCTACACAAGGCCTCGAACGCTCCCTTTTCTGGGAGTAGGAAAACCGCTTTTAAAGCCGGAGCAGCAAGAGCAAGTTTTGGCTTATCTTGCTGACTCAGCCTCTAGCTCTTTTGCCTCCTCTCGTGAAACTGGTAAATGTCAAAGCAGCGCGTCGTTAGTGGATGTTCACGGTCAGGGACAAGTCGCTTCCTTGTCCTCTTCAGCAAAAACAACAACAGAGAAGAATGCAGCAGGCGACACAACGGGTTACTCCATGGAGCTCTTTACACATACCGTCCCTGGCTTAGAAAGTGAAGCAGTTAACAGTCCATGCCCATTACAAGTTGAATCTGACATGGAGTGCACTGATGCACAGCCACAGCCAGACTACTATGCTGGTCCTTTGACTCAGACCACAACATTGCCCTCGCAGGGTAATGATCAAGAATCAGACCCTGATGAGACTATGTTGCCCCATCACGAACGCTATACCACCGACCGACACGGTGACACAGACGAAGTTGCACACGAGCTACAAGAAGAGGTAATAGATGACCCAGTTCTTGACCCCGATTGGCAGCCATTGGGGGAACAGGGTGCAGGCGGCAGCAGTTCTGAAGCGGAGGAGGAGGGGCCGCAGCAGGCATCAACATCGCAACAGGTTCCATCTGCCGGGCCCGTATCTTGCCCAAAACGCGTGGCAAAGCCAAAACCTGTTGGAGGACAGCATGGCCATCCGGTTAAAGCTCAGTCTGCAATGCCTGAAAAGGTATCCGATGCTAGAAAGAGTGCAGTCTGGCATTTTTTTAAACAACATCCAATTGATCAGCGCAAAGTCATCTGTCAAAAATGTTCAACTACCTTAAGCAGAGGACAGAATCTGAAAAGTCTCAATACAAGTTGCATGCATAGACATTTAACCACCATGCATTTGCAAGCCTGGACTAACTACCAAACGTCCCTTAAGGTTGTAGCACCCTCGGCCAATGAAGCTAGTCAGCAACGCAACATCCCTTCCGGCAGTGTAGGGCCACCATTTTCCGCATCACCTGCAGTATCTGTGCAGGTTTCTTTGCCAGGCCAAAGCAGTCAGGGTCAGGGAATCACCAGTTTCGTAGTAGGAAACACTGCATCTAGGGCACCGGCGGCAACAATACCATCTCCCACCGTCTCTCAGTCTGCCATGTCCACCGGCACCCCCGCTAGTTCCACGATCTCCAGCTCTCCAGTCCAGCTCACCCTACATGAGACTATGGTTAGAAAAAGGAAGTACTTAGCCTCGCATCCGCGAACACAGGGTTTGAACGCACACATAGCTAGACTAATCTCGTTAGAGATGATGCCCTACCGGTTAGTTGAAAGCGAAGCTTTCAAAGCCCTGATGGACTACGCTGTACCACGCTACGAGCTACCCAGTCGACACTTTTTTTCCAGAAAAGCCATCCCAGCCCTCCACCAGCATGTTAAAGAGCGCATCGTCCATGCACTCAGGCAATCTGTGAGCACAAAGGTGCACCTGACAACAGATGCATGGACCAGTAGGCATGGCCAGGGACGTTACGTGTCCATCACGGCACACTGGGTGAATGTTGTGGATGCAGGGTCCACAGAGGACAGCAAGTTTGGGACAGTTCTGCCTAGCCCACGGTCTAGGAAACAGTTGGCTGTAGCCGTTCGCACCCCCTCCTCCTCCTCTTCGTCCTCCTGCAGAAGCGAGAGCTCGTCCACAGACCGCAGTCGCACAACCACTCCATCCGCAGCTGCCACTGTTTCCCATTATGGGGCAGCTACTGGCAAACGTCAGCAGGCTGTATTGGCTATAAAGTGTTTGAGCGACAACAGACACACCGCGGAAGTTCTGTCCGAGTTCTTGCAGAAAGAAACGCAGTCGTGGCTGGGCACTGTAGATCTTGAGGCAGGCAAGGTAGTGAGTGATAACGGAAGGAATTTCATGGCTGCCATCTCCCTTTCCCAAGTGAAACACATTCCTTGCCTGGCTCACACCTTAAACCTGGTGGTGCAGTGCTTCCTGAAAAGTTATCCGGGGTTATCCGACCTGCTCCTTAAAGTGCGTGGACTTTGCTCACATATCCGCCGTTCGCCCGTACACTCCAGCTGTATGCAGACCTATCAGCGTTCTTTGAACCTTCCCCAGCATCGCCTAATCATAGACGTTGCAACAAGGTGGAACTCAACACTGCACATGCTTCAGAGACTGTGCGAACAGAGGCGGGCTGTTATGTTTTTGTGGGAGGATACACATACACGGGCAGGCAGTAGGATGGCAGACATGGAGTTGTCAGGTGTGCAGTGGTCGAAGATTCAAGACATGTGTCAAGTCCTTCAGTGTTTTGAGGAATGCACACGGCTGGTTAGTGCAGACAACGCCATAATAAGCATGAGCATCCCCCTAATGCGTCTGCTGATGCAAAGTTTGACGCACATAAAGGATCAGGCGTCTGCAGCTGAGGAAGAGGAAAGCCTTGATGACAGTCAGCCATTGTCTGGCCAGGGCAGTGTACAGGACGAGTTAGCGGGCGAAGAGGAGGAGGAGGACGAGGAGGATGATGGGGATGATTATATTTTTAATGAGGAAGCTTTTCCGGGGCCACTGGAAATTGGTGGCGCGGCAAGGCCGGGTTCTGGTTTTTGGAGGGACACAAGTGACGTGGATTTGCCTGAAACTGCCCCTCAACCAAGCACAACCGCAGATTTGAGAACTGGAACTTTGGCCCACATGGCGGATTATGCCCTACGTATCCTCAAAAGGGACACACGCATAACTAAAATGATGAATGATGACGATTACTGGTTGGCCTGCCTCCTTGATCCTCGCTATAAAGGCAAATTGCAAAATATAATGCCACATGAGAACTTGGAACTAATATTAGCAACCAAACAATCAACTCTTGTTGACCGTTTGCTTCTGGCATTCCCTGCACACAGCGCCCGTGATCGTTCTCACACGAGCTGCAGGGGCCAGCAGACCAGAGGAGTTAGAGGGGCAGAAATCAGAAGTGGCGTTGGCCAGAGGGGTTTTCTGACCAGGTTGTGGAGTGATTTTGCTATGACCGCAGACAGGACAGGTACTGCAGCATCAATTCAAAGTGACAGGAGACAACATTTGTCCAGTATGGTTACAAACTATTTTTCATCCCTTATCGATGTTCTCCCTCAACCGTCATTCCCATTTGATTACTGGGCATCCAAATTAGACACCTGGCCAGAATTTGCAGAATATGCATTGCAGGAGCTTGCTTGCCCGGCAGCTAGTGTCCTATCAGAAAGAGTATTCAGTGCTGCAGGTTCAATACTAACAGAAAAAAGGACTCGTCTGGCTACCCAAAATGTAGATGATCTAACCTTCATTAAAATGAACCACAACTGGATTTCGAAATCTTTTGCCCCACCTTGCCCGGCTGACACCTAGCTTTCCTATGAAAAGGTCTTGCCTGTGGACTATTCTGAATGCCTTTTCCAATCTCGTAATTTTCTGCACCTGATTGTCCAGCATACGACATGTTTACACCTCACTAAATGGCCAAACTCCCCACACGGGGCCGTGGTATCGACACTTGGCGACAGCACCCGTGAGAGTGCTGTTTGTCTGAAGAGGTGGGTGTGCCCGCTTTTGGTCGACGGCACTGCCACTGGGTCCCTCCTAGAACAATAAAGTGTCTCTGGTGGTGGTGGTGCGCACCCAACGTCAGACACACTGTTGTAATATGAGGGGCCCTGGGCCTGTACCGCCGGCCACAAGACAGTTCCCCCCCCCAGCTCAAACAGTGCTCTACCACTTGCAAAATTATCTCACAGCTCCACCAATGTTTAGTCTATGCGCTGACATCCTTCAATGCCTGCCACTGACAATACCATTGTATTGACATTTTTGTTATGTTAGGCCTTCGAAGCCTGTCTGCGGTCACTCCTTCCACTATGCCTCCACTGACCACACCACTGCTGCCCGTGTACCCCTGGAACCAATTTAAAATTGCCTACAGCCAGCCCAATATTTTTATTTTAGGCCTTCGATGCCTGTCTGCGGTCCATTCTTTCTACTACTACTATACTGACCAGGCCACAGCTGCCCGTGTACCCCTGGAACCAATTTAAAATTGCCTACAGCCATGTGTTATTATTTTAGGCCTTCGATGCCTGTCTGCGGTCACTCCTTCCACTAGGCCTCCACTGACCACACCACTGCTGCCCGTGTACCCCTGGAACCAATTTAAAATTGCCTACAGCCAGCCCAATTTTTTTTATTTTAGGCCTTCGATGCCTGTCTGCGGTCCGTTCTTTCTACTACTACTACACTGACCAGGCCACTGCTGCCCGTGTACCCCTGGAACCAATTTAAAATTGCCTACAGCCATGTGTTATTATTTTAGGCCTTCGATGCCTGTCTGCGGTCACTCCTTCCACTAGGCCTCCACTGACCACACCACTGCTGCCCGTGTACCCCTGGAACCAATTTAAAATTGCCTACAGCCAGCCCAATTTTTTTATTTTAGGCCTTCGATGCCTGTCTGCGGTCACTCCTTCCACTAGGCCTCCACTGACCACACCACTGCTGCCCATGTACCCCTGGAACCAATTTAAAATTGCCTACAGCCATGTGTTATTATTTCAGGCCTTCGATGCATGTCTGCGGTCACTCCTTCCACTAGGCCTCCACTGACCACACCACTGCTGCCCGTGTACCCCTGGAACCAATTTAAAATTGCCTACAGCCAGCCCAATTTTTTTATTTTAGGCCTTCGATGCCTGTCTGTGGTCACTCCTTCCACTAGGCCTCCACTGACCACACCACTGCTGCCCGTGTACCCCTGGAACCAATTTAAAATTGCCTACAGCCAGCCCAATTTTTTTTATTTTAGGCCTTCGATGCCTGTCTGAGGTCCGTTCTTTCTACTACTACTACACTGACCAGGCCACTGCTGCCCGTGTACCCCTGGAACCAATTTAAAATTGCCTACAGCCATGTGTTATTATTTTAGGCCTTCGATGCCTGTCTGCGGTCACTCCTTCCACTAGGCCTCCACTGACCACACCACTGCTGCCCGTGTACCCCTGGAACCAATTTAAAATTGCCTACAGCCATTTGTTATTATTTTAGGCCTTCGATGCCTGTCTGCGGTCACTCCTTACAATATGCCTCCACTGACCACACCACTGCTGCCCGTGTACCCCTGGAACCAATTTAAAATTGCCTACAGCCATGTGTTATTATTTTAGGCCTTCGATGCCTGTCTGCGGTCACTCCTTACAATATGCCTCCACTGACCACACCACTGCTGCCCGTGTACCCCTGGAACCAATTTAAAATTGCCTACAGCCAGCCCAATTTTTTTATTTTAGGCTTTCGATGCCTGTCTGCGGTCCGTTCTTTCTACTACTACTACACTGACCAGGCCACTGCTGCCCGTGTACCCCTGGAACCAATTTAAAATTGCATACAGCCATGTGTTATTATTTTAGGCCTTCGATGCCTGTCTGCGGTCACTCCTTACAATATGCCTCTACTGACCACACCACTGCTGCCCGTGTACCCCTGGAACCAATTTAAAATTGCCTACAGCCAGCCCAATATTTTTATTTTAGGCCTTCGATGCCTGTCTGCGGTCCGTTCTTTCTACTACTACTACACTGACCAGGCCACTGCTGCCCGTGTTCCCCTGGAACCAATTTAAAATTGCCTACAGCCATGTGTTATTATTTTAGGCCTTCGATGCCTGTCTGCGGTCACTCCTTCCACTAGGCCTCCACTGACCACACCACTGCTGCCCGTGTACCCCTGGAACCAATTTAAAATTGCCTACAGCCAGCCCAATTTTTTTATTTTAGGCCTTCGATGCCTGTCTGAGGTCCGTTCTGTCTACTACTACTACACTGACCAGGCCACTGCTGCCCGTGTACCCCTGGAACCAATTTAAAATTGCCTACAGCCATGTGTTATTATTTTAGGCCTTCGATGCCTGTCTGCGGTCACTCCTTCCACTAGGCCTCCACTGACCACACCACTGCTGCCCGTGTACCCCTGGAACCAATTTAAAATTGCCTACAGCCATGTGTTATTATTTTAGGCCTTCGATGCCTGTCTGCGGTCACTCCTTACAATATGCCTCCACTGACCACACCACTGCTGCCCGTGTACCCCTGGAACCAATTTAAAATTGCCTACAGCCAGCCCAATTTTTTTATTTTAGGCCTTCGATGCCTGTCTGCGGTCACTCCTTCCACTAGGCCTCCACTGACCACACCACTGCTGCCCGTGTACCCCTGGAACCAATTTAAAATTGCCTACAGCCATGTGTTATTATTTTAGGCCTTCGATGCCTGTCTGCGGTCACTCCTTACAATATGCCTCCACTGACCACACCACTGCTGCCCGTGTACCCCTGGAACCAATTTAAAATTGCCTACAGCCAGCCCAATTTTTTTATTTTAGGCCTTCGATGCCTGTCTGCGGTCCGTTCTTTCTACTACTACTACACTGACCAGGCCACTGCTGCCCGTGTACCCCTGGAACCAATTTAAAATTGCCTACAGCCATGTGTTATTATTTTAGGCCTTCGATGCCTGTCTGCGGTCACTCCTTCCACTAGGCCTCCACTGACCACACCACTGCTGCCCGTGTACCCCTGGAACCAATTTAAAATTGCCTACAGCCAGCCCAATTTTTTTATTTTAGGCCTTCGATGCCTGTCTGCGGTCACTCCTTCCACTAGGCCTCCACTGACCACACCACTGCTGCCCGTGTACCCCTGGAACCAATTTAAAATTGCCTACAGCCATGTGTTATTATTTTAGGCCTTCGATGCCTGTCTGCGGTCCGTTCTTTCTACTACTACTACACTGACCAGGCCACTGCTGCCCGTGTTCCCCTGGAACCAATTTAAAATTGCCAACAGCAATGTGTTATTATTGTTAGGCCTTCGATGCCTGTCTGCGGTCACTCCTTCCACTAGGCCTCCACTGACCACACCACTGCTGCCCGTATACCCCTGGAACCAATTTAAAATTGCCTACAGCCAGCCCAATTTTTTTATTTTAGGCCTTCGATGCCTGTCTGCGGTCCGTTCTTTCTACTACTACTACACTGACCAGGCCACTGCTGCCCGTGTTCCCCTGGAACCAATTTAAAATTGCCAACAGCAATGTGTTATTATGTTAGGCCTTCGATGCCTGTTTGCGGTCACTCCTTCCAATAGTTCTCCACTGACCAGACCAATGCTGGCCGTGTACCCCTGGAACCCAGCTGAAAGTGCATGTAGCCTCCTTTTTTTCTTTGTTTTATATTTAGAAAGCCCAGATGAACTACGCTGTGCAACGGTTCAAGCTACCCAGTCGACATTTCTTTTGCGAGAAAAGCCATCCCAGCCCTCCACCGGCATGAAAAAGTCTGCATTGTCATAGCACTCAGGCAATCAAACAGTAGAAAGGTGCACCTGACAAGAGACGCATGGACCAGTAGGCATGTCCACAAAAAGTTACGTGTCCATTACGGCGCACTGGGTTAATGTGTTGGATGCATGGTCCACAGGGGACAGCCTACAAAGTCTGTCTGCAGTCCCTAATTCCAATTTTCCTTCCGCTGACCACACCACTGCTGCCCGTGTACCCCTGGAACCAATTTTACAGTGTCTACAGCCTAATTTTGTTATGTTAGGCCTACTACGCCTGTCTGCGGTCCCTCCTTCCAATACTCGTCCACTGACCACACCACTGCTGCCCATGGACCCCTGGAACCTATTTTTAATTGCATAGAGCATCCTTTTTTTAATAGTAGGCGTACAAAGTCTGTCTGCGGTCCACTATTGAAATTGTCCTCCACTGCCCAGAGCACTGCTGCTTGTGTACCCCTGTAACTTTTTTAAGCTGCAGTGAGCCACATTTTTGGGTTAAGTCCTACTACCTGTGTCTGTCTGCGCCACTCAATTCAGCTGTGTTCCTTTGAAAAAAGCTGAGCGTCAATAGTCTTGTTTTCAGCCTCTAGGAATTTTAAAACTGCATTGGGAGTACAACTTTGGTAGGGCCTACTAACGGTGTCTGCCTCCCCAAGGTGTGCCCCAGGTTTCCTCGCCATTGCTTCGATCTTAATGCTCTCGTTTAGTAGTTGTTGGAAACTACACTGCAATAGGCCTACAAATTGGATATGGGGTGTAGAGAGATGGTGTGTTCCACTCCAAGGTGTTCTCCAGGTTGCCTTTCCTGAGCTTCGATCTTCCGGCTCTCGTTTAGTAGTTGTTGGAAACTACGCTGCATTAGGCCTACAAATTGGGTATGGGGTGTAGAGAGATGGTGTGTTCCACTCCAAGGTGTTCTCCAGGTTGCCTTTCCTGAACTTCTATCTTCAGGCTCTCATTAAATAGTGGTTAAACGGAACAACTGCATTTGGCGTACTAGTTGGTTTGGGGCCTACTATCGGTGTCTGCCACTCCTTGCTGTTCTCCTGGTTTCCTGTCCTGAAATTCCATTTTCAGGCTCTCGTTAAGTAGTTGTTAATGTTAGACTGCATTTGGCCTACTAGTTGGGTTGGGGCCTACTATCGGTGTCTGCCACTCCTTGCTGTTCTCCTCCACTGAACAAAGCTGTGCCGCCTGTTTACTACGGTTGCCAATTTTGAACTGCATTTCGACTACTTACTGATTTGGGCCTACTCTCTGTGTCAGCCTCTCATTCCAGTTGTCCTCCACTGCAATGCCCCCTGGTTAGTCCTGTGTTACCAATTTTGAACTGCATTTTGCCAACTTTATTCTTTGGGCCTATATCTGTGTTTCCTCCTCATCCTGCCCATTGCCCAGCCAGTGATAGATGAGTCTGCTGGTACTTTGACCCATAACGCAAAATTCCCCGTGCACGCTACACAGCAAGATTGTGTCCCTGCTGAAAGTCAGGTTCCTCTTCCCGCATACCATACCACCTTACACGGGGACAAAGAGGAAGGTGCAGATGAAAGTGCAGGTTCCTTCATCAGGTGGGGGGAGGAATACTAGTTGGCGACGTCACTGGCACAGGGCCTCTCATAGTACGCAAAAGTGTTGCTGCCGGTGGGAGGCGCCCCCGCCATGCAAACACACCGCTGTACTTTGAGGGGCCCTGTGCCAGTGCCAATGCCAACGAGTGGGCCCCCCCTGCTTGCTCAGGATCACAGCACTTGCAAAGTTGAAATACTTACCTCTCCCTGCTCCACTGCCGTGACGTGGTCCAGATTTACTGGGCCCACTAATTACTTGAACCAGCCCTACCCCCCACAACTTTAGCCAAATGACCCCCAATTTCAAATGCCTTCCAATTATTATAAGGTAAATTACGATTGACAAGGTTCTTTAACAAGAATGGATGTTTTTGCCATTAAAATGGGCAGTGTAGGTGTTTTCCTGGCCTCCACTCACTGCCGACTATGCTCCCCCATTGACTTGCATTGGGTTTCGTGTTTCGGGCGATACCCGACTTTTCGCGATAATCGTCCGATTCCACTCGACTCGACTTCTAAGATAGTCGGGTTTCGCGAAACACGGCTCGACTCTAAAAAGGTCAAGGTCGCTCAACCCTAGTCATCACCGATCATTTCTCAAAAATGGTGCATTTGGTGCCGCTGCCGCGGTTACCTTCTGCATGGGCTTTGGCAGCGTTGTTCATTAGACATATCTTCCGCCTGCATGGTATGCCAGACAAAATTGTCAGTGACCGGGGTCTCCAGTTTGCGTCTCGGTTCTGGAGAGAGCTCTGTCGTCTTCTCAGTATTGAGTTGAATCTCTCTTCCGCTTATCATCCCGAGACGAATGGGTTGGTAGAGAGGGCCAACCAGACCTTGGTCACATACCTGCGACATTTTGTTTCAGCCAGGCAGGATGACTGGGCATCCTTGCTATCATGGGCACTGAACAACGCCGTAGCCGACTCCACTGGACAAACCCCATTCCTCCTCAACTATGGTCAGCATCCACGGGTACCTGTGCCTATGCCCGTGTCTTCCGCCGACTCCAGGGTGGCAGACTGGGCTGTGGAGGCACGGGATATTTGGGACTGCACTCAGGATGCCATTCGGGCCTCTAAGGAGAGAATGAGGTCCTCTGCTGATGCTCATCGGCGCCCCGCTCCGACCTTTGCTCCTGGCGACTTGGTGTGGCTCTCCGCCCGTAACATCAGGCTGCGAGTTGAGTCCACTAAATTTGCTCCTCGCTACTTGGGCCCATTCAAGGTCCTCGAGCAGGTTAATCCTGTGGTCTATCGTTTGGCCCTTCCGCCACGCCTGGGTATCACCGACACCTTTCATGTGTCCCTCTTGAAACCCGTGTATATGTCCCGGTTTTCCGAGTCATCTGCTGGGACATCGGGTTCGTCTACGGACGATTATGAGGTGAACGCTATTTTGGGGTGCAAGGTGGTGCGTGGTAAAAAATTTTATTTGGTGGACTGGAAGCGTTATGGCCCCGAGGACAGGTCCTGGGAGCCTGTTGAGCACATTCGGGCTCCGCAGCTCATTGCTGCCTTCGAACGTAGCGAGGCCCAAGGAGGGGGGGCCCTAGGAGGGGGGGGGTAATGTTAGGACTCGAGTTTCCTCTGCTGCACAGGGGGAATCTCGATCCGTCTCCGCTGCGGTCTCCCATTCTCCTCCTGCCGCAGTGGAGTCTGCTCAGCAGGGACGTCGATCCCAGCGTCTCGCTCAGTCTGACTCTGTGCGAAGAGTTGCTGCTGCTTCTCCAGTCTCTGCCATTAAAGTCAGTGCTGGTCAGCAGCGAGCGGACTTCTCTGGGACTAAGTCCTTGTCTGCACGTACTGAGCATGCCCAGGGTAAGATCTCCGGTTGGAGATCGAGGGTCATGTGCTCAGGCTCTGCAGCACATTCCATTGGTCCTCTTGGCAGGTCTTGGAAGGGCAAAAATGCTGTAGCCACTTCCTGTGCTGCAACTATATAAACTGCGCATGACCGCACGGCCATGCGCTAGTATTGTCTCATAATGTTATATGTGTGTGTGTAGATGAATGTATGTCGATGGATGAAAGCTCCTAAATATCCCTCCCTAGAGTTGTTGTCTGCTCGCGGATGTTGGTAGCTATCTAGCGCCCGACTAATCATCTGCACGATACACACATTACAGCGTCCTCTTGCTGTGTCCGCCTGTACGGCGCCGTGCGCTTGCCTTGCGCTTTCCATACCCAAGCCAGTGTGGTTGGTGGCGTCCGTCAGTGCGGCATTGCTCGCACTCCTGTGCATTTATATATTTATTCTTAGTTTCCTTACACACCCAGTTGTGGTGTAGTGCCAGCGAGGGTCTAATCGGACTTCAATCCCAGTTGGGGTTAAGTACGCTGACTACTCGCTCGCGCTTTAGGTGCGGTACCGCGATCCTGTGACGCAACAGGATTGCTCCCTTCACGCTGGGTGAGGTTGAACCCACGTGTATATACTTTAGTGTACCGCCATATAGTCTGTGTTTACTAGCAGCAGGTTTTCACCTGCACGGTGGACCCCGGACTGCGAACGCATCTATACCACCTTTCTTGGTGCGTTCCGCCAGTCCTAACACAGGGTGACTGCAGAAATTCGCCTGGAGCTTGGAAAACCACTTTAATCGACAGATCTAAAGAATAAAGTGGTCATTGAGTGTTTGCATAAATAAATGACATGCATCTACTGATATCTAACTACCATTCTCATTAAACAATGTTTAGATTGTTGCACACTATGTGGCTCATTGTAAATATCCTTCCTTTTAGTGCTGTAATGTTTGTGCTTCATAGTTTGGATGAGTAAATTATATTGCTCAGATAATTTAAGTCAGATTTTGGCTGTTCTTTTCCTGTTAGGTAAAGCCAATTAAATGACATCAATGCAGATGTTACGGATAAGGTAAGGTGCAGCCAACAGTTGTATTTGTAAGTCTTTGAATGTTGAATGTTCATTGGCATTTGTAATTCAAACATTGGCTTTGCTTTCATTGTTGACTGCTTTGTAACATTTGTGAAAGGTCTTCGAAAATACAAGGACTAAAAAATGTAGGACCGATGCTTTTAGTTTGAAAATTCATCGAATCTACCAAATGCACGGCATTGTGATGTGTTACTATTTGCAGAGTTCAAATTTGAAAGCTAAATAACTAATGTGTAGTCTTCAGTTCATAAGGAGTGAAGAACATGGGGCTAGAACTTGGGCTTAGGAGCCACAGAATTCATCATTATGATGTTATGACTGAGGGATAAGGATAGCTAAGTATATAACTAGGGGAGGCTGTGTGGGATTACAGTTGAACAAGTACTAGGAAGGTGTAGGTCAAAGTAATGGTGCTTTGTAAGGGAAGTTACATATTTTAAGAAAGGGGCAAGTAGGGGTTTTATCTGATTTTGCTTCATATTTGGCCGTTTGGCAACCAGCAATGTTGACCACCTTTTAAAATTCTGTAAAAATCCACTAATTTTAAACTGAAAATTAATTATTATTTAGCTTCCATCTAGAGCACATAGAGTCTACAGTATGTTGTGACCCTTAGATTATTCATTGGTTTGTAATAATCCTATAACTCACATCTAAGTCAGGCAAAAAGTATAGTCGAGGAACAAAGCAGGGTCAGAAAAACAGGGGCCAATATACAATAACACCGACTAGGGGCAGTAACTGATACTCATACAGTTAGTGGGAGGCCAAGCTGGGTTTAATGAAGACCGTGTCACTAGGTACTAAGTCCAGTGTTTGCTCTTTATTTTATTACGGCTACTGCCCTGAGTATTTGTTTTGTTTTTTGAAATCTGCCATACAGGTCCTGAAATATGAGCCTTTTTATTTAGAGCTAACTTTTATGATCTTTCCCAAGGGGATATTGCTCTCAGTGTAATATTACATAGCAGCCTGAAGGTATGCCCCCAAAGAATACTGTGATGTATGCTCCCTTGATAAAGACCATATAAATTAGCAGTAAATGAAACATACATATCTCTAGAATGGTATGGCAGATTTAAAAAAAACATAAAAAATAATTAAAAGAAAAAACCGTTTGCTATGGCAAGCAGTACGAACAACATAAGAGCATAAATAGGAGATTTCACTTTTGACCTGGTAACTGATCCTCTTGAAAATAACTCAGTAATTATTTTTCTGATAATTATGTATCTACTCTTCTATAAATACTTGTGGCAGCCAAACAAACATGATTTATATGATGAAAGGCTCCTATATCACTGCCAGATACCATCTACCTTGGGAGAAAAGTTATGACTGGTTAAGATGGTATGCAAACTTCATCTTAAATTTTGTATATTGCTTTTTTAGTGGGTTTTTTCTTACTTTTGTTTTTGATTTGGACTGACATTAAACAAACTGAACAAATCAAATATATTGAAAATAGTTCTTTTACATTTTGATTAAAAAAAAAATTAAAAGCATTGTCCTTTCTGAACCATCTCACAGTGTGGATGTCTTGTAAGTACTATGCTCTCTTAAGATTACTCAAGACCATTTTTTCTGTTTCAGATAATAGTATAGAAAAGTATACTTATTTGCCATTTATTAACCTTTCCATAAAAGACATCAAAGTAGAATCTATAACAGCAAACTAGAATTCTGGAAAATCTGAAAAGCGGAACAGAATTAGTATAGTAAATTAACTTTCAACTTGGTAAATACTGAGCATATTGTTCATTATTACATCATTGTGGTCTGAGCATGTAAAGCTAGTATCTAACATGAACTCGTATCAAAGGCCAGGGTGTACTGTGATTACTGCCTGAGGCACATGTTTGGATAGATTAGTAATTTCTAATGTGCCACTGACATCTTTATGCTCCACTTACACTTCCTACATAACTATTTGTATGGTAAACTAATTATTGTAATATATGGCTCTGTTCACATGTTCAGTTGTCATTTGTTTGTAACGGATCAAATAAAAAAACTGGATTAGTTATAAAAATAACAAATACAGATGCTCAATTTGGTTTTTATTTTTAAAGGGTTATTATCAAGTTGTGTCTTGGGCAGCACAAAACTTTTTAGTCTGTTTCACCTATTCACCTACTTGTTGATGGGGGAATAAACACTCAACCTTGAGTGACAGTTCTGGTTTCATAGGTTCATCACAGTAGAACTCAACTTTGTCTTACAATAAACACATTAGCAGCTGCAGCTCTCATAGTTCTGCTGTATTGCCACAACATTCTAACACTGACTGACTGTGAGATCAGTAGGCAAGTGAGCAGCAATTACACCCCACGCTGGTAACTCCTCCTTTTATTTTTTATTATTTCCATAAATTCATAGCCATGAGTCTGACCAGACGTGTCTGACCATCTTAGAAATTGCATTTTTAAATTGCAGTTTTTTAATTGCTATGAATTAGACTAGAATTCCATGGGGCATTTGAGCATTCATCACTGCTGTACTTTCATCATCCTCATCACCACCTGTATCCTCTAATCAAGCTGTTTTGTCTACCCACAGGTATGCTGCTGTCCATCTACTCTGCCTTTCCTGCAATGTGTGTTTATGTGAACTGCATATAATTCCCACCTGGTATGCTGCTGTCCATCTACTCTGCCTTTCCTGCAATGTGTGTTTATGTGAACTGCATATAATTCCCACCTGGTATGCTGCTGTCCATCTACTCTGCCTTTCCTGCAATGTGTGTTTATGTGAACTGCATATAATTCCCACCTGGTATGCTGCTGTCCATCTACTCTGCCTTTCCTGCAATGTGTGTTTATGTGAACTGCATATAATTCCCACCTGGTATGCTGCTGTCCATCTACTCTGCCTTTCCTGCAATGTGTGTTTATGTGAACTGCATATAATTCCCACCTGGTATGCTGCTGTCCATCTACTCTGCCTTTCCTGCAATGTGTGTTTATGTGAACTGCATATAATTCCCACCTGGTATGCTGCTGTCCATCTACTCTGCCTTTCCTGCAATGTGTGTTTATGTGAACTGCATATAATTCCCACCTGGTATGCTGCTGTCCATCTACTCTGCCTTTCCTGCAATGTGTGTTTATGTGAACTGCATATAATTCCCACCTGGTATGCTGCTGTCCATCTACTCTGCCTTTCCTGCAATGTGTGTTTATGTGAACTGCATATAATTCCCACCTGGTATGCTTTGCTTACCCATTGTTTTCTATCCATTCGTATTTCACTTCCCTTGCTTCTTGCTTGCATACCTGAGTGGCCATCTACCCCACCCCCTCTTTATGACCTGGCTTAACTGTGAACATGTGCTCTAGACACACACGCCCACATCCTCCCTCTCAGCTGTGAGCCCTTAGGTGCCCATAAATTCATAGCCATGAGTCTGACCAGACGTGTCTGACCATCTTAGAAATTGCAGTTTTTTAATTGCTATGAATTAGACTAGAATTGGACTGGAATTGACTGGAAGGTAAAGGAATAGAAAACCACTATAATGTTTCGGTTTCTTTTCACATTCACCCCCATACTACTCTATTTCTTCCTATCTCCTGTAGTCCCTCCACCCAGTAAAGAACTAGTCATTTCTCCCTCCATCCTCCCCAGTCATCTCACCTCCTCCACAGAACTATTCCTCCACATACAATCCTTTCTCGCCAGGCACACACGGCCACATCATGACCTATCCAGCTCACACCTTCTAACGCTCTGTCTGCTGCTCCTCATTGCTGGCGACATATCCCCAAATCCTGGCCCTCCTCATCACATCCCCACACTCATTTCTAATCCCCTGCCACGATCCTCTACACGTCCTCGCAACCACAGTAACCTCATACCCATTCATCCAGCCCCCACTCCCCCAATTTCCCTATCTGGAGCACTATGGAACGCACGCTCTGTCTGCAATAAACTTCCATTTATCCATGACCTCTTTATCAATAACAAACTCTCCTTCCTCGGCATCACTGAAACCTGGCTCACCCCTTCTGACACAGCCTCCCCTGCGGCACTCTCTTACGGTGGCTTCCACCTTTCTCACACACCCCGCCCCAGCAGCAAGCATGGCGGAGGAGTTGGTTTTCTCCTGTCAGATAACTGCTCCTTCACCCCAATCCCACTGCCACCCTCTGTTATCCTCCCTTCCTTTGAGGTGCACTCTGTGCGCATCTACTCCCCCTCCAACCTCCAACTGGCTGTCATCTACCGTCCCCCAGGGCCAGCCACCACCTTCTTCGACCACTTCACCACCTGGCTACTCCACTTCCTCGCCGCTGACATCCCCACTATCATCATGGGCGACTTCAACATCCCCATTGACACTTCCCTCTCAGCTGCCACTAAACTTCTATCTCTCACTTCCTCCTTTGGCCTCACTCAATGGTCTTCTACAGCCACCCACAAAGATGGTCACACACTGGACCTCATTCTCACCCGCCTCTGCTCCCTATCTAACCTCTCAAACTCACCTCTTCCTCTTTCTGACCACAACCTACTTACATTCTCTTCCCTTTCCACTCCTTGTCTACAACCCCCACCCCACAAACTCTCACACCCTCGCAGAAATCTTAAACACCTTGATCTTCACTCACTCTCTGAATCCCTCCTCCCTCTCACAGACATAAGCTCCCTACACAATGCGGATGATGCTGCCACTCTATATAACACCACAATAGCTGCAGCTTTGGAATCTCTTGCCCCTCTCACACATACCAAAGCTCGCAAAATCAACAGACAACCCTGGCACACCAGCATGACAAAAGAACTGAGGCGAGCTTCCAGAGCTGCTGAGCGCAGATGGAAAAGATCCCACTCCATCGAGCACTTCATCGCATTCAAACAGTCCCTCACTGCTTTCAAAACCATGCTCGCCACAGCAAAACAAACCTACTTCTCATCTCTCATATCCTCCCTGTCTCACAACCCCAAACAGTTATTCAACACCTTCAACTCTCTCCTCCGTCCCCCAGCACCTCCTCCCTCCCCACTCATCTCAGCTGAAGACTTCGCCTCATTTTTCAAGCAGAAAATTGAGAACATCAGAGACAATTTTAGTAAACAACCCCCAGAACCCTTCCTCCCAACTACCCAGCCCTCCACCTCCAAAACCAACTTCTCCACCATTACAGAAGACGGACTCTCCACTCTACTCTCAAGATCGCATCTCACCACCTGTGCACTTGACCCACTCCCATCCCACTTCATCCCAAACCTCACCACAGTCTTCATCCCAACCCTAACCCATCTCTTTAACTTATCACTAACAACTGGCATTTTCCCCTCAAGCTTTAAACATGCCACAATCACACCTATCCTCAAAAAGCCCTCTCTTGACCCATCCTCTGTATCTAGCTATCGCCCTATATCACTTCTCCCCTTTGCCTCAAAACTACTGGAACAACATGTCCATATTGAACTGTCCTCCCATCTATCTTCCTGCTCCTTCTTCGACCGCTTTCAATCAGGCTTCCGGTCACACCACTCCACTGAAACTGCCCTAACTAAGGTCACCAATGACCTATTAACCGCCAAGAGCAAGCGACACTACTCTGTCCTCCTCCTCCTGGACCTGTCCTCTGCCTTTGACACAGTGGACCATTCCCTGCTGCTGCAGACCCTCTCATCCCTTGGCATCACAAAATTGGCCCTATCCTGGATCTCATCATACCTAACTGACCGTACATTCAGCGTCTCTCACTCACACACCACCTCCTCACCTCGCCCCCTATCTGTCGGAGTCCCGCAAGGTTCAGTTCTAGGACCCCTGCTCTTCTCCATCTACACCTTTGGCCTGGGACAGCTCATAGAATCTCACGGCTTTCAGTATCATCTCTATGCTGACGACACACAGATCTACATCTCTGGACCAGATATCACCTCCCTACTAACCAGAATCCCTCAATGTCTGTCCGCTATTTCATCCTTCTTCTCCACTAGATTTCTAAAACTTAACATGGACAAAACAGAATTCATCATCTTTCCCCCATCTCACGCGATCTCCCCAACGAACCTATCCATTACAGTAAACGGCTGCCCACTCTCCCCAGTCCCACAAGCCCGCTGTCTTGGGGTAATCCTTGACACTGATCTCTCCTTTAAACCACATATCCAAACCCTTTCCACTTCCTGCCGCCTCCAACTCAAAAATATTTCACGGATCCGCACATTCCTAAACCAAGAATCTGCAAAAACCCTAGTCCATGCCCTCATCATCTCCCGCCTTGACTACTGTAACCTCCTGCTCTGTGGCCTCCCCTCTAACACTCTTGCACCCCTCCAATCTATTCTAAACTCTGCTGCCCGACTAATCCACCTGTCCCCCCGCTATTCCCCGGCCTCTCCCCTCTGTCAATCCCTGCACTGGCTCCCCATCACCCAGAGACTCCAGTACAAAAGCCTAACCATGACATATAAAGCCATCCACAACCTGTCTCCTCCATACATCTGTGACCTCGTCTCCCGGTACTTTCCTGCACGCAACCTCCGATCCTCACAAGATCTCCTTCTCTACTCCCCTATTATCTCCTCTTCCCACAATCGCATACAAGATTTCTCTCGTGCATCCCCCCTACTCTGGAATGCTCTACCACAACATATCAGACTCTCGCCTACCATCGAAACCTTCAAAAAGAACCTGAAGACCCACCTCTTCCGACAAGCCTACAACCTGCAGTAACCACCGATTGACCAAACCGCTGCACGGCCAGCTCTACCCTCACCTACTGTATCCTCACCCATCCCTTGTAGATTGTGAGCCCTCGCGGGCAGGGTCCTCTCTCCTCCTGTACCAGTTGTGACTTGTATTTTTCAAGATTATTGTACTTGTTTTATTATGTATACCCCTCCTCACATGTAAAGCGCCATGGAATAAATGGCGCTATAATAATAAATAATAATAATAATAATAATTTAAAATAATCCTCGACGGCAGATTCTCATGCAGATCAGTGTCCGGCTCATAGCCTGGAACAGCTCATTTACATTCAGTTAAAGTGCTGGAAGGGAGATATGTTTCACTGAGGCTATTAGCTTCAGTGATTTGAAACCCAGAGGTTTGCTCCAGCACAATATGTGTTGAGAGAGGTTAATCGGCCATTTTAAGGGCTGTGTTTTTGTGGATAACCACAGAGCGGGAGGGAGGTTGTCCACCTTATCTCAACCCCAGGGTGTGGTCTGTGGTTTAAATAGTCGGCATTCTGAGGCATTAGTTGTTCATTTGGCCTGGAGAGTAGAACTTCAGTGCTATGTATTCTGACAAGGAAGCTGAACCATTATATGTGGATTCCCTGAACGAGCGAAGCTGCGTAACCACACAAACTATGCTGTATGTTATGTTTTGTTTTTCCCTAGGCCAAAGAAGGCCTTGTTTATTTTTGCTAGCTCTTACCTTGGCTTATGCAGCACCCTTAATAAACCAGTGAGAGTCTTAAGGTACCGTCACACTAGACGATATCGCTAGCGATCCGTGACGTTGCAGCGTCCTGGCTAGCGATATTGTCCAGTGTGACAGGCAGCAGCGATCAGGCCCCTGCTGTGCTGTCGCTGGTCGGGGAAGAAAGTCCAGAACTTTGTTTCGTCGCTGGACTCCCCGCAGACATCGCTTAATCGGCGTGTGTGACACCGATTCAGCGATGTCTTCGCTGGTAACCAGGGTAAACATCGGGTAACTAAGCGCAGGGCCGCGCTTAGTAACCCGATGTTTACCCTGGTTACCATCGTTAAAGTAAAAAAACAAACACTACATACTTACCTACCGCTGTCTGTCTCTCGGCGCTCTGCTTCTCTGGTCTGGCTGTGAGCGCCGGGCAGCCAGAAAGCAGAGCGGTGACGTCACCGCTCTGCTTTCCGGCAGCTGTGCTCACAGCCAGACCAGAGAAGCAGAGCGCCGGGGACAGACAGCGGTAGGTAAGTATGTAGTGTTTGTTTTTTTATTTTAACGATGGTAACCAGGGTAAACATCGGGTTACTAAGCGCGGCCCTGCGCTTAGTAACCCGATGTTTACCCTGGTTACCGGCATCGTTGGTCGCTGGAGAGCTGTCTGTGTGACAGCTCTCCAGCGACCAAACAGCGACGCTGCAGCGATCCGGATCGTTGTCAGTATCGCTGCAGCGTCGCTTAGTGTGACGGTACCTTTAGGCTATGTTCACACGCTGCGTATTTTGCTGCGGATCCGCAGGTGTTTCTGCAGCTGCGGGTCCACAGCAGTTTCCCATGCGTTTACAGTACAATGTAAACCTATGGGAAACGCAATCCACAGTGCACATGCTGCAGAAAAAAACGCGCGGAAACGCAGTGGTTTACATTCTGCAGCATGTCAATTCTTTGTGGGGAATCCGCAGCGGTTTTACACCTGCTCCATAATAGAAAACCACAGGTGTAAAACCGCAGTGGAATTCGCACAATATCCGCGGTAATTCCACAGGAAATCCGCAGGTAAAATGCAATGCCTTTTACCTGCGGTTTTCACAAATCCGCTGTGGAAAAATCCGCAGACCTCAAGAATACGTGTGCACATACCCTTAAAGAGACAGAGTACCTGTGTCTACCTACATAATGCAGCCGAGTGAGTCAATCTACCACAACATATACAAAAATGTGGAATTTTCTGGAATAAAACATCAGATCGCAGATATCAATGCTTCATTTTATTCAGCTTCCTATGAGCTGCATGTCCATATAGACAACTTAGTAGGGTTGATACTGACATATTCCCTTTAATTCCTCAGCCTGGAATGTACCTACTACTCCTGCTCAGCGATGCTCTTGTTGTTGATCTCCTTGGCAACAAACTGTACAATATGAAAGATCAACCCTACTAAGTTGTCTATATGGACATGCAGCTCATAGGAAGCTGAACAAAATTATGAAGCTCCTTTGAAAATCTGCCTGTGGACGGGCTTGAAAGGAGACAGTGATTTTTACTTTATGCAGCAATGTTGCATTGCTATGTATAGCACAAGCGATTAGACTACGCCAGCATTTTTTTTATTGCCCCGCTGGCGCCGGTGCTTTAAATGTAATTCCCGTGCCCCCATCTCAAACTCACTTGCCGCTGCCTTCATAATTCTACAGCTTCACTTCTGTCAGTATCTGTCGAAAAGCAACTGTTCTGTTGACAGCTCCAGTGTTCTGTTGACAGCCCCAGTGTTTCATGGAGCTGTGCGGAGGTCACTTTTCAATACAAACCTATGAGAGTGTCGTTCTGGCGCTTATAAACTTGCAATGAGAGGTTGAGATGTAGCTTCTGACTTTTGGCCAGTCAGATGCTGTGCTCACAAGATGGGGTCGCAGGACCGGAGCAGCACCAAAAATGGCGAAGATGCTGGAGGGTGAGTAAAATATATGACTGGGGGCAGGGGCTTACATTTAAAGTGGCACTTCAGCACTGAAAAAAAGTGGTGCTTTAAGAGTCATATTGTGAGGTCATTTTTTTAGCCCAGAATGTACACCGTAAAAACAATTCCCAAAAACAATGTCAGAATTGCAGTTTTTTTCATAATTTCTACCTACTTTAATTTTTGTTCCCATTTTCCAATACATTATGTGGTAAAATGAATAATGTAATTCAAAAGTCCAACTCATACTGCAAAAAACAAGTTATCATATGTCTATGTGGACAGACATATTAAAAAAATGATGGCTCTGGGAAGAAGGGGAGGAAAAAAAATGAAGATGCAAAAATGAAAATTGGCAGCGCCGTGAAGGGGTTAAGTGTATTGCTATTGAGACAACAATTAACTAACAAGCTTGATGACTTATGGTTCTTATTTATTTGCAATGCTTTTTGTCATGTGTCTGTTGTTTCACAAAATGTCACTTTGAGAAAATGGAAATATATGAATAACATACTTTGCCTGGCTGTGACTAATCCAAGACAGTTGTTATTACTTGTTTTGCACAAATGTCAAGAAAACTGTAAAAAGCCTCAACAATTTATTAGCAATTATTGCTTAGTGGTGAAAAAAATTGAATTTAAGCATAGTTCCAATCACAGGTGTTCAATTCTTTACATTAGGTACATTTCTGCTTATTGTCCAAATGCATGTTTTCTTCTCTCTAAGGTTATGTGCACATGTTGAGTATGTCCACCCTTTGTCCACCCTCTCTGTCTTTAGCTGTAGTGGGGGCTGACTTGCGCACACCCTGTCCCCTCCCTATCCAGGGCCTATCGCTAGCTTCAGGTAGGGATTATGTTTGCAGTTAGTTGGACCATCATTTATTTTTCAACAGGACAATGACCCCAAACACACCTCCAGGCTGTGTAAGGTCTATTTGACCAAGAAGGAGAGTGATGGGGTGCTACGCCAGATGACCTGGCCTCTACAGATGGTTGGGATGAGCTGGACCGCAGAGTGAAGGCAAAAGGGCCAACAAGGGCTAAGCATCTCTGAGAACTCCTTCAAGATTGTTGGAAGACCATTCCCGGTGACTACCTCTTGAAGCTCATCAAGAGAATGCCAAGAGTGTGTAAAGCAGTCATCAAAGCAAAAGGTGGCTACTTTGAGGAACCTAGAATATAAGACATAATTTCAGTTGATTCACACTCTTTTGTTAAGTATATAATTCCACATGTGTTAATTCATAGTTTTGATGCCTTCAGTGTGAATGTACAATTTTCATAGTCATGAAAATACAGAAAAATCTTTAAATGAGAAGGTGTGTCCAAACTTTTGGTCTGTACTGTATGTAAGTGCATGGATGTGCGCAAATAAATGTAAAAAATGTAGTTAATGAGGGGATATTATTTAAGTGCATATATGTGACTAGAATGTTGGAAAACTTAAAATGTGTAGAGCAATGAAGTAAATACCCATGCGCATACAGAATAGGGGGGTAAGAGTATTACCAAAAGGGGTATGGGGAAAGACAATTGTCATGTTACTTTAAATGTATGTGTCAAGGCAAATGCAAATTCAAAGGAACGTAACATTATAAAAGCCATGATATAGAACCAAAAATCAGGTAGTAGAAACCATGGCTATAATTCTAGTGTACTATATACAGGGGTACTCATGCACATAAGGGGTACATACCAGGAGGCTGCTGTGCTGGGTGAGGACATTTGTGGCGCCAAACTCTGACGCGCGTTTCTGACAAGACCAGACCTTCGTCTGGGAGGTGGACTGTCTTACCCTGTTCCTGCCCCTGAAGAAAACAATCACACTATATGAATGCCATCTTGCATTTTTATATGTGAAGTAACGTGTGTCTAATGTAATGTGATATAATGTATTATGTTCATCTACAGTATATAAAATGTTAGAGCATAATTTGAATATAGCATAAGGATAAGCTTAAGACCGCATAGGATATATAGCGGGTTGTCATATAGATAGGAAATGTTAAGATTAGGAATACCCCCATGGGAGGGCACTAGTGCTGATAAGAAGGGGAGCACTTCCTGGTTAGAGGGAGTTCAGTGGGGTGGGGGTTGCTAGAGGCAGCATGTCTCAAACGTTCAGGGCAGTGGGCAGCCAAATGGAGATCCCTGATGAACATTCCAACAGAGTCTGGAACCTAGGGCTTGGGCCAGGTACCATGGAGCAGGCCTGGTCTTCTGACAACACAAGGTCAATGGACTTGGAGTTACATGGGGGGACAGGTCGCTGGTCCCAGGTGCACTGCCAAAGTGAGCAATAAAACTCTAGGACTGGTGAAGTCAGCGGGCTGGTGGTAGTCCATAATGAATATGTCGCAGAACAGAAAAGAAGTTGTACTAAGGAGGAAGGAAGCCTGTATTGCTGTGCCCTATCCCACCTATATAAACCTGATGAACTTGGACTGTTTATTAAAATTATGAATGTTTCAAAGAACCTGGTGTCCCATGCATTGTATACGGAGGCTCCTGAGGATGGATGCCTGAAGGCAGCGGTGACCTGCAGCATACAATTGAGTGTGATGCATTCCACACCCTACAGCACACTGGGACACCCTTTGGCTGCAAAGTGCCAGGGTGCAATCGGACAGCAGCTCGGTTACAACTATTACTCTGCAGAACTTTTCCTGCACAGCTCCTGTGAGTGCAAAATCACCATAACTTATCCATGTGCCCAAGGTCGAAAATTACTTACCAACATGGGCATAAGGACCACGGTTGTGAAGGGGTTAAAGATTACACATTTCCTTTATATTTTACGCAAGGATATATATATATATATATATATATATATATATATATATATAATGACAAAAAAGTATCAAAAGTTTGGGCATACTTGGAGATTTGTGTGCTCAGATAACTCTGACCAAAGTTTAAAAGCTTAATTTAGCCTGTTAGAGTTATGGCTTGTTCACTAGCGGCATTAGCAAATACCAGGTAATGCAAGTTTTCCAGCATAATAAAAAAAACAGCTTCATCTAACCTTGTGTCAAAAAGCAGCAGCCATGGGTTCTTCAAAGCTTCTGCCTAGGCCTAGCCCTCTGGAAATGAAAATGGTGGAGGCCCACAAAGCAGGACAAAGTTATAAGCAGATTTCAGATTTTTTAGTATCACTATGCTCGGTGTAGTCCGTGAGCACTGAGTATTTCCGGGATTATCTGGGAGCTCAGGTCTCCGCCCTGCAATGCTGGTGCTTTTTAGAGCACCAATGACAGTGCAGGGATTGTCTGCCATGCACTGCAATGCCGCAGCCATCTTTGTTGCGGTATTACAGTGATTGGCTTGGCCGCACAGCATCTTCAGGTCTATAAGAGACCTGGCGCCGCCCTGCTCGCCGCATTCTCCTCCAGACTTAGCGAGTGTAGGGAGAGCTGCTGCAGAGATAGGGTCAGAATCGTCCTTTTAATTGTTAGTGTAGGTCTGCAATTATTCAGTCTACAACTTCTGAGAAACCAACAGTCCTTTTTAGGGCTAATTCGGGGGTCCCGAGATTTCAGCGCTAGGTAGGCAGGGGAGTCTATGTGCACATATCCACATCAGTGCAAGACCTGCAGGCACTGTATGTGAATACATAGCTCTCACTGCATACCTCCAAAAGCTCCATTACTGTCTACTGCTGCTGCTTATTTAATATATACCTGTATCTAGCTGCAGTTTTCTGTGGCTTTTTTTTCACCTTATACCTGCTCCTTTTATTCTAAAGCAATCCATAGCCCCCTTATTTCAACATTTTTTTCCTTGGTCACACTGCCTACTACAGCCAGTTTATTGTAATCGAAGAACCTACCACTTTTTTGTCCCAGATATCAGATGTGAGTGCGCCCCCAAAAAATCTTTCTTTTTTTTGCATCATAGACAACTTGTTGACACAATTTAGTTGTGACCAAAAAAAAATCAGGGCCACATTTAGATCATTCTGTTATTTGAGGCTGACAGCTGGTGTATCTGTGGTGGAAAAATCATAGCTTCGCAGGCTTAAGTTTCATAGTTCTGTCTGCTATCCTTGTTGTACTCATTTTTAAATTTTTTTGCCAAATTTCACATAGAAGAGAAAAAAAATTATACAGTCTGTTATCTGTGGCTGCAGCCTGGTGTATCTGTGGTGGAAAAATCGTAGCTTAGCAGGCATAAGTTGCATAGTTCTCTCTGCTAGTCTTGTTCCACTGATTTTTTTTTATCAAAAAATCTCTAACAACCAAAAAAAAAATTTATACAGTCTGTTATGTCAGGCTGAGGCCTGTTGTATCTGTGGTGGAAAAATCGTAGCTTTGCAGGCATAAGTTGCATAGTTCCGTCTGCTAGCCTTGTTCCACTCATTTTTTTATCAAAAAATCACCCCCCAAAAAAAATTATACAGTCTGTTATGTCTTGCTGAGGCCTGGTGTATCAGGGCCACATTTAGATCATTCTGTTATTTGAGGCTGACAGCTGGTGTATCTGTGGTGGAAAAATCATAGCTTCGCAGACATAAGTTTCATAGTTCTGTCTGCTAGCCTTGCTGTACTCATTTTTAATTTTTTGCCAAATTTCACATACAAGAGAAAAAAATATATAGTCTGTTATCTGTGGCTGCAACCTGGTGTATCTGTGGTGGAAAAATCATAGTTTCGCAGGCATACGTATCATAGTTCTGTGTGCTAGCCTTTTTGTTCTCCTTTTTTTTTCCCAAAAATTCACCTCCTCCAAAAAAATTTTTATACAGTCTGTTATGTCAAGCTGAGGCCTGGTGTATTTGTGTTTGAAAAATTGTAGCTTCAAATGCATAAATTGCATAGTTCTGTCTGCTAGCTTTGTTACACTTTTTTTTTTAATTCTCCAAAACCCCCCAAAAATGTATACAGTCTGTTATGTCAGGCTGAGGCCTGTTGTATCTGTGGTGGAAAAATCGTAGCTTCACAGGCATAAGTTGCATAGTTCTGTCTGCTAGCCTTGTTCCACCACTTTTTTTAATCAAAAAATCTCCAAAAATTAAAAAAATAGTATACAGTCTGTTATGTGAGGCTGAGGCCTTGTATATCTGTGGTGGAAAAATCTTAGCTTCACTGTTAGGGCTAGCGGAACGCACCAAATAATAATATAGGTAGAATAAGGTGCGTTCGCAGCCCGAGGTCCACTGTGCAGAGATGGAACCTGCTGCCAAGTAAAGACAGACTATATGGCGGTACAATGTGAATACACACGGGTTAACTTCACCCTGTGTGAAGGAAGCGAACCCTGTTAAGTCACAGGGCCGCGGTACCGCACACAAGAGCACAAGCAAGGAGTCTCCGAGCTCAGTCCAAAGACTTGGGATCTGAGTCTATGAAGACTTCTTGCGGTCGACACTGCAACTGGGGTGTCAGCGTAACCAAAATAATAACAAAGGAATGCACGAGAGTGCGTGCGGTGCTGCACTGGCGGACGCCACTAACCACCCAGGCTTGGGTCAGGAAAGCGCTGTGAAAGCGCATGGCGCCACACTGGCGGACACAGCAACTAGACACTGTATTAGTGTGTAACGTGCTGTTGGATAAGCAAACATACACCTTCCGCGAACAGTCATCCAATAGGGAGGGTTATTTAAAGAGCGACTTTCACTCACAACACACACACGTTTACAAATGTACACTAGCGCATGGCCGTGTGGCCATGCGAGCCTTAAATAGCTGCAGCACGTACAGGACCCTTCAAAGAAGTACCAATGGAATTGCTGCAGTACCAGAGCATGTGACCCTAGATCTCCACTGAGAGATCTTGCCCTGGGCATGCTCTTTGTGCAAAGCAGAACTTAGTCCTAATACCTGCAGGACCTTCCGTGAGAAGGACCAATGGAAGTCGCTGCAGTACCTGAGCATGTGACCCTAGATCTCCACTGAGAGATCTTGCCCTGGGCATGCTCAGTGTGTGCAAAGTAGGACTTAGCCCCAGAAGCGTCTGCTCGCCGCTGCCCAGCACTGGCTTCAATGGCAGAAGCTGGAAAAGCAGCAGTAACCCTGTGCACAGAGTGAGACTGAGCAAGACGCTGGGACTGACGTCTGCGCTGAGCAGACTCCACTGTGGCTGGAGAAGAATGGGAGACTGCAGCAGAGATGGTTCGAGATTCCCCTGTGCAGAGGTGGGAACTCGACACCTAACATTCACAGGCATAAGTTTCATAGTTCTGTCTGCTAGCCTTGTTTTACTCAGTTTTAATTTTTTGCCAAATTTCACATACAAGAGAAAAAAAATTATAGTCTGTTATCTGTGGCTGCGGCCTGGTGTATCTGTGGTGGAAAAATCGCAGTTTTGCTGGCATATGTATCACAGGTCTATGTGCTAGCCTTGTTCTCCTTTTTTTTTTTCAAAAAAATTCACCCCCCCCAAAAAAAAAAAAATAATAAAATTATACCGTCTGTTATGTCAGTCTGAGGCCTGGTATATCTGAGTTTGAAAAATCGTAGCTTCGCAGGCATAAGTTGCATATTTCTATCTGCTAGCCTTGTTCCACTTTTTTTTTTTTGTCCTTAAATTCTTCCAAAACAAAACAAAATTTTATACAGTCTATTATGTCAGGCTGCGGCCTGTTGTATCTGTGGTGGAAAAATCGTAGCTTTGGAGGCATAAGGCCGGGATCACACACAGCGAGATACGGCCGAGTCTCGCAGGTTAAAAACAAGCTCTCAATGTATAAAAAGAGAAAAAAGCAGTAGACCATAGAAGGGGATCACCTCAGACACGGATCAAGTATAAAGACAAATGAATTTTATTGATACATAGAGACCATATACATATGGACACAAGAAAACATCAAGAAACAACTATTAAAAACATTTAAAAATGGTCATACACAAGACCTACAAAGATAACACTTAGACCCATAATAAGGTCAAGAAACCCCCTAAGTGCCAACTCCCCAGTACATATAATAAACCATGCATGAGACCTACACCTGATTGAGCAGTCTAAACATATATAAAGGTGATGTCTGTGTGAACAGTGTCGTACGCTTTAGACAGAATAGACGAAGCCACGGTGTGTGTGGCGACACGCGTCGGGTCTGTCAAACCCCCTTTCTCCCGCTCCCTAGGTGGTCTTGTGTGCACTTTGCAGCTCCGGGTATCATCATGATACGCCTGATCTCCATATAACTGTTCAGGCCTGACAGCCATGGTATTGTATCAGTAGGGGGTTCTCTTATAGCAGGTAGCAGTTTATATTAAGATATTTGGTACCTTTGATTTACTATACTTCTGACCCATTGATTGTTTCAGGGTCTGTGGGGCACATATTCCATTATACTATGTGTATACCATCTTATCTGCGATATATGCCTGCACTTTATCGGTGATTTATCACAAGATATTTTGACCTTTTGGACCCATTAGTACTGTTTTGCTATGGTGTGAATTTTCAGGCATGAGTTTCTATATCTATTCTGTCTAAAGCGTACGACACTGTTCACACAGACATCACCTTTATATATGTTTAGACTGCTCAATCAGGTGTAGGTCTCATGCATGGTTTATTATATGTACTGGGGAGTTGGCACTTAGGGGGTTTCTTGACCTTATTATGGGTCTAAGTGTTATCTTTGTAGGTCTTGTGTATGACCATTTTTAAATGTTTTTAATAGTTGTTTCTTGATGTTTTCTTGTGTCCATATGTATATGGTCTCTATGTATCAATAAAATTCATTTGTCTTTATACTTGATCCGTGTCTGAGGTGATCCCCTTCTATGGTCTACTGCTTTTTTCTCTTTTTATACATTGATACCATATTGGTAGACCTGGTTGGATCCCTCTTCAAATTGTGGTGCCCCCTTCCCTTGGTTAGTTTAAAAACAAGCTCTGGCACCGACACTCCAGAGCGGAGCGTGCAGCCGTATCTCGCTGTAGTGTGACTCCAGCCTAAGTTGCATTGTTCTGTCTGCTAGCCTTATTCCACTTGCCGTTTGCAGCACCTGCCATGCAGCGGTAGAAAACCTACCAGCCTGACCACCACCAGCATGATCAGGCACATGCCAGCAAAGCACCTGACTTTGTGGGCTGAACCCCAGGCTCCAGGAACACTGTCTGCAGGTGACACCACTGCTTCTTCCACCGTGCCAATCCCTACTCCACCGTGCATGTGAAGATGCCTCTAGCCCTGCACCTGTTGTTGCCCACAGTCACACAGCACCATCATGAAGCCCTCAAGTCTGATAAGTTTTATCCCTTTAATTCTGAACTATCGTTTGTCTTTGTCCTACCCTGCCACTCTCCTAGCTCTGCCACATTTCCTCCCATCATCCCGCTACTCACTACTCCCTGCGTGGAGGGAATTTATTGTTAATAAACCTGTTAACCCTTGCTCTGCCTACCTTCTGTCACTGCATCCCTCGTTCTTGCTTGAACCCTTCACCACGATGCTGTAGAAGTTTCTGCTGATGGTACAGGGGAGGTAACACACGAGGTAGCATTGTTTATGCAGGACACACAACATGATCCTCCTGAGCACTTAGAGGGTAATATCTACACCGAATACCTTATGGAGAGTAAGCACAATCCCAAGTTGCTCCCCTCCGCTGCCAGAGTCCATACTCCCAGTGTACGGTGATGGAGTACGGCTCCGATATCAAAACAGAGAAGCCAGACAAGTAAGACTAAAGAGTAAGCTTTGGTTGGGAGGTCACTTAGATAATTTGTTTTATAGCAATAAAGCCAAATCTCTTTAATAAGTGATTTGCAAAGTTAAATAACTTTCAAATCTGGTTACAATTAGAAAAACAAATGGGAAAGTCTAGATGCTTTAAGCAAACACCATTATATTAATAAGCTATATTATATTAAAGCTCCTTAAAATTAAAATATGAAAGCAGCAAAATGCATATACTATTTAAAAGGACAGATACAAGTCCCCACTGAGATCGTCAACTCAAGAATGCTGATTTATTTCATATCCATTTCCTATACATATATCTAGCCTGTACGAGGTACCAATCTCTCTCACAGAGGGAAGTGAAAACCAGCCAGGAGCATTAGTGCATAATGATTACAAGCTGTAGGCAGTGCACTTACTGGTTAGCCCATTATTTGTAAACTGGAACATCTGTTCTCCATGTGGGACCTTAGATTTCAACAGATTTTTGTTTTATTTTTCTTTCTCTCACAATAAATATTAGAAACCTCTTTCTTCCTTTTTTTCATGTTTTTTGCTACAATGCCTTAAAAGACCTAAAGTCATTCTCTGGGGTCTGGACTATGATATAGTCAGTTTTCTTATCTTTATCAAAAGAAAATGTAGGTACTCATTTTTACAAGACACCACATCAGATGATTAACTATGTGTCGGGCTTCCTTCTATCTTCAAAATATCTACAGAATTTCCATAGCATCAAATTAATTAGAATTTAAACTCTTAAAATAATTCTGCAAAAGATTGCATTCAGAGACATAACTAGGGTTTTCTGCACAGGGTGAGACGAAACATCTGAGTGGGCCTTAACCAGATAACCATATTTACCACTACAGTGGCGCATCCTAATCGTTAATCCTTAATATTCTAGAGGTGCGATAACCTGCAGCAATGTCTGATGTCTTGAAAATGATTCCAATATCTTCTCAATACAAAAAAAATCATGAAAACCTTATTTGTTCTGGGCCATGAGGACTGGAGTTTTGGAAACACTGGTATAGGAGAAACTGAGGAGACAATCGTGCTTTTTCTCAAAAAATCACTTCATAAAGACCAAGACTGATATTACTGGCATCTGGTGACCATACATACCAGGTGACATATACCAGTCCTGCAGAACATATAAGAGATTACAGGACAGTTATAGCAACTTACAGGTGGCATGCGTTCTGATGGAGTAGTTCACATTCCCCATTTATTCCATCAGACCAAGACTGACATTCAACAACTTCTTCCAGCCAGGACTTGTCTGCAAATTTGACAACAAAGACATATTTGACTTTAACCATTTCCATTAGCATCATCATTTATTTACAACCTGCACAAACTCCTCGTCTTACTGTCACCCCAAACCTGAATCAATGCTACTGTATGTGCCACTGTTACTGGATCTCCTATGTGGCACAGAAACAGGGCTCCTCTTATCGTCCAGCATAATGACCACCACTATGCCTCTTTCAAAGTAAAAAGCCTCCTTTGTGTCCTCTTGATGGTAAAATGTCCCCCCAGAAAATAATTATGCCAAGTGCAAATACCTTTGAAACATTGCTCACATTTTGCCCCCTAAAAACTATTAATGATCCCTCCATTTACAGTCAAAATACCCTGAGTGTCTCTATAAGGCCGGGGACACACACAACGTATAAAAAAACGTTCCGGTTTTGACGGACGTGAATCGCACCAATGTTACCAAAACAGTGATCCGTGTGCAGTGCGAGGATGCGATTTTCTCGCATAAAATGATCCGTGTGACATCCATGTGACATCCGTATGGCATCCGTATGGCGAGATTTTCTCGCAGGCTTGCAAAATGGACAGATAACGGATTTTACACCAGAAAACATTTAAATCATCACCAAGGACATTATTTAAAGGCCCTAAAACAGGTTCCACCCACCAATCTATGCAGTAGAGTCCCTGCTTGTGTTGGTGCACTTCGGATTGATGAGCAACATGTCTGATCTACTCACTTTTACCACCACAGAGCGTGTGCTTTACAACTGGGTACTTTACCAATGTTTTGGCCAGCCATACCCAGTTATTGTAGATCCGAGGAGGCGGAGACGGATGTGGGTACATCCACTTCTAAAGCAACAGATCAATAAAGGCCATTTCAGCCGTCTGTATGCTGCTCTGAGGACTAATCCGGACAAGTTCTTCAACTATTGTCGGATGAGGATTCAAACCTTTGACATTTTGTTGTAGATTTTGCGTCCAGGGATCACGAAGAAGGACACCAGGATGCGCAAATCTATTTCAGCTGAGGAGCGCCTTATCCTTACCTTGCGGTATGCTTTAATAATAATTGTCCCAATTTTCTAATCATTTTTTGGTCGAGCCCCCTTATTGAAATTAGATACTTAAATGGTTAAGTAACTTCAACATCATTTGGCCTTCTTTTCTAACATTTAATTTTGCCAAAGATCAAAGCCATAGCATGTCCTTAATGTTTTAATAATCATGTTTTTTTTTTAAATTTTGTTTTTGCCCCATATAACCCTGTATTGTGATCATTTTATATTTTCAAACAATATTCTTTTGTCTTTTAGCTTCCTTGCCACTGGCCTATCATATGCGGCCCTGCATTTAGAGTTTTTATTGGGCAAATCTACAATTTCTGGGATTGTGCGGGATACATGCAAGGAAATCTGGGGAAGACTCCATCAAGAAGTGATGCCTGAACCCAAAATTGCAGACTGGTTATGTATTGCTCAAGGATTTCAGGACACATGCCAGTTTCTGCACTGTATTGGGGCACTTGACGGAAAGCACATCCGTGCGCGTAAGCCGCCAGGTTCAGGGACCCAATTCTATAATTATAAACAGTTTTTCTCTGTAGTGCTGTTGGCCCTAGTCGACAGCAACTACAGGTTTATAATTGTAGATATTGGGGCCTATGGGAGAACTGGAGACTCTAGAGTCTTCAGTTCTTCCATTATGGGTCGGCGGCTGCGCAACAATGAATTGGATCTCCCACCCCCAAGTCACCTACCAGGGGCTAATTTGGATGCGGTGCCTTACATGATGATAGCAGATGAGGCGTTTCAATTATCAAGGAACGTCATGAGGCCCTATCCACGGAGAGGCCTGGACTACTGGCGCAGAATCTTTAATTTTCGTCTTTCCCGTGCCCGCCGTCTGGTCGAGTGTTCATTCAGCATTCTCAGTGCAAAATGGCGGGTACTTCAGTCTGCAATCCAACTGAGTGAAGGCAATGTAAATGGCGTGATTAAAGCATGTGTTGTTCTTCACAACTTTACAAGAGACCATGATTGCCCATCATCTGCTGCAGATGACATTGATTATGCAAATACTGTCTTGACAACTACACGTGTTCGTCCTTCACGTCCTCAGCCCTCTGGCCTAAAAGTTCGTGATGTTTTAACCAATTTTTTTGTGTCACCAGAGGGATCTACGGTTTGGCAAGACAATGCTGTTTTGCCTTAATTTTTATTTAGATTCTAAGTTAATAAATCACATAATTTGCTTCATAAATTTGTGTATTATGTATCTGATTTGGAAATT
This sequence comes from Ranitomeya imitator, assembly GCF_032444005.1. Taxonomy (NCBI): domain Eukaryota; kingdom Metazoa; phylum Chordata; class Amphibia; order Anura; family Dendrobatidae; genus Ranitomeya; species Ranitomeya imitator. The sequence goes on along the minus strand of NC_091284.1, from coordinate 221,067,730 downwards.
ATGTAAGTGTGTAAAGTTGACAAATCATGTATGTAGCTGGACCAATACATAACACTCTGATTTCTGAACAAATTTTTACTGCTCAGCGCATATATATATATGTATTCAAAAAACATATTTTCATTCTCATATGTAATTTGAGCCAAATAAACAACACAGTTTTACATGCCAAGGTAACAAAAAACTTAGGCCACAAAAAAGCCCAAATGACAGGCCAAAAATAAAAACAAAAACATTACAGGTTATGGTAGGTTGGGGGTGGTGATGGTGATGGCGGGTGTCCAGCATGTGCGGAACTTTGCCTGGGTGGTTGACCAACCACACTGTCAACCTGTGTTATTGCAGATCTAAATTGAGGGTGTTGTGGCAAGTAGCGATCATGTGTTTGAGATAACACTTGATGTGGAGGGTAGAAGGGCATCAAGTCCTGGGTACTGGATTGACCCATTTGGTCAGACCCCCCAATATGGCCATGTCGAGCAGACACATGTTGGGACCAGCCTCCAAACATGTGTCTGTTCAAGTGGTCATATTGGTTATTTGCTGATAAATCATAAATTCCCCTGTTTTGGGGTTGTTGTGTGCTTTGTGCAGGCTGTTGTTGGGGAGCTATAGGTTGCGTGGGTGGTGCTGACACAGTTTCTGATTGGTTCTGTGGAAGGTCTTGCACCGCCAGAAGGTTGGTAGCTGACATTTGCCACCGTTCAAGATAATTAAAAATATTAGTGGGGTTGTTTGGGGGTGTGGCCGCATCTATCAAAATTTGTATGCAACCTCTGGTCCGCAGCCTGAGCGAGCGTGGAATGGGCCGTAAATAGCGGGCAAGACTGCGGAAGTACGCTTCATCCCCATCGTCATGGGCAGCTCGTGACAAATAGTCCAACACCCCTGTATCCACTTGCCTCCTGGTGCCAATGTTCAAAGCCACCCTTCTGCGCCGACCACGGTTTGGTCTTGTAGTAGGCTGTGGTGATGTATCCAGAGCTAATGTTGGACTGCTGCTCTGGGCTCCTTCATCAACCTCAGGATTTGCCTCCTGTGTAGCAGAAGACGCTGCTGCTGGTTGTGGTGGTGGTGGTGGGTGGTTGCTGCCTGTGGCTTGCCCAGCTGGTCCAGCCATTTCTGCATCTTCACCAACAGGGTCAATCAACAACTCTGAGTCAGATCCAGTCTCTCTTTCTGTCAGATTGGACTCTGTTCTGTATTTCACAAAATATTATTTATATTAAAACATACATACAGTTAGGGCCAGAAATATTTGGACAGTGACACAAGTTTTGTTATTTTAGCTGTTTACAAAAACATGTTCAGAAATACAATTATATATATAATATGTGCTGAAAGTGCACACTCCCAGCTGCAATATGATAGTTTCCACATCCAAATCGGAGAAAGGGTTTAGGAATCATAGCTCTGTAATGCATAGCGTCCTCTTTTTCAAGGGACCAAAAGTAATTGGACAATGGACTCTAAGGGCTGCAATTAACTCTGAAGGCGTCTCCCTCGTTAACCTGTAATCAATGAAGTAGTTAAAAGGTCAGGGGTGGATTCCAGGTGTGTGGTTTTGCATTTGGAAGCTGTTGCTGTGAGCAGACAACATGCGGTCAAAGGAACTCTCAATTGAGGTGAAGCAGAACATCCTGAGGCTGAAAAAAAAGAAAAAATCCTTCAGAGAGATAGCAGACATGCTTGGAGTAGCAAAATCAACAGTTGGGTACATTCTGAGAAAAAAGGAATTGACTGGTGAGCTTGGGAACTCAAAAAGGCCTGGGCGTCCACGGATGACAACAGTGGTGGATGATTGCCGCATACTTAATTTGGTGAAGAAGAACCCGTTCACAACATCAACTGAAGTCCAGAACACTCTCAGTGAAGTAGGTGTATCTGTCTCTAAGTCAACAGTAAAGAGAAAACTCCATGACAGTAAATACAAAGGGTTCACATCTAGATGCAAACCATTCATCAATACCAAAAATAGACAGGCCAGAGTTAAATATGCAGAAAAACACCTCAAGAAGCCAGCTCATTTCTGGAAAAGTATTCTATGGACAGATGAGACAAAGATCAACCTGTACCAGAATGATGGGAAGAAAAAAGTTTGGAGAAGAAAGGGAACGGCACATGATCCAAGGCACACCACATCCTCTGTAAAACATGGTGGAGGCAACGTGATGGCATGGGCATGCATGGCTTTCAATGGCACTGGGTCACTTGTGTTTATTGATGACATAAGAGCAGACAAGAGTAGCCGGATGAATTCTGAAGTGTACCGGGATATACTTTCAGCCCAGATTCAGCCAAATGCTCCAAAGTTGATTGGACGGCGCTTCATAGTACAGATGGACAATGACCCCAAGCATACAGCCAAAGCTACCCAGGAGTTCATGAGTGCCAAAAAGTGGAACATTCTGCAATGGCCAAGTCAATCTCCAGATCTAAACCCAATTGAGCATGCATTTCACTTGCTCAAATCCAGACTTAAGACGGAAAGACCCACAAACAAGCAAGACCTGAAGGCTGCGGCTGTAAAGGCCTGGCAAAGCATTAAGAAGGAGGAAACCCAGCGTTTGGTGATGTCCATGGGTTCCAGACTTAAGGCAGTGATTGCCTCCAAAGGATTTGCAACAAAATATTGAAAATAAAAATATTTTGTTTGGGTTATGTTTATTTGTCCAATTACTTTTGACCTCCTAAAATGTGGAGTGTTTGTAAAGAAATGTGTACAATTCCTACATTTTCTATCAGATATTTTTGTTCAACCCTTCAAATTAAACGTTACAATCTGCACTTGAATTCTGTTGTAGAGGTTTCATTTCAAATCCAATGTGGTGGCATGCAGAGCCCAACTCGCGAAAATTGTGTCACTGTCCAAATATTTCTGGCCCTAACTGTACATATTCACGTAATAAGATGTCTACAATATTTGGAGACATGCATGCACTTACGGTCGGAGCTCCATCACCGGTGCCAGAAAATTTAGCCGATCATAATAAGGGTATTTCCTTTTTTTGGGGGCTGCATCACCACTCCGCCCATGAACTTGACGCTCACGCCGGTATTGGTCCCGGCAACTCCGCCAGCGTCTAGTGACATCATTTACTGCAAATATACAAAATATTCGATATAAATATCACACACATAACTCAAACCGTTACAGGGTTTGCAAGAACACATGGGCCCAGGAGGCTAGGGGGACATAAAATTCCTTTGGCCCTATATTAACGGACTATAGCTAAAATACATTTCATCCATATTTATGTCTTTTGGTAATGTTTTTGCATCTTCAACCAAGAGCATGGATCATTTACTCCCATCATAAACAAAACACATATGATGGGTTTATTTTTATCCTGAACCCACTATTAAACCACATTTTTTGTTGAAGAGTGGTACTTACATATTTCTTGCTGAACCTCTTGAGGTCGCTCATCAAAATCGGGGAACATGTGGCGACATATTGACCTCCATGCTGCGTCTTTACGTACACGGTCTGCATAATGTGCGTCGCGTTGGTCCCATAATTCGGGTCTATCATGGACCAGAGCAATCATCATCTCCACATTAATATGCCTGGCCATGCTGCTACAACAGTACACTCCGTGGAGGCGTGCTTCCTGGTTTGCAATCCAGTGTGGGCCAGAAATTAGCATGCCAAAGCTTCCTGATAATGGATGATTCAATTTCCTGTCACCTGGAGAAGTCTTCCGTATTTCTCGCAATGCACACGCATGGTCCGTATGTAATCCGATTTTTTCTCGCACCCATAGACTTTCATTGGCGATTCTCAGCCGAGATACGCTGACAATCGCAGCATGCTGCGATTTCACTCGGATCCTGAATACGGACGAGAAAATATCGGATGATGGGAGCTCCCCCATAGATTAACATTGGGGTGAGTGCTATGCGATTTTTTATCGCATTGCACTCGTCCGTATTACGGTCTAGTGTGACCCCGGCCTTACTATAATGATTCTTTAAGTGACCATGACCACTAAACATTTAATAATGTTCTTTAACACCCTCATGTAAAAATATAATGTCCCGAGTGCCCTATGTACAGTCATGATGTCATCTCAGTCCCCTCCACATTCAGTAATAATAATTTTAGACCCCCATATATAGTAATAGTCTCCGAAATCCCCTCATGTGCAGCTACTCTATACACAGTATGATGTGTCTATACAGAGTATGATGGGCCCACAACACTCGTTTACACAATATCATTGTCCTCACAGATCCTCACATTGATGATGTCTCTACAACTCTGCATAAACAGTATGATGCCTTCACAGCTCCCCTATGCATAATGTAGTGCCCCCGTGGCTCCCGAATGCACTCCCTATACACATTATAATGCCCTCACTGCTCCTCAATACACAGTATGAAAGGCTTTCAGCTCCCCTAATCATAGTACAATGTCCTCACAGCTCTCATATAAACAGTATGATATACCCTACAGCTCCCCTATACAATATAATGCTCCCACAGCTCCCCCATACACAGGTTGATGGACACACAGATCAACTATATAGACTGTGATGGGTCCACAGCTGCCCTATACACAATATGATGAACTCACAGCTCTTCTTTATACAGTATAATATATCCATAACACCCCAGTTCACAGTATAATGTCCCCACAGTTCTCTATATACAATGTGATGCCTCCACAGCACCCTATGTATGGTGTAATGTCCCCAAAGCTCCAATATACAGAGTATGATGTCTCTATAGTTTCCATATGTACAGTATAATGCCCAAATAGCTCTGTTATACAAAGAATAATGAGCTTACTGCTCCCTTTGCACAGTATAATGTCCTCACATTTCCCCTATACACAGTATGATGTCCCCATGGATCCTATATACACACAGTATGATGTCCCCATGGATCCTATATACACAGTATGATGGGTCCACAGGTCCCCATACACAAAACAATATCTTCTCAGTGCCTTATACACAGTACGATGTCCCCATGGCTCCTATACACTCAGTATGATGGGTTCACAGCTCCAAAATACACAGAATCAAGTCTTCTCAGGTCATTATACACAATATGATAGCCCTCAAAGACCCCAACACAGAATGATGTCCCCGCTGCTTCCCTATACACAGTAAGGTGGCCCCAACTGCTCCTCTATACATAGTATGATGTCCCTACAGTACCCTTATACACATTATGAGGCTCCAACAGGTCCCCTGTACACATAATGATGGGACCATGGCTCCCCTGTACATATTATGATGTTTCTGTAGCTCCTCTATGCACAGTATAATTCTCCCACAGCTTCCCTATGCATAGTATAATGCCCCCCCACAGTTCCCCTATAAACAGTATGATGTTCCCATGGCTCCCTTATACGCACTATGATATAGTATGATGGCCCCACAGTGCTCCTATATATAGTGGGATCAGATATTTCAACTGTGCACAGTATAATGTCTCCTCAGCTCACTATTCACAGTATAATGGCCCCAAATCTCCTCCACACACAAAAATCGCTTCCCCATTGCTTCCCGATACATAGTATGACTAATACATTCAGTACTCCATAGAGGTACACATTCCGATAAAACTCATGGCGCATCCGCCCCCATGTCAAACCCCAATACCCCAGCCACATAATCACCGCTCTTTCCCTTGTGAAACCTAACTGTCTCCCTTCCGTCCATCTGTCAGCCCGACCTGCTCCTCAGAAAACGTAAGAATGTCCTAGAATCCAGATAATGATTGGGACTTGTCCTGCTACAAACTAAATAAAAATGAGTGAGGTGTACTATATCCTGGATGGATCTGCTGCCTCGTATCCTTGAGGTCGTACGTATGACCTGTATCGTTGCGACTTACACCAGCCAATTCTCCTTACTATTTCAGGGCTCACCCTCCCACCGCTGCCTCAGTTGCATGTCCGATCCAGAAAGAATGGCCCGCATAATTTCCAGGATCAACGCCTGTCCTTACCAAGCACATCTGGAACACTCTAATGAATTGGTACTTGGACAAGAAGGACCCGTCATCGTGACATGGCAGCGGTCCACCCTGTCGAGGCCTGGTGGCCATGAATCCCACGAAACATCTCCAAGGACACATGACAGAACCACTTACCTTTCCCAATAGCACCCTTTTTCCTTTCCTCACCTGATCTGTTTTTAATCTTCTGATCCAAAATTCTAATCCCTTTTGTGTATCCCTGATGTCTTTGGCTAAAATGCCCCCAGTTATCGCTCTGCCTGGTGCTACTAATTCCCCTATCCTCATCGCCCAGAAGAATGCCAATGAGAATGCTAGCCTAAAGAGGCGCACCACAAAATGTGACCTGCACACCGTCTCTAACTGTAATCCTAGGTTCTCCCATAAGCCAAATGACACCAGCCACCTGCTATCCTTCCTGCTTTTCCCTTTCCGGTAACCCTTAATGGCCTGTCTTACTAAATAATTATTTGTCAAGTACGTTCTGTTCCTCAGTTTAAACCCGAACGTTAGCCCTGAAATTAATTGACTTGTGTTTGCCGTAGACCACCTACTATCCGAGGCCTGCCTAATTCCCATCAATAAAACCCCAATTTGTTCTTCCTCAGTCAAGTCCTCCTTCCCATGTCCTAATCATTGTTCCCACAGTTGCCATGTCTGTAAATAAGCTGCCCATGTGCTACTTGCTAAGGATGACTTGATGCCACGCTCCAGAGTCTGGGAGGGCAGGGTAGGCCCTCTTCTTCCCCTTTGGGGGCCAACGCCCGGAACTGCTTCCAATGGAAACAAGAAAGTGCATCAGCTACAGAGTTAAATTCACCTGGGACATGTGATGCTGTAAAATGAACATTAATAGACAAGCAGTCTAACGCCAGCTGGCGCAACACTCAAATTACAGGCGGCGAGGAAGCAGTGAAATTATTTATGGCCATTACTACGCCCATGTTATCACACTTAAACTGTACCTTTTTGTTTTTTAGCCATCTCCCCATAGTGTTACCGCAACCAGGATAGGAAAAATCTCTAGTAATGCAATGTTTCTGACCCGCCGAGCGCACCCATTCCTCTGGCCATTCGGCCGCACACCACTGCACCTGACAGTATGCTCCGAAACCCTAACTGCCTGCTGCATCCGTGTATAAGTCAATGTCTGAATTACTGAATTACAACATACCCCTTCCATCATCAATGATCGCCCATTGTACTTCTCCAGGAATGTATCCCAAATTGCTAGGTCCGCTTTTTTATCCGCCGTTAGGCGCACATAATGATGCGGCGACTTCACACCCATGATTGCGTCCGCTAATCTCCTTGTGAAGACTCTGCCCATAGGCATGACCAGGCATGCAAAGTCCAAACTCCCTAGTAAAGACTGAACCTCTCGTAGCCTCAGTTTTTTAACGTTCAATGCACTGCCTACTTCTGCTTTTAGGGCCACCAATTTTTCTTCCAGAAGACGACACTCCCATCGGATTGTATCAATCGCAATCCCCAGGAAGGAAATACACGACATGGGCCTGACCGTCTTTTCGGGAGTTAATGAAATCCCCAAACTCTTTTGCGACCCACTGGAGACTCTTTAGGATAGTATCGCACACCTCCGATTGCGGGTGGCCTAAGCACCAAAAATAATAATGGATCAGTGAGCCCCGTGATGTCTTTCACTACCCACTCCAGGAAGGTGCTAAAGGCCTCAAACAGCGAGCATAACAAAGAGCATCCCAGAGGTAGGCACCTGTCCACAAAGCACTCCCCCTCCCAATAGCACCCGAGCAAACGCTGACTATCAGGACGTACCAGCAATAACAGAAAAGCTCACTCCACGTTGGTTTTGGCCATCAGTGCCCCTCTCCCACATTTTCTCACCCATTTTACTGCCTCGTCAAACAATGCGTATAGTACCGAACATAACTCTGGATCAATGCTGTCATTGACAGACTTACCACGAGGTTATGACAGGTGATGGATCATTCGGTACTTGTTTGGTTCCTTCTTCGGGACAATGCCCAAAGGAGAGACCACCAAGCCTAGGATGGGTGGAAACTCAAAAGGACCCGCCATTCGAACCAGCAGCACCTCTTTCCTGAGTTTTTTTACCACACCGGGGCGCTGATAGGCCGAACTCAGATTCTTCAATTTCCGTAGCGTTTGGAATGCCGGGGAAGGGATAATAAACTCGAAGCCCATGGATAATAAGTCTGCTTTTTTTCTATCCGGGTACCTATTTAGGTAGGGGAACATCACGTGTAGTTTGACTGATGTTTGACCCATGACCATGGCCGGCTCCTCCCACACTACCGCTGTACTTTCTGGAACACCTATCCACCCCATGTGACGCTCCATTAGAGGTGGAACACAAGTGCATTGTCCTTTGTTGAATTGCCAGCACAGCCCGTGTTTCTGAGTCCCGCCCCGGTTCTGAAAGCTTCCCGCTGCCTGACCTCCTGCGCTGTACCCTGCTTGGCCGGCCCCCGATGAAATGAATTACCATATCTTATGTTCAGAACCATAATCTTAAGCCACAGACCTATATCCTTTTGGCTTTTGGTCCCATATTCGAACGGCCTTACACTGACAAAATTGTTCATCATACCACAGCGATGCTTGCCCATCATTCGCCTTGCAAGCCTCCCCAATGGAGTTCCTGTAGCAAAGCAATTGAGAGTAGTTTTCTGGCACTTTTTTTCCTATGACACTACCTAAGATCGCAAAGGCGTGGAACCAATTTGAAAACGTTTGTGGTACCACTGTACCCTGTCCCTCCTCCTCCTTTTTCCCCCTTCTTTTCCTGACTTCCCTGCACTCAACTTATCTAGTGGCAACAGTGAAAAGATATCCACATGCTCATCTTTCCAGATTTTTTCCTTCACTTCTTTTTTAACCCCTTCCCGACCTTTGACGCATACGCTGCGTCATGAAAGTCGGTGCCATTCCGACCCATGACGCAGCATATGCGTCATGGAAAGATCGCGTCCCTGCAGGCCGGGTGAAAGGGTTAACTCCCATTTCACCCGATCTGCAGGGACAGGGGGAGTGGTAGTTTAGCCCAGGGGGGGTGGCTTCACCCCCTCGTGGCTACGATTGCTCTGATTGGCTGTTGAAAGTGAAACTGCCAATCAGAGCGATTTGTAATATTTCACCTAAAAAACTGGTGAAATATTACAATCCAGCCATGGCCGATGCTGCAATATCATCGGCCATGGCTGGAAACACTTATGTGCACCCACCCCACCCCTCCGATCGCCCCCCCAACCCCCCGATCTGTGGTCCGCTCCCCTCGGTCCTGTGCTCCGCTCCCCCGTCCTCCTGTCTGCTTCCCCCGTGCACCAATCACACCCCCCGCGCTCCAATCAAACCCCCCCGCACTCCGGTCCCCCCCCCGCACACAGCGACCCCCCCGTGCTCCGATCCACCCCCCCGCACAGCGATCCCTCACCCCGTGCTCCAATCCTCCCCCGTGCTCCAATCCTCCCTCCCGTGTTCTGATCCACCCCCCCATGCTCCGATCCACCCCCCCGTGCTCCGACGCCCCCCCCGTGCCCTGATCTCCCCCCCCTTATACTTACCTGGCCGCCCGAGGTCCGTCCGTCTTCTTTCCTGGGCGCCGCCATCTTCCAAAATGGGCGGGCGCATGTGCAGTGCGCCCGCCGAATCTGCCGGCCGGCAGATTCGTTCCAGAGTGAATTTTGATCACTGAGATAGGTTATATCTCAGTGATCAAAATAAAAAAAATAGTAAATGACCCCCCCCCTTTGTCACCCCCATAGATAGGGACAATAAAAAAATAAAGAATTTTTTTTTTTTTCACTAAGGTTGGGGTAAGAACTAGGGTTAGGGTTAGGGGTAGGGTTAGGGTTAGGGTTAGGGGTAGGGTTAGGGGTAGGGGTAGGGTTAGGGGTAGGGTTAGGGTTAGGGGTAGGGTTAGGGCTAGGGTTAGGGTTTCGGTATGTGCACACATATTCTGGTCCTATGCGGATTTTTCCGCAGCGGATTTGAAAAATCCACAGTGCTAAACCGCTGCGGATTTATGGTGGATTTACCGCGGTTTTTCTGCGCATTTCACTGCGGTTTTACAACTGCGATTTTCTATTGGAGCAGTTGTAAAACCGCTGCGGAATCCGCAGAAAGAAGTGACATGCTGCGGAATGTAAACCGCTGCGTTTACGTGCAGTTTTTCCGCAGCATGTGTACAGCGATTTTTGGTTCCCATAGGTTCACATTGAACTGTAAACTCATGGGAAACTGCTGCGGATCCGCAGCATTTTCTGCAGCGTGTGCACATACCTTTAGAATTAGGCTATGTGCACACGGTGCGGATTTGGCTGCGGATTCGCAGCAGTGTTCCATCAGGTTTACAGTACCATGTAAACATATGGAAAACCAAATCCGCTGTGCCCATGGTGCGGAAAATACCGCGCGGGAACGCTGCGTTGTATTTTCCGCAGCATGCCAATTCTTTGTGCGGATTCCGCGGCGTTTTACACCTGTTCCTCAATAGGAATCCGCAGGTGAAATTCGCACAAAAAACACTGGAAATCCGCGGAAAATCCGCAGGTAAAACGTAGTGCCTTTTACCCGCGGATTTTTCAAAAATGGTGCTGAAAAATCTCATACGAATCCGCAACGTTGGCACATAGCCTTAGGGTTGGGTTGGAATTAGGGTTGTGGTTAGGGTTAGGGGTGTGTTGGGGTTAGGGTTGTGGTTAGGGGTGTGTTGGGGTTAGGGTTGTGATTAGGGTTATGGCTACAGTTGGGATTAGGGTTAGGGGTGTGTTGGGGTTAGTGTTGGAGGTAGAATTGAGGGGTTTCCACTGTTTAGGCACTTCAGGGGGTCTCCAAACGCAACATGGCACCACCATTGATTCCAGCCAATCTTGTATTCAAAAATTCAAATGGTGCTCCCTCACTTCCGAACCCCGACGTGTGCCCAAACAGTGGTTTACCCCACATATGGGGTACCAGCATACTCAGGACAAACTGCGCAACAATTACTGGGGTCCAATTTCTCCTGTTACCCTTGAGAAAATAAAAAATTGCTTGCTAAAACATCATTTTTGAGGAAAGAAAAATGATTTTTTATTTTCACGGCTCTGCGTTGTAAACGTCTGTGAAGCACTTGGGGGTTCAAAGTGCTCACCACATATCTAGATAAGTTCCTTGGGGGGTCTAGTTTCCAAAATGGGGTCACTTGTGGGGGGTTTCTACTGTTTAGGCACACCAGGGGCTCTGCAAACGCAACGTGACACCCGCAGACCATTCCATCAAAGTCTGCATTTCAAAAGTCACTACTTCCCTTCTGAGCCCCCACGTGTGCCCAAACAGTGGTTTACCCCCACACATGGGGTATCAGCGTACTCAGGAGAAACTGGACAACAACTTTTGTGGTCCAATTTCTCCTGTAACCCTTGGGAAAATAAAAAATTCTGGGCTAAAAAATTATTTTTGAGGAAAGAAAACGTATTTATTATTTTCACGGCTCTGCGTTATAAACTTCTGTAAAGCACTTGGGGGTTGAAAGTGCTCACCACACATCTAGATAAGTTCCTTTGGGGGTCTAGTTTCCAAAATGGGGTCACTTGTGGGGGGTTTCTACTGTTTAGGCACACCAGGGGCTCTGCAAACGCAACGTGACGCCCGCAGACCATTCCATCAAAGTCTGCATTTCAAAAGTCACTACTTCCCTTCTGAGCCCCCACGTGTGCCCAAACAGTGGTTTACCCCCACACATGGGGTATCAGCGTACTCAGGAGAAACTGGACAACAACTTTTGTGGTCCAATTTCTCCTGTAACCCTTGGGAAAATAAAAAATTCTGGGCTAAAAAATTATTTTTGAGGAAAGAAAACGTATTTATTATTTTCACGGCTCTGCGTTATAAACTTCTGTAAAGCACTTGGGGGTTGAAAGTGCTCACCACACATCTAGATAAGTTCCTTTGGGGGTCTAGTTTCCAAAATGGGGTCACTTGTGGGGGGTTTCTACTGTTTAGGCACACCAGGGGCTCTGCAAACGCAACGTGACGCCCGCAGACCATTCCATCAAAGTCTGCATTTCAAAAGTCACTACTTCCCTTCTGAGCCCCCACGTGTGCCCAAACAGTGGTTTACCCCCACACATGGGGTATCAGCGTACTCAGGAGAAACTGGACAACAACTTTTGGGGTCAAATTTCTCCTGTTACCCTTGGGAAAATAAAAAATTGCGGGCTAAAATTCATTTTTGAGAAAATAATTTTTTTATTTTATTTTCATGGCTCTGCGTTATAAACTTCTGTGAAGCACTTGAGGGTTCAAAGTGCTCACTACACATCTAGATTAGTTCCTTTGGGGGTCTAGTTTCCAAAATGGGGTAATTTGTGGGGGATCTCCAATGTTTAGGCACACAGGGGCTCTCCAAACGCGACATGGTGTCCGCTAATGATTGGAGATAATTTTCCATTTAAAAAGCCAAATGGCGTGCCTTCCCTTCTGAGCCCTGCCGTGCGCCCAAACAGTGGTTTACCCCCACATATGGGGTATCTGCATACTCAGGACAAACTGGACAACAACATTTGTGGTCCAATTTCTCCTATTACCATTGGCAAAATAGGAAATTCCAGGCTAAAAAATCATTTTTGAGAAAAGAAAAATTATTTTTTATTTTCATGGCTCTGCATTATAAACTTCTGTGAAGCACCTGGGGGTTTAAAGTGCTCAGTATGCATCTAGGTAAGTTCCTTGGGGGGTCTAGTTTCCAAAATGGGGTCACTTGTGGGGGAGCTCCATTGCATAGGCACACAGGGGCTCTCCAAATGCGACATGGTGTCCGCTAACAATTGGAGCTAATTTTCCATTCAAAAAGTTAAAAGGCGCGCCTTCCCTTCCGAGCCCTGCCGTGTGCCCAAACAGTGGTTTACCCCCACATATGAGGTATCGGCGTACTCGGGAGAAATTGCTCAACAAATTTTAGGATCCATTTTATCCTGTTGCCCATGTGAAAATGAAAAAATTGAGGCGAAAATAAATTTTTTGTGAAAAAAAAGTACTTTTTCATTTTTACGGATCAATTTGTGAAGCACCTGAGGGTTTAAAGTGCTCACTAGGCATCTAGATAAGTTCCTTGGGGGGTCCAGTTTCCAAAATGGGGTCACTTGTAGGGGAGCTCCAATGTTTAAGCACACAGGGTCTCTCCAAGCGCGACATGGTGTCTGCTAACGATGGAGATAATTTTTCATTCAAAAAGTCAAATGGCGCTCCTTCCCTTCCGAGCCTTACCATGTGCCAAAACAGTGGTTTACCCCCACATGTGAAGTATCGGTGTACTCAGGAGAAATTGCCAAACAAATTTTAGGATCCATTTTATCCTGTTGTCCATGTGAAAATGAAAAAATTGAGGCTAAAAAACTTTTTTTGTGAAAAAAAAGTACTTTTTCATTTTTACGGATCAATTTGTGAAGAATCTGGGGGTTTAAAGGGCTCACTATGCATCTAGATAAGTTCCTTGGGGCGTCTAGTTTCCAAAATGGGGTCACTTGTGGGGGAGCTCCAATTTTTAGGCACACGGGGGCTCTCCAAATGTGACATGGTGTCCGCTAAAGAGTGCAGCCAATTTTTCATTCAAAAAGTCAAATGGCGCTCCTTCCCTTCCAAGCCCTGCCGTGCGCACAAACAGTGGTTTACCCCCACATATGAGGTATCAGCGTACTCAGGACAAATTGGACAACAACTTACGTGGTTCAGTTTCTCCTTTTACCATTGGGAAAATAAAAAAATTGTTGCTGAAAAATCATTTTTGTGACTAAAAAGTTAAATGTTCATTTTTTCCTTCCATGTTGCTTCTGCTGCTGTGAAGCACCTGAAGGGTTAATAAACTTCTTGAATGTGGTTTTGTGCACCTTGAGGGGTGCAGTTTTTAGAACGGTGTCACTTTTGGGTATTTTCAGCCATATAGACCCCTCAAACTGACTTCAAATGTGAGGTGGTCCCTAAAAAAAATGGTTTTGTAAATTTCGTTGTAAAAATGAGAAATCGCTGGTCAAATTTTAACCCTTATAACTTCCTAGCAAAAAAAAATTTTGTTTCCAAAATTGTGCTGATGTAAAGTAGACGTGTGGGAAATGTTATTTATTAACTATTTTGTGTCACATAACTCTCTGGTTTAACAGAATAAAAAATCAAAATGTGAAAATTGCGAAATTTTCAAAATTTTCGCCAAATTTCCGTTTTTATTACAAATAAACACAGAATTTATTGACCTAAATTTACCACTAACATGAAGCCCAATATGTCACGAAAAAACAATCTCAGAACCGCTAGGATCCATTGAAGCGTTCCTGAGTTATTACCTCATGAAGGGACACTGGTCAGAATTGCAAAAAACGGCAAGGTCTTTAAGGTCAAAATAGGCTGGGTCATGAAGGGGTTAAGGTGGGTCCCTAAGGGACCCGAGAAGCAAATATAAATCTCTCCCCGAGCCTTGTCATCCAACTGACTGTTCTCCTCCCGTGGCACCGGGCGGAGCGTATGGGCTCGTCCAAGCTGCTAAATGTGCTGGCCCATGTCCCTCCAGGCGGTCCATTCTGTCTGTTAAACTCCTTAACATTGCCTTCATTTCCCTGGCGGTGGACTCTAAGGACCCTATGTTGGGGACTGCGCTATCCCCCTGTGGTCCCTGACTCCTCCTTATAGTGGGCCTGCATAAGGGGATGAACAAAACATGGAATTATAATTACCAGGCCACATGGGAGTCAACACTCTCCTGGCCGCTGTGGTCCTGTAATCCTCCACGTCATCGTTGTCGTCCATGTCCAGGGATGGGGACCATGTTGGTCCTTGTGATAGGCACCCATCCTCCGTGCCCTCGTTGAATCGTGGTCCTTCTTGGTTCCTATGGCTGCACTCCGTAGCCGCCTCACCATCCCTGATTCTCATTGGTTAGCCAGCCGCCCCTTTGCTTTCCTGGTGGTGTCTTTGGCCCTGCCACACTCTGGGGCCCCCTAGCTGCCTGGGGTCGCTATCCGCCCAGAGCCAGCGCCTCCTGTGATGGCCCAGTCTGGGCTCTCTTGAGGTGCTTCTTCCCCTCTGCTGCTGCTCCCATTTCAAGGGACAGCCTTTCAGGGGGCCTTGTCCTGCGGGCTGGTCTCCTGGCCTCAGGCATGTCCCTGGACAGCCCCGCATTTGTAATTTTTTCACCAGGTATCTTTTTAGACAGCCTGGCTTCTGGGGTCCTTTGTGAAGGACCCCGGAAACAAGATGGCGCCGCCCATGTGCCACAGCTCTCCCACTCAGCCGGGGGGAGTTGCTCTGTCCCCAGCCGCTTGTATAGCGAGATCTGCTGTGCCTGCCGCCAGATCCCCCCGGAGATCCCTGGCCCTGTCACTGTGATGCGGGGGCTGTGGCGGTCTCCCTCCTGCGCCTGCCCACCGGCCCCCGACCTTGTGATCCCACGTGCTCCGGCTGCACGGCGCAGCATGCCGCATCTGCTGGCTGGCGCCTGCCTGCAGACACCTGCCTCCTGCCACTGTCTGTGAGGGAACCCCCTGCCTTCCTCCTCCGAGACCCTGCTCACTGCTCACTCCCGGAACCCGGATCTCCTCTCCCTGTAACTGCCCGTGTGCCCTGGCCAGGACCACCACCGCCCACCCCCAGAATATCTTCCACTATGCTCTCCAGCCATCCCGGGGTGAACACTGACAGCCACTTGAAGCCTGGAGGTGACGTCCATTCCGGTAAGGAAAAGAGGGCCTGCATGGTAGGGAAGGGTGCTGGGTGACTTGTTGTCCAGACGTCCTGGGAACAAAGAGGGCTATGGCCCCTCCTTCATCCTTTTTGTTCCCCCTGACCCCCCTCTGCCTATGTCATTTCTCCCATGTCATTTCTCCCATGTCATTTCCCCTATGTCATTCCCTCTCCTGTCCTCCCCTCCTGCTTTTCCAATTTCCCTATATCATCACTTGCTCCCTGCCCCTGGTCATGTCCGCCTACTTCCCTCCTTCCGGGTCTCCTCAGCTTAAGTTAAGCTGAATGGTTCAGCCCTCCACAGCAGTCCCAATTTTTATCTAAAAAATCATTACATTTTTTACTCATGTATACAAACATCTGTCTGTATAGGACATAACATCAGAGGAAAAAAGGTCTTTACAAATGGTCAATGGTAGGAAAAATACATACCTTGTATTATAGCAGTAGATGTATTGATCTTTAACTCTTTCACCCCTGACCAGGCCAAATTTTTCAATTCTGACCAGTGTGGTGATAAGTTTGATACTCTTCAACGTATCCCAGTGATTCTGTACAAGTTTTTTAAAAGTTTTTGTTTTTACTCTTTTACTTAGTCCCTCTATGGAACTTTCACTTTTATTACTCTGATCTCTGGTATAATGTATATAAATGCCAAATCATTGCAATACATTATACCTGTCAGTGCTCCACCAACAGAAGCCTCTTAGATCATGCTCAGGCTTGCCATCGGTTGCTAACCCAGAGGTCTTCATGATGATCTCGGGTTGCAATGGTAACGATCGGGCACTTGCGATGTCTTTGCAGTGGCGCCGATCTGAAGAGAGAAGGAGCCCCCTCCCTCTCCCTGCCTTTTAAAGGCTGTGATCGCTTTTGATTGCATCAAAAGAGTCTTAAATTATCCAGGGCAGTGTCGAGGCTTCCCTTTTACTTAAGCCGAGCTCCCTGAGGCAGTTGTGCAGACAATGCTCCTGTGCCCATACGATTGCCAGGGCATAAATTTACATCATTTTGAGGGAATACCTTCTCAACTATGATGAAAACTTACGTCAAATATCATGAAGGCCTTAAGAAAGCGCACTCATCAAGCTTTCTTTTTAGTAAATCTGTGTATGTAGCATAGTATGAGTGTGTTAAAATACTCACCTACTGCTGCTTTCTCCAGTATCCAGTGCAGTTCTTCTCCTCTTCTCTGTGCCGTCACCACTCTGCAAACTCCATTAGTCATGCTACACTCTGTGTGACCCAGAATGGCTTTTACAATGTAAGCTTGAGATAGACTTAAGTGTGGAAGTGTGGATCAAATGGCGCTGGATATTGGAGAATTGGAGTGGCAGTAGGTGAGTATTTTAATACACGCATTCTATACTACGTACATATGTAGACAGATTTAATGAAGACATAAACCTTCTTGAGCATGCTTCATTAATGGTATACTTTTAGTGATAATTGGTGTTTTTTCTTATTATTTGAAAAGTACTCTATGGCCAGTAGGTTTTTCTTATTTTTTTCTTAGTTTTAAGCTGTTATTTCTCTCAGATTGGTGGAGGATTTATATTAAGTATAGCTAGAGATGAGAGGATTGGTCCACAGAGGACCAAGTTTGAGTCGATTTTCCTGAAATTTGCGATTTCATGGGATTTTTTAACACTTTGAGATTCGATTCGTGGTTGGCAAGAAAGTCTCGCCTTGTACTATTTCTCACACTGCTGAAGCATCAGAATGTGAGACAATGTCTATTTGCATAGCCACGCAGTCTTCACCATAATGAGAAAATTCAGCAAAGGCTCTTCTCTATTATATCAGTCTTTAGTCTTATCTTTAAAAATGTTCACAATATATGATATGTAGGACTTTTGAATAAATTAACAAATACTTTGATGGTCCAACAATATGATTTATTAATATAAGCAAGTTGTTTCTATAAATTGGCTGTATAGTGAAGTAATAAACATGTTAGTTTGGCTGATGAAAATGTAAACTGTAATCCTTTTGACGAAGTATTAGTTGTCTATGGCCGAGGTCAAGCATTGTAAACTCGTAGGTGTGATTGTATGAATCTCACACTAAGAAATTTCTGGTGGTTTCCAATAAATAAAGAGTAAACATAACCCATGTGAGTCATTGTGAGAAGTAAACTTTATTTGTTTTGACATCACATTCTCTTCAAATAACTTGCACTATTACCATACCAAACAGGTCTAGCCAGGGCATAGACATTTAGTGCTAAGAAGCCACTCTGTATTGGCCAAGGTGGTCGAATCAAGACTTGCTCCACAATAATATGACTGGTAAAGTGGTGAATAAAAAAGAGGGAGCCTCATAGCAAAAATTCAAAAACTCTTACCCTTTTGTTTAATCATCAGACAGAAGGGTCTGACTGTTGACCCCTTTTTCCACTTCTTTACAATTCTTAAAGCATAAAAGTAGTTTTAGTTTTTTTCATTAATCAATAACACACATGTAAATAAACAACTTTGTGATATATCTTATCAGAATAATGTGCTTTTTTCTCTGCAAAAATTGATCAATCATTATCAAAATTCTCACTTCTGAGGTAAAATCTGTAATCAGAGAAATAAGCAAATTTTTGTGATAAGATACATTACAAAGTTGTTTATTTTTGTATGTATTATTGAGTTATGAAATAAAAATTGAAATGGCCTTTTTGATCTAACACCTTTACGACATCTGCCGTATATGTATGGCACTGCGGGAACTGCGTTCCTGAAAACTGTCATACATGTGCACCGTAACGATTGTGCGCACAAGGGCACGATCAAATGCAAGTGTCAGCACGTTATAAAAGCTGGCAACCTGCAGCAACACCCACAGTTGTTGACAGCACCAATTGTGGGCATTTAACTGCTCTGATGCAGCTGTTTATAGTAACAGCAACATCAATCGGGTTGAAGAGGGAGGGAGCTCTCTGTTGCGATCAGCACAACGTGATTGCGATCGTGTTGTGCCGACGGTCTCCTTGGTGACCCCTGGTCAAAAGATGGTCACGGGGTCACCCATGTACAGAAACCTATAAATTCTTGCTGAGAGCAGGAGCTGAAATGCCTCATCCTGTGTGCGAGATGCTGATCTAATACCCTGCAATGCAAAAAGCATTACAGAATATTGGATCAGCGAATAAAACTGCTTTTTCAATTTTACCACCAGGTGAGCAGAATTAAAACAAAAAAAACAATTCCTGAATTGTTGGATTTTTGTCCATCCTGACTTTCCAAAATCGGAAAGAAAGAGACCAGAAAATGTTATATGACCGAAAAAGGTACCAATAAAAGCGTCAACTCGTTCTGCAAAACACAAGCTCTCACATAACTGTGTTGGAAGAAATATAGAAAAAGTATAACTGTCAAAATGTGTTGATGGAAAAACTTAGTTTTGCAAAAATAAATGTTTTCTAGTGTGTGACAGCAGCCAAACATAAGAAACCAAATAAATCTTGTATCGCTGTAATCGCACCGACCCAAAGAATAAAGTCGTCATATCAATTATACCGCATGAGAATCGGCGTAAAAAACAAACAAAATCAATTCTTCACCTGTTGTTGGTTTGTTCATTCTCCCTCCTAAAGATCGCAGTAATGCTCACTGCACATTTATTCTGCGCTCTGCGCTGTACACTTACAACAGGGTTTCAGCGTAAATTTTTGAAATAAGGGATTCAGGTGGAAGATTCCCTAAAATGAGGCAGATGGAGGCACATTGGAAGCAGTCTGGCCTATGATCTTACAGCATCCGTGTTTTTAGGGGTGCATTAAAAGCGGGGTCTACCACAGTTTTGTGCACCTCTAAAAAAAAATTAAGGACATATCTGAATACAGGTCACATGGAATCCAGAAAAACTCTGCTGCCTCATTATTGTGAATGGATCCCTTGGGAAATTTATCTGATCAAAGTAAAAATTATACATGTCCCACAGTGGGACTAAGTAAAAAACTGAAAAGAAGTAAAATAAAACATGACAAGTAAAAAAGTTTAAAAAAACACACAAAAAAAGTGCAAAACAAATCACTAAAATCCATTTTGCCACTCAAAACACAGCATTTGTGATAAAACAAAAATAACCAAAAAAGTACACATAATTGTTATCACTGAATCCGTAACACCCAGCTCTATATAACTGGCATGTTCTTAAATCCGTTTGGCGAACACTGTAAAGAAAAATAACAAAAACATTCAAAAATGTTGCTTTTTAAACATACAGACTCACAAAAAAGTGAATAAAAATGGATAAAGTCATATTTAAAAATGGTATAAATCAAAACGTCCAACCATCTCACAAAAAACAAGATGTAATATGCCCATTCGGCAAAAAAATAAAAGTTACAGCTCTCAGATTATGATGATGCAAAAACATGCATTTTTTGTATAATATTGTTTTTAGTCGGTAAAAAGAACAAAGTATGAAATAAATTATAAATCTTGTATCGCTATAATCGTATCGACCTGACAAACAAATCAGTCTAATTACTTTTACTGCAAGATGAACGGCATAAAAAATAAAAACAATCACTGAATTGCTGGGTTTTGTTCATTCTGTGTCTGAAAAATCTAAATAAAAAGTGATCAAAAAAAATTTTGCACCCCAAAATGGTACCAAAAAAATCTGCAAGTCGTCCCGCAAAAAATAAGCCCTCATACAGCTTAGTTTGCCCCCCCAAAAAAAATTACAGCTCTCAGAATATGGTGAAAAAAAAACCTTTTTATAAAAAAGTATTTTTACTGTGTGATCACAGCAAAACCTAAACAAAATTATATAAATCTAGTATCACTGTAATCGCATTGACTCAAAGAATAAGTCTACCTTATCACTTACACCGCACGGTGAAGAGTGCAAAAATTAAAAATAAGAACTATTCTTGTACTGCTGTCAATTAGTTCATTCTATCTCCCAAAAATTGGAATTAGCTCACAATGTATCCTGTGCTCTCCGCTGAGCAATTACGTTGGTGTTTCACCAAAACCGCGATTCAGTCAAAACCTTGGACTGAACCACTCACTTATGAGACAGATGGAGTCACTTTGGACTGGTCTCTGTTCCAGCGCATCTTTTTAGCGCACAAGTATGGGCAAGCACAAATTTGTTCCCGCCTAAAAAAATGGATACCAATGGAGAAGATGCCAAACGGACTTCAACATGTGTACATCTGCCTCATTATGATGGGTGTTTCTGCTGGGGGTTTCATCTGAATTGCATTTTTGTGTGATTTATATGGAAACCCAGACGTAAGTGCTCAGCGTAGACCACAAGAATGTAATCCCAGACTTTTACTGGAAGAGATAAAAAATGTTAGGTACCCCAAAATGCTACCAATAAAAGCACAAATTTATCTCGCACAACACCAGCCCCTACTCAGGTCTGTCATCTGTCACTGGAACTCTAGGGGGTTCCCACGTTACTGGCAGAACAAAGACTCTAGAAAAGCGACATGGCTCCCACCATAAAAAAATCCAGTGAATTCTGGGCTTCCAAATCCATTTGCCCCCCCCCCCCCCCGTCTGAGCCCCACTGAGCCGAAACCACAGTAAGCAGCCGCATGTTTGTCATTATTGTAATGGAGAGAAAGCACTTAATTTATGGGTGTGTATCTCCAAAAGCTCAAGCTGGGCACAATGTATCAGGGCGTTACAATATATGGGGGCTCTAAACTATATGGGGACACAATGTATAGGCACTAGACTGGCAGATTTGCAATTCCCCAGACAAAAAGCAAGGATGTTTCAAAATAGCTACTGCAGCCATAGATTAATTCATTGAGAGGTGCAGTTTCTACAATGTGGTCACTTTTTGTTTTTTTTCTGCTGTTCTGGCACCTTTGGGGCTCCGTAAATGTCACACACAAACTTTTCTAGGAATACTTACCATGTGTTAGGGGTCGAGTTCCCACCTCTGCACAGGGGAAATCTCGAGCCATCTCCACTGCGGTCTCCCATTCTTCTCATGCCGCAGTGGAAGCGTCGGTCCCAGCGTCATGCTCAGTCTGACACTGTGCGAAGCGTTACTGCTGTCCTTCCAGCTTCTGCCATTGTAGCCTGTACTGGTCAGCAGTGAGCAGACGACTTTGGGAATAAGTCCTACTTTTCCCCTTCTGAGCATGCCCAGGGTAAGATGTCTCATTGGAGATCAAGGGTAACATGCTCAGGTACTGCAGAAAATCCTATTATTCCTCTAGGAAGGTCCTGAATGTGTTCAACGTCTGTGGCAGCCTCTCATTGGTCCTTCTAGGAAGGTCCTGTACTTGCTGCAGCTATAAGAGGTGCGCATGACCGCACGGCCCTGCGCTAGTAACAATTTATGTATGAGCTCAGCGCCAGTGTGGTCATTTTTGTATGCAGTCAGGGACCCGGCTGAAATAAGCCCCTAGAATGCTGGCACCTCCAGTGAGGAGTTTCGTCTGTGTGTATTCAGGGACCCGGCTGAAATAAGCCCCTAGAATGCTGGCACCTCCGGCGAGGAGTTTCATGTTAGCATTTGACTGCATGACCACCATCTGCTCTACTAAGTAGCTGTATTCTTCTGTGAGCCAAACAGGGCACAGTGTTATCTTTGCGAACAGACTCTGTGAAGTAACAGGGTCTGTTTATACTACTATATTGTACTACTATATTGTACTGCCATATCTAGCAATAGGTGCTTTCCTGCACGGTGGATCCCGGGTTGCGAATGCACCAACTTCTTCTAATAAATATATATTCGGTGTGCTCCGCCAACCCCAACACCGTGTGGAAAATCAGTTCGATTCTCCCTGCCGAGAGTCCACAAGTGTTCTCCATATGGTCATCCGTGTGTAAGGCTGGGTTCCCATTGCGTTAGGGCAATCCGTTAAGTGCCTAGCGCTAGCGGATTGCGCTAATGCAATGTTTATTTTGGGGCCGCGTTCGCCCTCCTCGCTAGTGCAGATCCCCGATCTGCACTAGTGAGGACCGGACCTCGGACGCGTGAGGTCCATCACAAAAGAACGGCACATCGCTAGCGCGTGCTGAAAATGGCACGCGCTAGCGATGCGCTACAGGAAAAAATGGGTGCGCTAACGGACCCGTTGCACGGCGTTAATTGTGACATTTTCGCCGTGCAACGCTGTCCGTTAGCGTTCACCCATTAACGCAATGGGAACCTAGCCTTATGCATTTGCAATGCGATGATGCAATTTTCTTGCACCTATGTATCCGTATGGCATCCAAATGACATCCGTATGACATGCATATGGTTTTACATTTCTCACTGATTTTCCCTTTTGAAATTTAATTTCTCAATGGGCGGAAATGAGGAAAATGAGTGCTACACAGATGATCCATATGGTATCTGATTTTTTCTCTCATCCATAGACTTGCATTGGCAAGACTTAGGCGATATATGCGTACAATTGCAGCATGCTGAAGACGCCTGAGAAAAAAAACGGTGATGGGAGCTGTCCCATAGATTAACAGTGGTCCGAGTGCTATGCAATGTTTTCTCGCATAGCACTCGTCCGTATTCTACACTAGTGTGACCCCGGCCTAACAGTAATTTCTAACAACATATGGGGAAGCACCGCATTCGGGAGAAATTGAGCTATAAATTGTGGGGTCTAGTTTCACCTATTAAACCTTATGTACCTGACAAATTTGCAGGAAATGCAAAAATTGCATTTTTACCACTAAAATGTCATAATTTCACGTCTCAGTGTTATAAAATTTTGTGAGGCATCTATGGGTTCAAAATACTCACTACATCCATAAAGAAATTCCTTGAGGGGGTCTAGTTTCCAAAATATATGGAATCACATAAGGGAGGGTTCAAATGCGATAAGGCATTCAAAATCTATCCCAGTCAAATAGCTCTCTTTCCTTTTCTAACCCTGCCTTTTGCAGAAGCAGAAATTTTTGACCACAAATGGGGTATTGTCGCATTAGGGGCAAATTGCACAACACTTTTTGGGCTCGATTTCTCCTATTATACATTGTGAAAATTGCAAATTTGGGGCGAAAACAACATTTTTGTATAAGAATATTTTCAACATGACGACCTAATGTTATCAAATTCTGTGTAGTACTTGTGGGCTCAAAATGCTCACGATAACTCTTGATAAAATCATTGAGCATTAGTTTCCAAAATGGTAGTTTTTCTCCACATGTGGGGTATCTGCGTACTCAGAAGATATTGTACAGCACTTTTTTGGGGTCCATTTTCTCCTGTTACTCTTGTTATAATAAAAAATGGGGCTAAAATAACATTTTTGTGGGTAAACTGTGATTTTTTTATTTTCACAGCTCTACGTTATAAACTTCTGTGAAGCATGTGGAGGTTCAAGGTGCTCACCACACACTGAGATACATTCCTTAAGGGGTCTTGTTTCAAAACTGGAGTCACTTGTGGGGGATTTATACTGTTTAGGCACATCAAGGACTTTCCTAACGAGACATGGCATCTGCTCTCGATTCCAGCAATTTTTGTATTCTAAAACTCAAACGGAGCTCATTCTCTTCAGAGACCTGCCATGCTCACAAACAGTGGATTTCCCCACGTATGGGGTATCGGCATACTCAGGAGAAATTTTAAAACAAATTTAACTTAAAATTTTATTTATAATTATATGTAAATACAATTGGGGAACAATGTATTTGATCCCTTGCTGATTTTGTAAGTTTGCCCATTGACAAAGACATGAACAGTCTATAATTTTAAGGGTAGGTTAATTTTAACATTGAGAGTTAGAATATCAAAAGTAAAATCCAGAAAATCACATTGTACAAATTATGTACATTTATTTGCATTTTGCAGTGACAAATACAAGTATTTGATCCCCTACCAACCATTAAAGGTACCTTCACATTGAGCAACTTTCCAACGAGAACGACAACAATCCGTGACATTGCAGCGTCCTGAATAGCGATCTTGTTGTGTTTGACACGCAGCAGCGATCAGGATCCTGCTGTGACATCGCTGGTCGTAGCTAGAAGTACGGAACTTTATTTGGTCGTCAGGTCGGCGTGTATCGTCATGTTTGACAGCAAAAGCAACGATGCCAGCAATGGTTTTTCATGGAGCGAACAACCAGCGAGAATGATAAGTACGTCACTGGATCGCTCCTGCATCGTTCAGCTGTTGCCGGTGTTTGACGTCTCCTAGCGACCTAAACAGCGACGCTGCAGCGATCAACTCGTTGTCTATATTGCTGCTGCGTCGCATATTGTGATGGTACCTTAAGAGTTCTAGCTCTCACAGACCAGTTAGAGGCTCATAATCAACTCATTACCCGCATTAAAGACAGCTGTCTTACATAGTCACCTTTTTTAAAGACTCCTGTCCACAGACTCAATTAATCAGTCAGACTCTAATGTCTACAACATGGGCAAGACCAAAGAGCTTTATAGGAGCTTTTTTTTCTGCAGAAGGAAACATGAAGTGCTATAAAATTTCTTGGTAGATGGCTGCACTGAATTTGGTCTTGATTAACCCCTTTATGACCCAGCCTATTTTGACCTTAATGACCTGGCCATTTTTTGCAATTCTGACCAGTGTCCATTTATGAGGTAATAACTCAGGAGCGCTTCAACGGATCCTAGCGATTCTGAAACTGTTTTTTCGTGACATATTGGGCTTCATGTTAGTAGTAAATTTAGGTCAATAATTTTTGCGTTTATTTGTGAAAAAATCAAAAATTTAGCAAAAATATTGAAAATTTTGCAATTTTCAAATTTTGAATTTTTATTCTGTTTAACCAGAGAGTTATGTGAAACAAAATAGTTAATAAATAACATTACCCACATGTCTACTTTACATCAGCACAATTTTGGAATTTTTTTTTTTTTTGCTAGGAAGTTATAAGGGTTAACATTTGACCAGCGATTTCTCATTTTTACAACAAAATTTACAAAACCATTTTTTAGGGACCACCTCACGTTTGAAGTCAGTTTGAGGGGTCTATATGGCTGAAAATACCCCAAATTGACAACATTCTAAAAACTGCACCCCTCAAGGTGCTCAAAACCACATACAAGAAGTTTATTAACCCTTCAGGTGCTTCACAGCAGCAGATGCGACATGGAAGGAAAAAATTAACATTTCACTTTTTAGTCACAAAAAGATCTTTTAGCAACAATTTTTTTTATTTTCCTAAGGGTAAAAGGAGAAACTGGACCCAGAAAGTTATTGTACAGTTTGTCCTGAGTACGCCGATGCCCCATATGTGGGGGTAACCACTGTTTGGGCACAAGACAGGGCTTGGAACGGAAGCAGCACCATTTGACTTTTTGAATGAAAAATTGGCTCCAATCTTTAGCGGACACCATATCGTGCTTGGAGAGCCCTTGTGTGCCTAAATATTGGAGTACCCCACATGTGACCCCATTTTCGAAACTAGCCCCCCCAAGGAACTTATCTAGATGCATAGTGAGCACTTTGAATCCCCAGGTGCTTCACAAATTGATCCGTAAAAATGAAAAAGTACTTTTTTTTCACAAAAATTATTTTAGCTTCAATTTTTTCATTTTCTCATGGGCAACAGGATAAAATGCATCATAAAATTTGTTGGGCAATTTATCCTGAGTACAGAGATACCTCACATGTGGGGGTAAACCACTGTTTGGGCGCACGGCATGGCTTGGAAGGAAAAGAGCACCATTTGACTTTTTTAATGAAAATTTAGCTCCAATCATTAGCGGACACCATGTTACGTTTGGAGAGCCCCTGTGTGCCTAAACATTGGAGCTCCCCCACATGTGACCCCATTTTGGAAACTAGACCTCCCAAGGAACTAATCTAGATGTGTAGTGAGCACTTTGAACCCCCAAATTCTTCACAGAACTTTATAACACAGAGCAGTGCAAATAAAAAATCATTTTTCTTTCCTCAAAAATTTAATTTTTAGCCCGCACATTCTTTATTTTCACATGGGTAACAGGAGATATTGGATGCCAAAAGTTGTTGTCCAGTTTGTCCTGAGTAGGCCGATACCCCATATGTGGGGGTAAACCACTGTTTGGGCACTTGTAAGGGCTCGGAAGGGAAGTAGTGGCGTTTTGGAATGCAGACTTTGATGGAATGGTCTGCGGGCGTCATGTTATGTTTGCAGAGACCCTGATGTGCCTAAACAGTAGAAACCCCCCACAAGTGACCCAATTTTGGAAACTATACCCCCAAGGAACTTATCTAGATGTGTGGTGAGCACTTTGAACCTCTTAGTTCTTCACAGAAGCTTATAACGCAGAGCCGTGAAAATTAAAAATCATTTTTTTCACACAAAAATAAGTTTTTTGTCCCCATTTTGTTATTTTCCCAAGGGTAACAGGAGAAATTAGACTCCCAAAGTTGTGAAATTTTTCCTGAGTACGCTTATGCCCCATATGCTTGGGTAAACCACTGAAGGGAGGGAGCACCACTACTGAAGGGAGGGAGCACCATTTGACTTTTTGAATGCAAGATTGGATGGAATCAATGGTGGCGCCATGTCACGTTTGGAGACTCCTGATGAGTCTAAACAGTGGAAACCCCTCAATTCTAACTCCAACACTAACCCCAACACACCCTTACCCTAATCCCAACTCTAGCCATAACCCTAATCACATCCCTAACCCCAACACACCCCTAACCACAACCCTAACCCCAGCACACCCCTAACTCTAATCCCAACCCTAACCCCAACACACCCCTAACCCTAATCCCAACCCTAACCATAACGCTAACCACAAGCCTAACCCTAACCCTAATCTTAACCCTAATCTTAACCCTATTTCCAACCCTAACCCTAATTCCAACCCTAACTCTAATTCCAACCCTATCCCTAATGCTATGTGCCCATGTTGCTGATTCGTGTGAGGATTTTTAAGCACAGTTTTTTGAAAACTGCGTTTTACCGTGGATTTCCAGTGTTTTTTGTGCGGATTTCACCTGCGGATTCCTATTGAGGAACAGGTGTATAACGCTGCGGAGTCCGCACAAAGAATTGACATGCTGAGGAAAATACAACACAGCGTTTCCGCGTGGTATTTTCCACACCATGGGAACAGCAGATTTGTGCTCCATACATTTACATGGTACTGTAAACATGATGGAAAACTGCTACGAATCCGCAGCCACCAATCTGCTGCGGATCCGCAGCCAAATCCGCACCGTGTGCATATAGCCCTAATTGCAACCCTAACCCTAGTTCTAACCCTAACCCTAGTTCTAACTCTAACCCTAGTTCTAACCCTAGTTCTAACCCTAACCCTAGTTCAAACCCTAGTTCTAACCCTAGTTCTAACCCTAACCCTATTTCTAACCCTAGCTCTAACCCTAACCCTAGTTGTAACCCTAACCTTAGTTCTAACCCTAACCCTAGTTCTAACCCTAGTTCTAACCCTAACCCTAGTTGTAACCCTAAATCCAGTTCTAACCCTAACCCTAGTTCTAACCCTAACCCTAGTTCTAACCCTAACCCTAATTCTAACCCTAACCCTAACCCTAGCCCTAACCCTAGCCATAACCCTAGCCCTAACCCTAGTTCTAACCCTAACCCTAGTGGAAAAATAAAAGTAAATATATTTTCTTTATTTTCCTATTGTCCCTACCTATGGGGGTGATAAAGGGGGGGTTTATCAATTATTTTTTTTATTTTGATTGTTGTGATAGAACCTATCACAATAATCAAAATGTATCTGGAATGAATCTGCCGGCTGGCAGATTCGGGGGGCGCACTGCACATGCGCCCGCCATTTTGGAAGATGGCGGCGCCCATGCAGAAGATAGACGGACACCGGGAGGGACGCCAGAGGTTGGTAAGTATGCAGGGGTGGGATCAGACAGTGGGGGGGGAGATCGGACTGCGGGGGGAGTGGACAGGAGGATGGAGGGCAGCAGAGCACATGACAGGACAGGGGCGGTGGATCGGTGGCAGATCATGGTCTCCAGCCATGGCCGATGATATTGCAGCATCGGCAATGGCTGGATTGTAATATTTCACCAATTTTCATTGGTGAAATATTACAATTGCTCTGATTGAAAGTGAAAGTGAAACCTCACTTTCAACAGCCAATCAGAGCGATCGTAGCCACGGGAGGCGAAGCCAGCCCCCCTGGGCTGAAGTACCACTCCCCCTGTCCCTGCAGGTGGGGTGAAATTACAGTTAACCCTTTCACCTGGCCTGCAGGGACGCGATCATTCTGTGACACAGCATATGCTTCACAGGTCGGATTGGCACCGACTTTCATGATGTATACGCTGTGTCACAGGTCGGGAAGGGGTTAAGCAATACCTCACAAATTTTTTTTTATATTTTTTTGTGTTTTTTGCACTTTTTTTCGGGGTGCAGTTGGGCCCATTTTTGTCTTATAAACTGTGGTGTCTGTTCACATGGGGTGCATTTGGATAGCGCTGGGCAGGCCCGCCTGATCTAATAGAAGGGTGTCACTACTAGGCTTGCCTGGATGCTGTGCATCTCCATTGTGTGAACAGCGCCACATACAAGTCTTTTATGTGCAGCATTGTGCCAAGCAGCCACCCCCTCCATTAGTTTGGTAGGTTGAGAGTGGCTGCCTCATCGGTTATGCTGCACCTGTGTAGCCTCCATCTTAACCACATGGGTCCACTGCATCCTGATAGTGCATTTGTTTAGAGGCCTAGGCAGGTAAGAAGCTCTGCCTCATTTTGCTGTTTTTTCTGTTAAGCAAAGTGGAACTACACCAGCAGATAACATGGCTCCCCAAACCATCACTGTTTGTGGAAATTTCACACTAGACCTCAAGCAGCTTGGATTATGTGCCTATCCACTCTTCCTCCAGATTATGAGACCTTGATTTCCAAATGAATTTCAAAATTTACTTTTATATGGAAACAACACCTTGGACCACTGAGCAACAGTCCAGTTCTTTTTCTCCTTGGCCCAGGTAAGAGATTTCTGGCATTGTCTATTGGTCATGAGTGGCTTGACACAAGGAATGTGACACTTGTAGCTCATGTCCTGGATATGTCTGTGTGTGGTGGTTCTTGAAGCAATGACCCCAGCAGCAGTCCACTCCTTGTGAATCTCCCAAAATTTTTTGAATGGCCTTTTCTTAACAATTCATTCAAGGTTGCGAGTAGGGTTGAGCGAAACGGGTCGAACATTTTCAAAAGTCACCGACTTTTGGCTAAGTCGGGGTTTCATGAAACCCGATCCGACCCCTGTGCGGGGTCGGCCATGCGGTACGCGACTTTCGCGCCAAAGTCGCGTTTCAATGACGCGAAAAGCGCCATTTCTCAGCCAATGAAGGTAAACGCAGAGTGTGGGCAGCGTGATGACATAGGTCCTGGTCCCCACCATCTTAGAGAAGGGCATTGCAGTGATTGGCTTGCTGTCTGCGACGTCACAGGGGCTATAAAGAGGCGTTCCCGCCGACCGCCATCTTACTGCTGCTGATCTGAGCTTAGGGAGAGGTTGCTGCCGCTTTGTCAGAAGCAGGGATAGCGTTAGGCAGGGTCCATTAACCACAAAACCGCTTGTGCTGCAGCGATTTGCACTGTCCAACACCACCCTCGGTGTGCAGGGACAGTGGAAGTTTTTTTTTTTTTTTCCCCTCAGCGCTGTAGCTCATTGGGCTGCCCTAGAAGGCTCCCTGATAGCTGCATTGCTGTGTGTACGCCGCTGTGCAAACCAACTGCTTTTTTCAAAGCACAAATCCTCTTGTTCCTTCCTTTCTGCACAGCTATCTTTTTTTGTTTGTCCACACTTTTTATTTCATTTCTGCATCAGTCCACTCCTTATTGCTGCCTGCCATACCTGGCTGAGATTACTGCAGGCAGGGAGATAGTAGCTGCCTGCCATACCTGGCTGAGATTACTGCAGGCAGGGAGATAGTAATTGTAGGACATTCCCTGTTTTTTTTTTTTTTTTTTTTTTGGTGGGAGATTAAGATTGGCAATTTGGCATTTCTGCTAGAGTGCCATCCCTGTGTGTGCCATCTCTCTCACATAGTGGGCCATAGAAAGCCTTTTCATTTTTCTGTATTTTTTTTTGTGGGGTGTATAAATTCTCCCTGATAAAAATACAGTGGGAGATTAATATTGGCCTTTGGGCTTGTGTGCCAGTCCTGAGTGTGCCATCTCTCTCACAAATAGTGGGCCATAGAAAGCCTATTTTATTTTTTTTTGGGTTTTATAAATTCTCCCTGAAAAAAAGGGAGATTAATATTGGCCTCTGGGCTTGTGTGCCAGTCCTGAGCGTGCCATCTGTGCCAGCCCTGAGCGTGCCATCTCTCTCACAAATAGTGGGCCATAGAAAGCCTATTTAATTTTTTTTTTGGTTTTATAAATTTTCCCTGAAAAAAGGGAGATTAATATTGGCCTCTGGGCTTGTGTGCCAGTTGTGAGCGTGCCATCTGTGCCAGCCCTGAGCGTGCCATCTCTCTCACAAATAGTGGGCCATAGAAAGCCTATTTAATTTTTTTTTTTGGTTTTATAAATTCTCCCTGAAAAAAAGGGAGATTAATATTGGCCTCTGGGGTTGTGTGCCAGTTGTGAGCGTGCCATCTGTGCCAGTCCTGAGCGTGCCATCTCTCTCACAAATAGTGGGCCATAGAAAGCCTATTTAATTTTTTTTTTGGTTTTATAAATTTTCCCTGAAAAAAGGGAGATTAATATTGGCCTCTGGGCTTGTGTGCCAGTTGTGAGCGTGCCATCTGTGCCAGTCCTGAGCGTGCCATCTCTCTCACAAATAGTGGGCCATAGAAAGCCTATTTAATTTTTTTTTTGGTTTTATAAATTTTCCCTGAAAAAAGGGAGATTAATATTGGCCTCTGGGCTTGTGTGCCAGTTGTGAGCGTGCCATCTGTGCCAGTCCTGAGCGTGCCATCTCTCTCACAAATAGTGGGCCATAGAAAGCCTATTTAAATATTTTTTTGGTTTTATAAATTCTCCCAGAAAAAAAGGGAGATTAATATTGGCCTCTGGGCTTCTGTGCCAGTCCTGAGCGTGCCATCTGTGCCAGTCCTGAGCGTCCCATCTCTCTCACAAATAGTGGGCCATAGAAAGCCTATTTTTTTTTTTTTTGGGTTTTAGAAATTCTCCCTGAAAAAAAAAGGGAGATTAATATTGCCCTTTTGGCTTGTGTGCCAGTACTAAGCGTGCCATCTCTCTCTCTCTCTCAGTCAGTGGGCCATAGAACGCCTATTTTTGGTTTTATTTGTTTTCTAAAAAATCACTACATCAATCAGTGGGAGATAAATATTGGCCTCTGGGCTTGTGTGCCACTCCTGACTCCTGTGTGCGTCATCTCTCACTCAGTGGGCCATAGAAAGCCTTTTTTTGTTTTATTTGTTTTCTAAATTCTCCCTGAAAAAATCATTTTATTTTATTTGGTTTCTAAATTCTTCCTGATAAAATCATATTTTTTTTATTATTTTTTTTTTTCTAAAGTCTCCCTGAAAAAAAAAAAAAAAAAAAAACAGTGGGAGATTAATATTGGCCTTTTTGCTTGTGTGCCAGTCTTGACTCCTGGGTGCGTCATCTCTCAGTCAGTGGGCCATAGAACGCCTATTTTTGTTTTTATTTGTTTTATAAATTCTCCCTGAAAAAATCATTTTATTTTATTTGGTTTCTAAATTCTTCCTGATAAAATCATATTTTTTTTATTATTTTTTTTTCTAAAGTCTCCCTGAAAAAAAAAAAAAAAAAAAAAAACAACCAAAAAAAACAGTGGGAGATTAATATTGGCCTTTCTACTTGTGTGCCAGTCTTGACTCCTGGGTGTGCCATCTCTCTCTCTCTCTCTCTCTCTCCAATTGTGGTCCATAGAAAGCCTATATTTTTTTTCCTTGATTTGGGTTCCAAAATCTACCAGAGAAAATAACTACATCAATCATTGGTAGAAAAATATTGGCCTCTGGGCTTGTGTGCCACTACTGACTCCTGTGTGCGTCATCTCTCAGTCAGTGGGCCATAGAACGCCTATTTTTGTTTTTATTTGTTTTATAAATTCTCCCTGAAAAAATCATTTTATTTTATTTGGTTTCTAAATTCTTCCTGATAAAATCATATTTTTTTTATTATTTTTTTTTCTAAAGTCTCCCTGAAAAAAAAAAAAAAAACAACCAAAAAAAACAGTGGGAGATTAATATTGGCCTTTCTGCTTGTGTGCCAGTCTTGACTCCTGGGTGTGCCATCTCTCTCTCTCTCTCTCTCTCTCTCTCCAATTGTGGTCCATAGAAAGCCTATATTTTTTTTCCTTGATTTGGGTTCCAAAATCTACCAGAGAAAATAACTACATCAATCATTGGTAGAAAAATATTGGCCTCTGGGCTTGTGTGCCACTCCTGACTCCTGTGTGCGTCATCTCTCAGTCAGTGGGCCATAGAACGCCTATTTTTGTTTTTATTTGTTTTATAAATTCTCCCTGAAAAAATCATTTTATTTTATTTGGTTTCTAAATTCTTCCTGATAAAATCATATTTTTTTTATTATTTTTTTTTCTAAAGTCTCCCTGAAAAAAAAAAAAAAAAAAAAAAAACCCCAAAAAATGGGAGATTAATATTGCCTTTCTGCTTGTGTGCCAGTCTTGACTCCTGGGTGTGCCATCTCTCTCTCTCTCTCTCTCTCTCTCTCTCTCCAATTGTGGTCCATAGAAAGCCTATATTTTTTTTCCTTGATTTGGGTTCCAAAATCTACCAGAGAAAATAACTCCATCAATCATTGGTAGAAAAATATTGGCCTCTGGGCTTGTGTGCCACTCCTGATTCCTGTGTGCGTCATCTCTCACTCAGTGGCCCATAGAAAGCATATAGTTTGTTACATTTGTTTTCTAAATTCTCCCTGCAAAAATCTATTTTTTTTTTTTGGGGGGGTTTCTAAAGTGTTCCTGAAAAAAATAAAAATAAAAAAAAAATAATAGTGTGACATTAATATTAACATTTGTGCTTCAGTGACAGTCCTGCGTGTGGGGCATCTCTCTAATTTGCAGCCACCAAAAAAAGAGTGTGTAACACTGGGCCTGATTTTCGCTGTGGTCTCACCAACCTGTAAAGGGGTAGCTAAATCATACTGAAGTTATAGCTCACCGTGTAAGTTGTGTGACTGCAACAAATAACGTTAGTTTGGTTACGTTTTTAAAACAATGAGGAAGTCTAGTGGAAGAGGTCGTGGCCGGGGGCGTTCATTGTCAGCTGGTAATGAGGGTAGTGGTAGTGGTGGAGCATCAGGTGGTCGTGGGGAAAAAAATATTGCACCTAAGTCTGGAGCTGTGGAGCCAGGTTCGTCGTCCGGCTACACAAGGCCTCGAACGCTCCCTTTTCTGGGATTAGGAAAACCGCTTTTAAAGCCGGAGCAGCAAGAGCAAGTTTTGGCTTATCTTGCTGACTCAGCCTCTAGCTCTTTTGCCTCCTCTCGTGAAACTGGTAAAAGTAAAAGCAGCGCGTCGTTAGTGGATGTTCACGGTCAGGGACAAGTCACTTCCTTGTCCTCTTCAGCAAAAACAACAACAGAGAAGAATGCAGCAGGCGACACAACGGGTTACTCCATGGAGCTCTTTACACATACCGTCCCTGGCTTAGAAAGTGAAGCAGTTAACAGTCCATGCCCATTACAAGTTGAATCTGACATGGAGTGCACTGACGCACAGCCACAGCCAGACTACTATGCTGGTCCTTTGACTCAGACCACAACATTGCCCTCGCAGGGTGCTGATCAAGAATCAGACCCTGATGAGACTATGTTGCCCCATCACGAACGCTATACCACCGAACGACACGGTGACACAGACGAAGTTGCGCAGGAGGTACAAGAAGAGTTATTAGATGACCCAGTTCTTGACCCCGATTGGCAGCCATTGGGGGAACAGGGTGCAGGCGGCAGCAGTTCTGAAGCAGAGGAGGAGGAGGGGCCGCAGCAGGCATCAACATCGCCACAGGTTCCATCTGCCGGGCCCGTATCTTGCCCAAAACGCGTGGCAAAGCCAAAACCTGGTGGAGGACAGCGTGGCCATCCGGTTAAAGCTCAGTCTGCAATGCCTGAAAAGGTATCCGATGCTAGAAAGAGTGCAGTCTGGCATTTTTTTAAACAACATCCAATTGATCAGCGCAAAGTCATCTGTCAAAAATGTTCTACTTCCTTAAGCAGAGGTCAGAATCTGAAAAGTCTCAATACTAGTTGCATGCATAGACATTTAACCACCATGCATTTGAAAGCTTGGACTAACTACCAAACGTCCCTTAAGGTTGTTGCACCCTCGGCCAATGAAGCTAGTCATCAACGCAACATCCCTTCCGGCAGTGTAGGACCACCATTTAGCGCACCACCTGCTGTATCTGTGCAGGTATCTTTGCCAGGCCAAAGCAGTCAGGGTCAGGGAATCACCAGTTTCGTAGTAGGAAACACTGCATCTAGGGCACCGGCGGCAACAATACCATCTCCCACCGTCTCTCAGTCTGCCATGTCCACCGGCACCCCCGCTAGTTCCACGATCTCCAGCTCTCCAGTCCAGCTCACCCTACATGAGACTATGGTTAGAAAAAGGAAATACTTAGCCTCGCATCCGCGTACACAGGGTTTGAACGCCCACATAGCTAGACTAATCTCGTTAGAGATGATGCCCTACCGGTTAGTTGAAAGCGAAGCTTTCAAAGCCCTGATGGACTACGCTGTACCACGCTACGAGCTACCCAGTCGACACTTTTTTTTCAGAAAAGCCATCCCAGCCCTCCACCAGCATGTTAAAGAGCGCATCGTCCATGCACTCAGGCAATCTGTGAGCACAAAGGTGCACCTGACAACAGATGCATGGACCAGTAGGCATGGCCAGGGACGTTACGTGTCCATCACGGCACACTGGGTAAATGTGGTGGATTCAGGGTCCACAGGGGACAGCAAGTTTGGGACAGTTCTGCCTAGCCCACGGTCTAGTAAACAGTTGTCTGTAGCCGTTCGCACCCCCTCCTCCTCCTCCTCCTCCTCGTCCTCCTGCAGAAGCAAGAGCTCGTCCACAGACCGCAGTCGCACAAACACTCCATCCGCACCTGCCACTGTTGCACACCAGGTCTCCCATTATGGGGCAGCTACTGGCAAACGTCAGCAGGCTGTATTGGCTATGAAGTGTTTGGGCGACAATAGACACACCGCGGAAGTTCTGTCCGAGTTCTTGCAGCAAGAAACGCAGTCGTGGCTGGGCACTGTAGATCTTGAGGCAGGCAAGGTAGTGAGTGATAACGGAAGGAATTTCATGGCTGCCATCTCCCTTTCCCAACTGAAACACATTCCTTGCCTGGCTCACACCTTAAACCTGGTGGTGCAGTGCTTCCTGAAAAGTTATCCGGGGTTATCCGACCTGCTCCTCAAAGTGCGTGGACTTTGCGCACATATCCGCCGTTCGCCTGTACACTCCAGCCGTATGCAGACCTATCAGCGTTCTTTGAACCTTCCCCAGCATCGCCTAATCATAGACGTTGCAACAAGGTGGAACTCAACACTGCACATGCTTCAGAGACTGTGCGAACAGAGGCGGGCTGTTATGTTTTTGTGGGAGGATACACATACACGGGCAGGCAGTAGGATGGCAGACATGGAGTTGTCAGGTGTGCAGTGGTCGAAGATTCAAGACATGTGTCAAGTCCTTCAGTGTTTTGAGGAATGCACACGGCTGGTTAGTGCAGACAACGCCATAATAAGCATGAGCATCCCCCTAATGCGTCTGCTGATGCAAAGTTTGACGCACATAAAGGATCAGGCGTCTGCACCAGAGGAAGAGGAAAGCCTTGATGACAGTCAGCGATTGTCTGGTCAGGGCAGTGTACATGACGAGGTACCGGGCGAAGAGGAGGTGGAGGATGAGGAGGATGATGGGGATGAGTATATTTTTAATGAGGAAGCTTTCCCGGGGGCACGGGAAATTGGTGGCGTGGCAAGGCCGGGTTCTGGTTTTTTGAGGGACACAAGTGACGTAGATTTGCCTGCAACTGCCCCTCAACCAAGCACAACCGCAGATTTGACAACGGGAACTTTGGCCCACATGGCGGATTATGCCTTGCGTATCCTCAAAAGGGACACACGCATTACAAAAATGATGAACGATGACGATTACTGGTTGGCCTGCCTCCTTGATCCTCGCTATAAAGGCAAATTGCAAAATATTATGCCACATGAGAACTTGGAACTAATATTAGCAACAAAACAATCAACTCTTGTTGACCGTTTGCTTCTGGCATTCCCTGCACACAGCGCCCGTGATCATTCTCACACGAGCTCCAGGGGCCAGCAGACCAGAGGTGTTAGAGGGGCAGAAATCAGAAGTGGCGTTGGCCAGAGGGGTTTTCTGACCAGGTTGTGGAGTGATTTTTCTATGACCGCAGACAGGACAGGTACTGCAGCATCAATTCAAAGTGACAGGAGACAACATTTGTCCAGTATGGTTACAAACTATTTTTCATCCCTTATCGACGTTCTCCCTCAACCGTCATTCCCATTTGATTACTGGGCATCCAAATTAGACACCTGGCCAGAATTGGCAGAATATGCATTGCAGGAGCTTGCTTGCCCGGCAGCTAGTGTCCTATCAGAAAGAGTATTCAGTGCTGCAGGTTCAATACTAACAGAAAAAAGGACTCGTCTGGCTACCCAAAATGTAGATGATCTAACCTTCATTAAAATGAACCACAACTGGATTTCAAAATCTTTTGCCCCACCCTGCCCGGCTGACACCTAGCTTTCCTATGAAAAGGTCTTGCCTGTGGACTATTCTGAATGACTTTTCCAATCTCGTAATTTTCTTCACCTGATTGTCCAGCATACGACATGTTTCCACCTCACGAAATGGCCAAACTCCCCACACGGGGCCGTGCTATCGCCACTTTGCGCTTGGACCCTTGAGAGTGCTGTTTGTCTGAAGAGGTGGGTGTGGCCGCTTTTGGTCGACGGCACTGCCACTGGGTCCCTCATAGTACAATAAAGTGTCTCTGGCGGTGGTGGTGCGCACCCAACGTCAGACACACCGTTGTAATATGAGGGGCCCTGTGCCTGTACCGCCGGCCACAAGACAGTTCCCCCCCCAGCTCAAACAGTGCTCTACCACTAGCAAAATTATCTCTCACAGCTTCACCAATGTGTAGTCTAGGCGCTGACATCCTTCAATGCCTGGCACTGACAATACCATTGTTTTGACATTTTTGTTATGTTAGGCCTTCGAAGCCTGTCTGCGGTCCCTTCTTTCTACAACTACTACACTGACCAGGCCACTGCTGGCCGTGTTACCCTGGAACCAATTTAAAAGTGCCTACAGTCAGCCCAATTTTGTTATGTTAGGCCTTCGAAGACTGTCTGCCGTCACTCCTTCCACTAGACTTCCACTGACCATACACTGCTGCCCATGTACCCCTGGAACCAATTTAAAAGTGCCTACAGCCAGCCCAATTTTGTTATGTTAGGCCTTCGAAGCCTGTCTGCGGTCACTCCTTCCACTAGACTTCCACTGACCAGACCACTGCTGCCCGTGTACCCCTGCAACCAATTTAAAAGTGCCTACAGCCAGCCCAAGTTTGTAATGTTAGGCCTTGGAAGCCTGTCTGCGGTCACTCCTTCCACTAGACTTCCACTGACCAGACCACTGCTGCCCGTGTACCCCTGGAACCAATTTAAAAGTGCCTACAGCCAGCCCAAGTTTATTATGTTAGGCCTTCGAAGCCTGTCTGCGGTCACTCCTTCCACTAGACTTCCACAGACCAGACCACTGCTGCCCGTGTACCCCTGGAACCAATTTAAAAGTGCCTACAGCCAGCCCAAGTTTGTTATGTTAGGCCTTCGAAGCCTGTCTGCGGTCACTCCTTCCACTAGACTTCCACAGACCAGACCACTGCTGCCCGTGTACCCCTGGAACCAATTTAAAAGTGCCTACAGCCAGCCCAAGTTTGTAATGTTAGGCCTTGGAAGCCTGTCTGCGGTCACTCCTTCCACTAGACTTCCACTGACCAGACCACTGCTGCCCGTGTACCCCTGGAACCAATTTAAAAGTGCCTACAGCCAGCCCAAGTTTGTTATGTTAGGCCTTGGAAGCCTGTCTGCGGTCACTCCTTCCACTAGACTTCCACTGACCAGACCACTGCTGCCCGTGTACCCCTGGAACCAATTTAAAAGTGCCTACAGCCAGCCCAAGTTTGTTATGTTAGGCCTTCGAAGCCTGTCTGCGGTCACTCCTTCCACTAGACTTCCACAGACCAGACCACTGCTGCCCGTGTACCCCTGGAACCAATTTAAAAGTGCCTACAGCCAGCCCAAGTTTGTAATGTTAGGCCTTGGAAGCCTGTCTGCGGTCACTCCTTCCACTAGACTTCCACTGACCAGACCACTGCTGCCCGTGTACCCCTGGAACCAATTTAAAAGTGCCTACAGCCAGCCCAAGTTTGTTATGTTAGGCCTTCGAAGCCTGTCTGCGGTCACTCCTTCCACTAGACTTCCACAGACCAGACCACTGCTG
This sequence comes from Ranitomeya imitator, assembly GCF_032444005.1. Lineage (NCBI taxonomy): Eukaryota > Metazoa > Chordata > Amphibia > Anura > Dendrobatidae > Ranitomeya > Ranitomeya imitator. The sequence goes on along the minus strand of NC_091284.1, from coordinate 221,028,642 downwards.
CCCGTGTACCCCTGGAACCAATTTAAAAGTGCCTACAGCCAGCCCAAGTTTGTTATGTTAGGCCTTGGAAGCCTGTCTGCGGTCACTCCTTCCACTAGACTTCCACTGACCAGACCACTGCTGCCCGTGTACCCCTGGAACCAATTTAAAAGTGCCTACAGCCAGCCCAAGTTTGTTATGTTAGGCCTTGGAAGCCTGTCTGCGGTCACTCCTTCCACTAGACTTCCACTGACCATACACTGCTGCCCATGTACCCCTGGAACAAATTTAAAAGTGCCTACAGCCAGCCCAAGTTTGTTATGTTAGGCCTTCGAAGCCTGTCTGCGTCCCGTTCTTTCAACTACAACTACACTGACCAGGCCACTGATGGCCGTGTTCCCCTGGAACCAATTTTAACTTGCCTACAGCCAGCCCTATGTTATTATGTTAGGCCTTCGAAGCCTGTCTGCGTCCCGTTCTTTCAACTACAACTACACTGACCAGGCCACTGATGGCCGTGTTCCCCTGGAACCAATTTTAACTTGCCTACAGCCAGCCCAATGTTAGGCCTTTGATGCCTGTCTGCCGTCACTCCTTCCACTAGGCCTCCACTGACCTGTCTATTGCTGCCCGTGTACCCCTTGAACCAACATCATTAAATATAAAAAAAAATAATTTGATTATAAAAAATAAGATCGTGTTGAGATCTCAAATGCAGACATTTTAGCAATCAAAACAAACACACAACAAATATCTGGAACTGTACTACAAAGGTCCAACAGCTACAATTTCTTTCTCCTGCAAGAAGTTAACTGAAAGTTTTTTGGAGTTGTTAACACAGATATGGCATCCACCGAGTGTTGTCCTGTCGCGTCTCCTTTAAATTATTTCCAATAAGATGTTAAACTATTAATTTAATAAAATCAATAATTAAAAAAATAATTGAGTAAGTCAAAAGCACATTGCAAATAAACATTAATTACAAATCAAGAAGCATGGCGCGTCCGAGGGTGAGTAGATACCGAATAAGAATATAATCACCCTCGGACGCGCAATGCTTATTTAAAACAGCCTTCCTTCCTAAGAATCAGCCCTTCCGTGGTGTAGAGAGAGGTTGTGTTACACTCCAAGGTGTTCCCCAGGTTGCCTTTCCTGAGCTTCGATCTTCCGGCTCTCGTTTAGTAGCTGTTGGAAACTACGCTGCATTAGGCCTACTAATTGTGTATGGGTGAAACAGTGGCGCATCTGCGGTCCCTCCTTCCACTAGGCCTCCACTGACCTGTCTACTGCGGCCCGTGTACCCCTTGAACCAACCTAATAAAATATTTAAAAAATTAATTTGATTATAAAAAATAAGATCGTGTTGAGATCTCAAATGCAGACATTTTAACAATCAAAACAAACACACAACAAATATCTGGAACTGTACTACAAAGGTCCAACAGCTACAATTTCTTTCTCCTGCAAGAAGTTAACTGAAAGTTTTTTGGAGTTGTTAACACAGATATGGCATCCACCGAGTGTTGTCCTGTCGCGTCTCCTTTAAATTATTTCCAATAAGATGTTAAACTATTAATTTAATAAAATCAATAATTAAAAAAATAATTGAGTAAGTCAAAAGCACATTGCAAATAAACATTAATTACAAATCAAGAAGCATGGCGCGTCCGAGGGTGAGTAGATACCGAATAAGAATATAATCACCCTCGGACGCGCAATGCTTATTTACAACAGCCTTCCTTCCTAAGAATCAGCCCTTTCGTGGTGTAGAGAGAGGTTGTGTTACACTCCAAGGTGTTCCCCGGGTTGCCTTTCATGAGCTTCGATCTTCCGGCTCTCGTTTAGTAGTTGGTGGAAACTACGCTGCATTAGGCCTACAAATTTGGTATGGGGTGTAGAGACAGGTTGTGTTACACTCCAAGGTTTTCACCAGGTTGCCTTTCCTGAGCTTCGATCTTCATGCTCTCGTTTAGTAGTTGTAGAAAAGTACGCTGCATTAGGCCTACAAAATGGGTATGGGGTGGAGAGAGATGGTGTGTTACACTCCAAGGTGTTCCCCAGGTTGCCTTTCCTGAGCTTCGATCTTCATGCTCTCGTTTAGTAGGTGTCGGAAAGTAGGCTGCATTAGGCCTAAAAAATGGGGAATGGGGTGGAGAGAGATGGTGTGTTACACTCCAAGGTGTTCCCCAGGTTTCCTTGCCATTGCTTCGGTCTTCCGACTCTCGTTTAGTAGTTGTAGAAAAGTACACTGCATTAGGCCTAAAAAATGGGTATGGGGTGGAGAGAGATGGTGTGTTACACTCCAAGGTGTTCCCCAGGTTGCCTTTCCTGAGCTTCGATCTTCATGCTCTCGTTTAGTAGGTGTCGGAAAGTAGGCTGCATTAGGCCTACAAATTGGGTATGGGGTGGAGAGAGATGGTGTGTTACACTCCAAGGTGTTCCCCAGGTTTCCTTGCCATTGCTTCGGTCTTCCGACTCTCGTTTAGTAGTTGTAGAAAAGTACACAGCATTAGGCCTACAAAATGGGTATGGGGTGGAGAGAGATGGTGTGTTACACTCCAAGGTGTTCCCCAGGTTGCCTTTCCTGAGCTTCGATCTTCATGCTCTCGTTTAGTAGGTGTCGGAAAGTAGGCTGCATTAGGCCTAAAAAATGGGGAATGGGGTGGAGAGAGATGGTGTGTTACACTCCAAGGTGTTCCCCAGGTTTCCTTGCCATTGCTTCGGTCTTCCGACTCTCGTTTAGTAGTTGTAGAAAAGTACACTGCATTAGGCCTAAAAAATGGGTATGGGGTGGAGAGAGATGGTGTGTTACACTCCAAGGTGTTCCCCAGGTTGCCTTTCCTGAACTTCGATCTTCATGCTCTCGTTTAGTAGGTGTCGGAAAGTAGGCTGCATTAGGCCTACAAATTGGGTATGGGGTGGAGAGAGATGGTGTGTTACACTCCAAGGTGTTCCCCAGGTTTCCTTGCCATTGCTTCGGTCTTCCGACTCTCGTTTAGTAGTTGTAGAAAAGTACACAGCATTAGGCCTACAAAATGGGTATGGGGTGGAGAGAGATGGTGTGTTACACTCCAAGGTGTTCCCCAGGTTGCCTTTCCTGAGCTTCTATCTTCAGGCTCTCATTAAATTGTGGTTAAATGGAACAACTGCATTTGGCGTACTAGTTGGTTTGGGGCCTACTATCGGTGTCTGCCACTCCTTGCTGTTCTCCTGGTTTCCTGTCCTGAAATTCCATTTTCAGCCTCTCGTTAAGTAGTTGTTAATGTTAGACTGCATTTGGCCTACTAGTTGGGTTGGGGCCTACTATCGGTGTCTGCCACTCCTTGCTGTTCTCCTCCACTGAACAAAGCTGTGCCGCCTGTTTACTACGGTTGCCAATTTTGAACTGCATTTCGACTACTTACTGATTTGGCCCTACTCTCTGTGTCAGCCTCTCATTCCAGTTGTCCTCCACTGCAATGCCCCCTGGTTATTCCTGTGTTACCAATTTTGAACTGCATTTAGCCCACTTTCTTCTTTGGGCCTATATCTGTGTTTCCACTTCATCGTGCCCATTGCCCAGCCAGTGATAGATGAGTCTGCTGGTACATTGACCCATAACGCAACATTCCCCGTGCACGCTACACAACAATATTGTGACCCTGCTGAAAGTCAGGTTGCTCTTCCCGCATACCATACCACCTTACACGGGGACAAAGAGGAAGGTGCAGATGAAAGTGCAGGTTCCTTCATCAGGTGGGGGGAGGAATACTAGTTGGCGACGTCACTGGCACAGGGCCTCTCATAGTACGCAAAAGTGTTGCTGCCGGTGGGAGGCGCCCCCGCCGTGCAAACACACCGCTGTACTTTGAGGGGCCCTGTGCCAGTGCCAATGCCAACGAGTGGGCCCCCCCTGCTTGCTCAGGTTCACAGCACTTGCAAAGTTGAAATACTTACCTCTCCCTGCTCCACTGCCGTGACGTGGTCCAGATTTCCTGGGCCCACTAATTACTTGAACCAGCCCTACCCCCCACAACTTTAGCCAAATGACCCCCAATTTCAAATGCCTTCCAATTATTATAAGGTAAATTACGCTTGACAAGCTTCATTAAGAAGAATGGATGGTTTTGACATTAAAATGGGTACTCTAGGTGTTTTCCTGGCCCCCACTCACTGCCGACTATGCTGCCCCATTGACTTGCATTGGGTTTCGTGTTTCGGTCGATCCCGACTTTACGTCATAATCGGCCGATTTCACTCGACCCGACTTTGGACATAGTCGGGTTTCGCAAAACCCGGCTCGACTCTAAAAAGGTCAAGGTCGCTCAACTCTAGTTGCGAGTATCCCGGTTGCTTGTGCACCTTTTTCTACCACACTTTTTCCTTCCACTCAACTTTCCATTAATACGCTTGGGCAAAGCACTCTGTGAACAGTCAACTTGTTTAGCAATGACCTTTTGTGGCTTACCCTCCTTGTGGAGTGTGTCACTGACTGCCTTCTGGACATCTGTCAAGTCAGCAGTCTTCCCCATGATTGTGGAGCCTACTGAAACAGACTAAGGGACCTTTTTAATCGCTTAGGAAGCCTTTGCATGATTTTTTGTATTAATTATTCTAATTTACTGAGATAATGACTTTGGGGTTTTCATTGGCTGTAATCCATAATCATCAACATTAACAGAAAGAAACACTTGAAATAGACCACTCTGTTTGTAATGACTCTACATAATATGAGTTTCCCTTTTTGTAATGAAGAACTGAAATAAATTAACTTTTTGATTATATTCTAACTTATTGAGAAGCACTTGTATGTTCCAGGCTCTGCGAATCATGTTGACGTGGTTCTCTAAGAATGATTAAAATGGCTGTTACATATATGCTAGCCATCTTAGGGAGAGACCCGAGTTGGGCTAAATGTAGCGGGACGAAAGAGACCGAAAAGCCCTCTACTTAAAGGAAATACATAGTGGATGCTTTCCTGAAACGGAAAGTACTTGCAAGCAGCATAATACAAAGAATAGCAGGTTTACCCAGAATCCTTTGCAGTAGGCGGAGCTATGCAAATCATCTCTTTCCACCCCTGTCTAATCCACAGCGCTTGGAACCGCCAAGCGTGCAATGTTAGCCCAACTTGGGTCTCTCCCTAAGGTGGCTAGCATATATGTATCGCTTGCTCACCGAGACCCACTCCATACAGCCAACCAATTCCAGCCCTGTGCTGATGAGGGCCTAAAGCCCGAAACACGTGTCCACAGGTAGGAATTGTTTGGCTGTGTAAATTTAGAAACTAATCCGCAGCATTGCACGCTTGGCGGTTCCAAGCGTTGTGGATTAGACAGGGGTGGAAAGAGATGATTTGCATAGCTCCGCCTACTGCAAAGGATTCTGGGTAAATCTGCTATTCTTTGCATTATGCTGCTTGCAAGTACTTTCCGTTTCAGGAAAGCATCCACTATGTATTTCCTTTAACCCCTTCACCCCAAAGCCTGTTTTCACCTAAGTGACAGGGCCAATTTTTACAATTCTGACCATTGTCACTTTATGAGGTTATAACTCTGAAACGCTTCAACGGATCCTGGTGATTCTGACACTCTTTTCTCGTGACATATTGTACTTCATGATAGTGGTAAAACTTCTTCGATATGACTTGCATTTATTTGTGAAAAAAACAAAAATTTGTCGGAAATTATGAAAATTTAGCAATTTTCAAACTCTTAGTTTTTATGCCCTTAAATTAGAGAGTTATATCACATAATATAGTTAATAAACAACATTTCCCACATGTCTGCTTTACATCAGCACAATTTTGGAAACATAATTTTTTTTTTTAGGACGTTATAAGGGTTAAAAGTTGACCAGCGATTTCTCATTTTTGCAACAAAATTTGCAAAACCATTTTTTTACGGACCACCTCACACTTGAAGTGACTTTGAGGGGTCTATATGACAGAAAATGCCCAAAAGTGACACCATTCTAAAAACTGCACCCCTCAAGGTACTCAAAACCACATTTAAAAAGTTTATTAACCCTTCAGGTGCTTCACAGGAATTTTTTGAATGTTTAAAAAAATTGAACATTTAACTTTTTTTTCACAAAATTTTTACTTCAGGTCCAATTTGTTTCATTTTACCAAGGGTAACAGGAGAAATTGGACCACAAAAGTCGTTGTACAATTTGTCCTGAGTATGCCGATACCCCATATGTGGGGGTAAACCACTGTTTGGGCACATGGCAGAGCTCGGAAGGGTAGGAGCGCTATTTGACTTTTCAATGCAAGATTTGCTGGAATTGAGATCGGAGCCCATGTCACGATTGGAGAGCCCCTGATGTGCCTAAACAGTGGAAACCCCCACAGGTGACACCATTTTGGAAAGTAGACCCCCTAAGGAACTAATCTAGATGTGTGGTGAGCACTTTGAACCTCCAAGTGCTTCACAGAAGTTTATAATGTAGAGCCGTAAAAAAAATTATTTTATTAATTTTCACAAAAAATGATCTTTTTGCCCCAAATTTTTTATTTTCCCAAGGGTAAAAGGATAAATTGGACCCCAAAAGTTGTTGTGCAATTTGTCCTGAGTACGTCGATACTTCATATATGGGGATAAACCACTGTTTGAGCGCATGGCAGAGCTCGGAAGGGAAGGAGTGCCATTTGACTTTTCAATGCAAAATTGGCTGGAATTGAGATCGGACGCCATGTCGCATTTGGAGAGCTCCTGACGTGCCTTAACAGTGGAAACCCCCCACAAGTGACCCCATTTTGGAAAGAAGACCCCCTAAGGAACTTATCTAGATGTGTGGTGAGCACTTTTAACCCCCAATTGTTTCACTAAAGTTTAGAATGTAGCATTGTGAAAATTAAAAAATCATTTTTTCTTTCCACAAAATGATGTTTTAGCCCGCAATTTTTTTTCCCCAAGGGTAACAGGAGAAATTGGACCACAAATGTTATTGTCCAATTTGTCCTGAGTACGCTGATACCCCACATGTTGGGGGGAACCACCGTTTGAGTGCATGGCAGAGCTCGGAAGGGAAGGAGCACCGTTTGAAATGCAGACTTAGATGGAATGGACTGCAGGTGTCATGTTGCATTTGCAGAGCCCCTGATGTACCTAAACAGTAGAAACCCCCCACAAGTGACCCCATATTGGAAACTAGACCCCCCAAGGAACTTATCTAGATGTGTTGTGAAAGCTTTGAACCAACAAGTGTTTCACTACAGTTTATAACGCAGAGCCGTGAAAATAAAAAATATTTTTTTTTCCACGAAAATGATATTTTATCCCCTATGTTTTTATTTTCCCAAGGGTAACAGGACAAATTGGACCCCAAAAGTTGTTGTCCAACTTGTCCTGAGAACGCAGATACCCCATATGTTGGGGGGAACCACTGTTTGGGTGCACAGCAGAGCTCGAAAGGGAAGGAGCGCCATTTGAAATGCAGACTTAGATGGATTGGTCTGCAGGCGTCATGTTGCATTTGCAGAGCCCCTGATGTACCTAAACAGTAGAAACCCCCCACAAGTGACCCCAAATTGGAAACTAGACCCCCAAAGGAACTTATCTAGATGTGTTGTGAGAGCTTTGAACCAACAAGTGTTTCACTACAGTTTATAACGCAGAGCCGTGAAAATAAAAAATATTTTTTTTTTCCACGAAAATGATATTTTATCCCCTATGTTTTTATTTTCCCAAGGGTAACAGGACAAATTGGACCCTAAAAGTTGTTGTCCAACTTGTCCTGAGAACGCTGATACCCCATATGTTGGGGGGAACCACTGTTTGGGCACACAGGAGAACTCGGAAGGGAAGGAGCCCTGTTTTACTTTTTCAAAGCAGAATTGGCTGGAATTGAGATCGGACGCCATGTCTCGTTTGGAGAGCCCCTGATGTGCCTAAACAGTGGAAACTCCCAATTATAACTGAAACCCTAACCCCAACCCTAACCCTAACCCTAACCCTAGCCCTAACCCTAGCCCTAACCCTAGCCCTAGCCCTAACCCTAGCCCTAACCCTAGCCCTAACCCTAGCCCTAACCCTAGCACTAATGGGAAAATGGAAATAAATACATTTTTTTACATTTTATTATTTTTCCCTAACTAAGGGGGTGATGAAGGGGGGTTTGATTTACTTTTATAGCGTTTTTTTGGCGGATTTTTATGATTGGCAGCTGTCACACACTAAAAGACGCTTTTTATTGCAAAAAATAGTTTTTGCATCACCACATTTTGAGAGCTATAATTTATCCATATTTTGGCCCACAGAGTCATATGAGGTCTTGTTTTTTGCGGGATGAGTTGACGTTTTTATTGGTAACATTTTCGGGCAGATGACATTTTTTGATCGCTTTTTATTCCGATTTTTGGGAGGCGGAATGAAAAAAACCAGCTATTCATGAATTTCTTTTGGGGGAGGCGTTTATACCGTTCCACGTGTGGTAAAATGGATAAAGCAGTTTTATTCTTCGGGTCAGTACGATTACAGCGATACCTCATTTATGTAATTTTTTTTATGTTTTGGCGCTTTTACACAATAAAAACTATTTTATATAAAAAAAATAATTGTTTTTGCATCGCATTATTTTGAGAGCTATAACTTTTTTATTTTTCTGCTGATGATGCTGTATGGCGGCTTTTTTTTTGCGGGACAAGATGACGTTTTCAGCGGTACCATGGTTATTTATATCCGTCGTTTTGATCGCGTGTTATTCCACTTTTTGTTCGCCTGTATGATAATAAAGCGTTGTTTTTTGCCTTGTTTTTTTTTATTTTTTTTTTTGCGGTGTTCACTGAAGGGGTTAACTAGTGGGATAGTTTTATAGAGCGGGTCGTTACGGACGCGGCGATACCAAATATGTGTACATTTATTGTTTTTTTTTTTTTACATAAATAAATGGATTTATTGGGAAATGTTTTTGTTTTTTTTATTTGGGGATTTTTTTTTATTTTTTTTTACACATTCTATTTTTTTTTTTTTTTACTTTCTAACATTGTCCCAGGTATTAGATCAGATCGTTGATCTGACACTGTGCATAGCACACTGTCAGATCAACGATCTGACAGGCAGCTTACCTGGCTTTCCAGCGCCTGCTCTCAGCAGGCGCCGGCTAGCCAGGTCACTTCATGACCCGGAAGGAGTCCGGCGGCCATCTTGCATCCGGGGACTCCTTCCGGGTCACCGGAGCAACGCGATCTCATTGCGTTGCTCCGGTGGGAGAGCGCAGGGAGCCCCCGTCCCTGCGCGATCCCCCTCTATGCCGCTGTCACTACTGACAGCGGCATCAGAGGGGTTAAATGCCCGCGATCGGCGATAGCGCCGATCGTGGGCATTGCTGCGGGGTGTCAGCTGTCATATACAGCTGACACCCGCACCCGATCACCGCGGCGCTCAGCGCGAGACCGCGGTGATCGGTGCGCCGTACTAGTACTGCTGCTGGCACTAATGCAGTGCTGGCAGCGCAGTACTAGTACGGCGCGTGTCGCGAAGGGGTTAAGTAGAGGGCTTTTCGGTCTCTTTCGTCCCGCTACATTTAGCCCAACTTGGGTCTCTCCCTAAGGTGGCTAGCATATATGTATCGCTTGCTCACCGAGACCCACTCCATACAGCCAACCAATTCCAGCCCTGTGCTGATGAGGGCCTAAAGCCCGAAACACATGTCCACAGGTAGGAATTGGTTGGCTGTGTAAATTTAGAAACTAATCCGCAGCATTGCACGCTTGGCGGTTTCAAGCGCTGTGGATTAGACAGGGGTGGAAAGAGATGATTTGCATAGCTCCGGCTACTGCAAAGGATTCTGGGTAAACCTGCTATTCTTTGTATTATGCTGCTTGCAAGTACTTTCCGTTTCAGGAAAGCATCCAGTATGTATTTCATTTAAGTAGAGGGCTTTTCGGTCTCTTTCGTCCCGCTACATTTAGCCCAACTTGGGTCTCTCCCTAAGGTGGCTAGCATATATGTATCGCTTGCTCACCAAGACCCACTCCATACAGCCAACCAATTCCAGCCCTGTGCTGATGAGGGCCTAAAGCCCAAAACACGTGTCCACAGGTAGGAATTGGTTGGCTGTGTAAATTTAGAAACTAATCCGCAGCATTGCACGCTTGGCGGTTCCAAGCGCTGTGGATTAGACAGGGGTGGAAAGAGATGATTTGCATAGCTCCGCCTACTGCAAAGGATTCTGGGTAAACCTGCTATTCTTTGTATTATGCTGCTTGCAAGTACTTTCCGTTTCAGGAAAGCATCCACTAAAATGGCTGTTGTCACATATTTCTAGCTGAAATCCATGCAAGGCTGGGGAGCAGCATCATTCATTAACAAGCATAATTGATATCTTTAATTGGCTATTGTGCAGGGCTGAAACAAAAGAAAATAAAAACTCCTGAGCTGACTGAGCAGAATGTGATGTTTTTTCTTCCCTTGCTCCAGTACTACTTCATGCTCATTCAGTATCTTTGCCCAGTTGTAGTGTTCTCAGACTGACTGAGTAAAACAGGATCACAAATTAGCATGGAGCATGACTGAAAGTGAAGAAAAGAAATACTTCTGCTCAGTTGTAGTGAGGTGTAACAAGTCAACGGCTCCTCTTGAGTGTCTGGGCCGGAACTGTCGGGACTGTTGCCAATATTTCAGGGGGAAGAGGTTCCTGACTGCGACAGTTCTGAACACCTGACTGGTTGGGACGGTTCCGACATAAATAGCGGCGTGAGCGGGAATACCACACACTTGGCCGGAAACGAGCTTGTGAGCAGTGAGACGGTTGACTCCCTCTCGATGGACCTACGCCAGCTAGTTGTGCCTGTATTCCCAGCTAGTGAGACTGCCAACATGTTCTACCCTCAGCCCAGAAAGTCAACCGCACCAAGTTGTGACCAGGATAGAGTGCATACCTTGGCTCCGCTCACCACCACGGAGGCACCGCTTAGTCCTATTCTTGATGTACCAACTAAGGAACGGCCTGTGCCTGTGTCCGCTGGACTCTGTGCTTCTACTGCGGCCTTGTCTACTGAACTTTATGCTTCTTCCACTGTGCCGCCAACCTTAATCTCTACCCCACCGTGTGCCCGGATCAGGAGGTCATGTACCGAAGGACCCAGAGGATTCGTCATCGCCTTTCTGTAGGACCGGATCGGAGACATCTCGCGCTGTCTGCGGCACCGCCGAGGGATCTTCCAGCCGCCTTCCTCCACCGCACAGAGACTGATAAGTTAGCCTGTTATTATCTTCTGCATTTGACTTTCCCCATCCGCAAGTTCACACCCTTTACCCCCTGTATGTACTACCACTGTTTGATATAAAAAACCTGTTAACCCTTGCTCTGCCTCCTGTCTGTCACTGCATCCTATGCACCTGCTAACATCCCACACAGTCAACTGAGCAGAACTTTTTTTCCCTCTGATTCAACGCTGCTCTGTGACTGAATGAGGAGATCAGTTATTCTTGTTTATTATGCGGCTCCTCGTCTTACATTAGAGACAAGTCTCAAATGGCATTTCTTCAGGTTGCAACCAATCCTTGCACATGTCTAAGATAAATGGCAGTCTAAAATATGTGATAGCGCTTATTTTGATCACATTCTCAGAGAACCCTTTAATCTATTTAGGTCTTTCTACTCTACAACTTTTTGCCCTCAGATAGAATTGTGTGTTCAGCATGATAGAATCCCTTTAAAATTGGAATCTTAGAGCACAAACCTCTAGGAAATAGGAAAGAAAAAAAATTGTAATATAATTTATAGTGTTAAAATTCTGCTCCATTCACCTACAATTGTGTGAAAAAGTGTTTTTCCTGATTTCCTATTCTTTTGTATGTTTGTCATACTTAAATGTTACAGATCATCAGAAAAATGTAAATTTTAGACAAAGATAATACAAGTAACACAAAATGCTACCTCAAGAAAACCTATCAGGAGCAAAACGTTAGGCCGGTGTCACACTTGCGTGTGCAATGCGAGAAGCTGGCGCATCAATACCCAGCACTGCCGCCGACCCTCAGAACCGGAGCGTGGAGCTACATAGAAATACATGCAGCCGCCCACTCTGGTCCCGAATGCCAGCGGCAGTGCCGGGTATTGATGCGCGGGATTCTCGCATCGCACACACGAGTGTGACCCTGGCCTTATTCACATTCTACATAATCTATACCACAGTAGCATTGATGTCTTCAGGGAGAACAAGGCAGTGGGTCCACCGCTTCACACCTGTCACGTGAAAAAACTCTATTAACCTGCAGCTGCATGGCTAATCTGCAGGGTAAAAGCATTGTGAACCTGCCCAACAACAGCAATTAGACCCCCACTGAAGGGAGAAAATGGACTTTCAGTCACAGTTCTAAGGCTATGTGCACATGTTGTGGATTTTGCTGGGGATCCACAATGGATTTGACGCTACAGATCTGCAGCAGTTTTCCATGCGTTGTACAGTACCATGTAAAAGTATGGAAAACAAAATCCGCAGTGCACATGCTGTGGAAAAACCCACGCGGAAACGTAGCATTGTTTTTTTCCGCAGCATGTCAATTCTTTGTGCGGATTCCGAAGCGGTTTACACCTGCTCCACAATAGGAATCCGCAGGTATAAAACCGCAGGTGGAGTCTGCACAAAAAACACACAAAAACCGCGGTAAATCTGCGTCAAATCCACGGTAATCCGCAGTGTGGTTTACCTGCGAATCTTGCAAAAACAGTGCGGAAAAAAACGCACACCAATCCGCAACATGTGCACATAGCTTTATGCTGAGCTGCTGTCAGAGCAGGGGTGCAGTTATAGACTGAACCTTCACTGTTGCCACACCCATGACTGAAACCTGAACGCCACCATGAGGAATAAAGTCTATTTCCTCCCCGGGAAATGCCAAAACCGGGTAGGTTCAGAACGCTATTAACCTGCAGATTAACCCCATATCTGCAGGTTAATAACATATTGTCACATGACTGGTTACCTTTAGCATGGAATGACTCAAGAATGTTGCTGCATGTGGTGCAGAAAAGAACACATGGTACATGGTACGTGCGATATAAATATGTAAATGAGTTTGCATTGGAGCCCAGAAGGACATCATGTTAACAAAAACTATTAGCATAATATTTTCATTTTTACAATTGACTTTTTTATGTTCACCAGAAGTAAAGTATTTTTGTAAACTAGAAAGATTATTAAGTTTTTAGCAGTGTATTAACATGAATTGATGTTTTAAGTTTTTTTCACCTAAAATATAGACAGAAAACAATGCCATCTATTCTCCAAATGCACAAAAAAATCGGACTCACAAATACGTAACTACAACATTATAACGGTACATCCATCATTCTAAGTAATATCCATGACAATGCAGGCATCAATCTTATTTACACTTCATAATGGGTTTATTTAAAAGAAAAAAATACTGACAAATTACTATGATCAGTCACTTCAATAACTGCAGCCATTTATATTAGACAGATAAGGACGTGCCTGGAAAAGCCAAACATATGGAGCAGTCAGAATTACAACAGTCCTATAAAACTGTCTCAGTTCTTATCACATATAGAATGAGGGCCTTTGCGCACAATGAATAAACATTAGATTGAAAATACAATTTCCTTGTTTCTGAACTCAAACAAGGTCTAATAATTGGGAGGAAAAAACTTAAAGGAAAACTTATCCAAGAAATTAAAGATGTCATTTTAAAGGCTCGTTCACACAACCGTATTTTCGGTCCTAGTGCTATCCATGAAAAAGCGGAGAGCTTTTTTTTAGTGGACAACCTCTTTAACCCATTATCTACCAATGTCCTTTTTTGGGATGCCTAATCTTTAGCTTCTAGCAACTAAGATGTTATTATAATTTTTATAATTAGGTCCAATTTTTTGTGTTGTATTTGTAAAATGAATGTTTTCAAAATAGGAAATCATGTCATTGTCATTTTTAATTGAATATTGGGACGCCCTTTTCTGAAAAATCCGTACTTGTAAAAATTTAAATTTGGCAAGTAATGGGTTAAGGAGACATAAACTGTTCAAAAAGGTAAAGTGTAGCAGTAACTTGTAGACAGAACACAGCAATGAAGCACCTGCAGCCTGTAGGCTTATAGCGAGACACAAGCCAGTGATGAAGAGGATGAAGGAGGATACAATTGAGCTTCTAAGACACACAGGGACAATTTCTTCCCTTAATTGTAATATTAAATTTTGTTAAAGTGGGGGCGGAGGCGGGGGAGAGAGGACACATATACATACACAAAGTCTTTATACTATACTGTACATGTATAAAACATCATTTAAATCTAGGGAATTCACTAGAGACCATCAGGGGTTGGCAATTAACACATTTGGCCAGCTGAATTTTTCATTTTTTGCATGTTTGCTTATTTTTCCCCTACTTCCAACAAGGGGAGGGACTTGAACTTGTTGTGATAATTTAATTGATTATAATATTTAATGCAATTTTGGACTATCCCAGTAAGATTGATGTTTTCTTATGAAACCCTGTCAACTGCCCTTGAAATTTTAGGGCACATCATGCTTCCCTCTGCCTACAAGCTTTTTGGAGATGGAAATGTAATTCTCCAACAGGACTTGGCACCTGTCCACACTGCCAAAAGTACCAATACCTGGTTTAAATTCAACAGTATCACTGTGCTTGATTGGTAGCAAACTCGCCTGACCTTAACCCCATATATGGGGTATTATCAAGAGGAAGATAAGAGACACCAGACCCAACAATGCAGATGAGCTGAAGGCTGCTATCAAACCAACCTGTATACTGGTGTTTTTTTGTTTAGAATAGTGGAGGTTTTTCCTCTTATGGTGTTTTTTTTAGAGTAGGACTGCCAATGTGTAAGGACCCTTGACGTGGGTTGGCAGCTTAAATATTGTGGCCATAATATCAACCAATACCTTGCATACATTGTTATGTTTTTGGTGCACTGTATATTTTTCCGGGGTGCGGCTGGGCCCTAGATGGCTCTGTACACTGTGGCCTCTGTTCGCACAGGATGCATTATGGTGAGCCCGCTACATGGCATCATTAATAGGCTTTGAGCCATATACTTTGCATTCCTGTGTGAACACGCCACATACAGACTATTTGTTTGCACAGGTGCACCAAGCGGCCAATTCCTCATTGTAGGGTGGCTGCATTATCGGTATTATTGCACCTGTGTATTTGCCATCTTAATTTGGGTCCGCTGCACCTTGGTTAGTGCAATTGTTGGAGGCCTTGAACAGGTAAGCATCTTTGCCTGTATACTGGTGTTTTTTTTTTCTAATTTATGTTCAGTATCCCCAGTTACCATGACATTTTCCTAGTCTATGTGATTAAGCCCTTCCCCTTATTTATTTAAATCAGCTTTCCTACATTTCCAGATGTTACAGGTTTACCGCAACAGAGAGGAGCCAGAAGACTGCAGCATCTGATTTCTCCTACCTCTGCATGGATTAGAAGCACTTCTTCTTATTATTAAATGGTGTAAATTTCTTTGAGCAGTGCAAGGGTTAATCTTCTCTGTTGAGAGCTCCTGGAGCTAAGGCTCTCAGCTGTTCACTGTTAGCCACTCCCATCTCCTATCTAAACTGTGTCCTGGCTAGCACTCATTGTCAGAGAAAGCTTTTGCTGCATGTCTGGAGGTTGTTGCTGGTGGCTATTGGAAAGAGGCTTTTGGTGGATTTATCTGTGACAGTTGATATTTCCCTTTCACCAGTGACCCAATTCCGTCACATCTCCTCCAGTCCCTTTCCCCTGCTGTCACCTCTCACCTAAGAAAAATATTCAACCTTTCTCTCTCTTCCAGAATCTTTCCCTCTCCATTTAAGCATGCCATCATACATCCATTACTTAAAAAACCATCCCTCGACCAAAACTGTGCCGCTAATTATAGACCAGTCTCTAATATTTCCTACATCTCTAAACTCTTCGATTGTCTGGTCCACTCCCATCTTATCCGCTATCTATCAGATAACTCTCTTCTCGACCCTCTTCAATCTGGTTTCCGCTCTTTACACTCTACTGAATCTGCCCTCACTAAAGTCTCTAATGATCTACTAACAGCTAAATCTAATGGTCACTACTCCATGCTAATTCTCTTGGATCTCTCCGCAGCATTCGATACTGTGGATCATCAGTTCCTCCTCACTATGCTACACTCTATCGGCCAAAGACACCATTCTCTCCTGGTTCTCCTCCTATCTCTCTGACCACTCTTTCACTGTATCTTTTGCTGGTTCCTCTTCCTCTCACCTTCCCCTTACTGTTTGGGTTCCTCAAGGATCAGTCCTAGGCCTCCTCATCTTCTCTTTGCATACTGCACCTATTGGACAAGCAATCAGTAGATTTGGGTTCCAGTACCATGCTAATGACACCCAATTATACACTTCTTCTCCTGATATCATGCCTGCCTTGTTAGAAAACACCACTGATTGTCTTACCGCTGTCTCTAACATCATGTCCTCCCTGTATCTGAAACTGAACCTGTCAAAAACTGAACTCCTCGTGTTCTCTCCCTCTACTAACCTACCTTTGCCTGACATTGCCATCTCCATGTGTGGTTTCACCTTTACTCCCAAGCAACATGCCCACTGCCTTGGGGTCATACTTGATTCCAAGCTTTCATTCACCCCCCACATCCGA